>NC_064622.1:482859024-483162054 GCF_023898315.1 Schistocerca nitens | reverse complement strand
GAGACATAGTTACTCCTGCAGCTGCTCCCACTTTTTTAAGCCCTTTCTCTATATCCTTCTTGCTATGGCCACTCGTGCAGAAGCGAAATGCTACAACATGTCCACGTTAACGTTGTCTGAGTTACTGCAACGACGATATCCTCGAGTTTTCAAATAAATTTCGCAGAGTGACGAGGCATTTGGCTACCTTAAGAGAGTCATAGTTACTCGTGTCGGCTGCTCCCACATCTTTAGGCCTTTATCATTCTTACTATGGCTAGGCCTTTATCATTCTTGTTATGGCCAGTCCTACAGACCCGATATGCCACTATATGTCCACCTGAACGTCGTCACAGTTACTCCCACTACGAGTTTCTCGAGTTAGCAAATGTACTTCGCCGGATAACGAGGCATTTGGCTAACTTAAGAGAGTCATAGTTACTGCGGCCAGCTTCTCCCCCTTCTTTGAATCTTTCCTCTCTTTAATTCGTTCTGTGTTCATTCCAGCAGAGGCAATATGCCACAACATGTCCAGCTTAACGTTGTCTGAGTTATTACAACGATGAGTTCCTAGAGTTTTCAAATAAATTTCACGGCGTGACGAGGCATTAGGGTACCTTAAGAGGGTCAAAGTTACTGCTGTCGGCTGCTTCCCCTTCTTTGAAATTTTCCTTTCTTTAATTCGTACTGTGGCAGTCCTTCAGAAGGGATATGCCACTACATGTCCACCTTAACGTTGTCTCAATTATTCCAACGACAAGCTCCACGAGATTTCAAATAAATTTCGCGGAGCGACGAGGCATTTGATCACTTTAAGCGAGACATAGTTACTCCTGCAGCTGCTCCCACTTTTTTAAGCCCTTTCTCTATATCCTTCTTGCTATGGCCACTCGTGCAGAAGCGAAATGCTACAACATGTCCACGTTAACGTTGTCTGAGTTACTGCAACGACGATATCCTCGAGTTTTCAAATAAATTTCGCAGAGTGACGAGGCATTTGGCTACCTTAAGAGAGTCATAGTTACTCGTGTCGGCTGCTCCCACATCTTTAGGCCTTTATCATTCTTACTATGGCTAGGCCTTTATCATTCTTGTTATGGCTAGTCCTACAGACCCGATATGCCACTATATGTCCACCTGAACGTCGTCACAGTTACTCCCACTACGAGTTTCTCGAGTTAGCAAATGTACTTCGCCGGATAACGAGGCATTTGGCTACCTTAAGAGAGTCATAGTTACTGCGGCCAGCTTCTCCCCCTTCTTTGAATCTTTCCTCTCTTTAATTCGTTCTGTGTTCATTCCAGCAGAGGCAATATGCCACAACATGTCCAGCTTAACGTTGTCTGAGTTTTTACAACGATGAGTTCCTAGAGTTTTCAATAAATTTCACGGCGTGACGAGGCATTAGGGTACCTTAAGAGGGTCAAAGTTACTGCTGTCGGCTGCTTCCCATTCTTTGAAATTTTCCTTTCTTTAATTCGTACTGTGGCAGTCCTTCAGAAGGGATATGCCACTACATGTCCACCTTAACGTTGTCTCAATTATTCCAACGACAAGCTCCACGAGATTTCAAATAAATTTCGCGGAGCGACGAGGCATTTGATCACTTTAAGCGAGACATAGTTACTCCTGCAGCTGCTCCCACTTTTTTAAGCCCTTTCTCTATATCCTTCTTGCTATGGCCACTCGTGCAGAAGCGAAATGCTACAACATGTCCACGTTAACGTTGTCTGAGTTACTGCAACGACGATATCCTCGAGTTTTCAAATAAATTTCGCAGAGTGACGAGGCATTTGGCTCCCTTAAGAGAGTCATAGTTACTCGTGTCGGCTGCTCCCACATCTTTAGTCCTTTATCATTCTTACTATGGCTAGGCCTTTATCATTCTTGTTATGGCCAGTCCTACAGACCCGATATGCCACTATATGTCCACCTGAACGTCGTCACAGTTACTCCCACTACGAGTTTCTCGAGTTAGCAAATGTACTTCGCCGGATAACGAGGCATTTGGCTACCTTAAGAGAGTCATAGTTACTGCGGCCAGCTTCTCCCCCTTCTTTGAATCTTTCCTCTCTTTAATTCGTTCTGTGTTCATTCCAGCAGAGGCAATATGCCACAACATGTCCAGCTTAACGTTGTCTGAGTTATTACAACGATGAGTTCCTAGAGTTTTCAAATAAATTTCACGGCGTGACGAGGCATTAGGGTACCTTAAGAGGGTCAAAGTTACTGCTGTCGGCTGCTTCCCCTTCTTTGAAATTTTCCTTTCTTTAATTCGTACTGTGGCAGTCCTTCAGAAGGGATATGCCACTACATGTCCACCTTAACGTTGTCTCAATTATTCCAACGACAAGCTCCACGAGATTTCAAATAAATTTCGCGGAGCGACGAGGCATTTGATCACTTTAAGCGAGACATAGTTACTCCTGCAGCTGCTCCCACTTTTTTAAGCCCTTTCTCTATATCCTTCTTGCTATGGCCACTCGTGCAGAAGCGAAATGCTACAACATGTCCACGTTAACGTTGTCTGAGTTACTGCAACGACGATATCCTCGAGTTTTCAAATAAATTTCGCAGAGTGACGAGGCATTTGGCTACCTTAAGAGAGTCATAGTTACTCGTGTCGGCTGCTCCCACATCTTTAGGCCTTTATCTTTCTTACTATGGCTAGGCCTTTATCATTCTTGTTATGGCCAGTCCTACAGACCCGATATGCCACTATATGTCCACCTGAACGTCGTCACAGTTACTCCCACTACGAGTTTCTCGAGTTAGCAAACGTACTTCGCCGGATAACGAGTCATTTGGCTACCTTAAGAGAGTCATAGTTACTGCGGCCAGCTTCTCCCCCTTCTTTGAATCTTTCCTCTCTTTAATTCGTTCTGTGTTCATTCCAGCAGAGGCAATATGCCACAACATGTCCAGCTTAACGTTGTCTGAGTTATTACAACGATGAGTTCCTAGAGTTTTCAATAAATTTCACGGCGTGACGAGGCATTAGGGTACCTTAAGAGGGTCAAAGTTACTGCTGTCGGCTGCTTCCCATTCTTTGAAATTTTCCTTTCTTTAATTCGTACTGTGGCAGTCCTTCAGAAGGGATATGCCACTACATGTCCACCTTAACGTTGTCTCAATTATTCCAACGACAAGCTCCACGAGATTTCAAATAAATTTCGCGGAGCGACGAGGCATTTGATCACTTTAAGCGAGACATAGTTACTCCTGCAGCTGCTCCCACTTTTTTAAGCCCTTTCTCTATATCCTTCTTGCTATGGCCACTCGTGCAGAAGCGAAATGCTACAACATGTCCACGTTAACGTTGTCTGAGTTACTGCAACGACGATATCCTTGAGTTTTCAAATAAATTTCGCAGAGTGACGAGGCATTTGGCTCCCTTAAGAGAGTCATAGTTACTCGTGTCGGCTGCTCCCACATATTTAGGCCTTTATCATTCTTACTATGGCTAGGCCTTTATCATTCTTGTTATGGCCAGTCCTACAGACCCGATATGCCACTATATGTCCACCTGAACGTCGTCACAGTTACTCCCACTACGAGTTTCTCGAGTTAGCAAATGTACTTCGCCGGATAACGAGGCATTTGGCTACCTTAAGAGAGTCATAGTTACTGCGGCCAGCTTCTCCCCCTTCTTTGAATCTTTCCTCTCTTTAATTCGTTCTGTGTTCATTCCAGCAGAGGCAATATGCCACAACATGTCCAGCTTAACGTTGTCTGAGTTTTTACAACGATGAGTTCCTAGAGTTTTCAATAAATTTCACGGCGTGACGAGGCATTAGGGTACCTTAAGAGGGTCAAAGTTACTGCTGTCGGCTGCTTCCCATTCTTTGAAATTTTCCTTTCTTTAATTCGTACTGTGGCAGTCCTTCAGAAGGGATATGCCACTACATGTCCACCTTAACGTTGTCTCAATTATTCCAACGACAAGCTCCACGAGATTTCAAATAAATTTCGCGGAGCGACGAGGCATTTGATCACTTTAAGCGAGACATAGTTACTCCTGCAGCTGCTCCCACTTTTTTAAGCCCTTTCTCTATATCCTTCTTGCTATGGCCACTCGTGCAGAAGCGAAATGCTACAACATGTCCACGTTAACGTTGTCTGAGTTACTGCAACGACGATATCCTCGAGTTTTCAAATAAATTTCGCAGAGTGACGAGGCATTTGGCTCCCTTAAGAGAGTCATAGTTACTCGTGTCGGCTGCTCCCACATCTTTAGGCCTTTATCATTCTTACTATGGCTAGGCCTTTATCATTCTTGTTATGGCCAGTCCTACAGACCCGATATGCCACTATATGTCCACCTGAACGTCGTCACAGTTACTCCCACTACGAGTTTCTCGAGTTAGCAAATGTACTTCGCCGGATAACGAGGCATTTGGCTACCTTAAGAGAGTCATAGTTACTGCGGCCAGCTTCTCCCCCTTCTTTGAATCTTTCCTCTCTTTAATTCGTTCTGTGTTCATTCCAGCAGAGGCAATATGCCACAACATGTCCAGCTTAACGTTGTCTGAGTTATTACAACGATGAGTTCCTAGAGTTTTCAAATAAATTTCACGGCGTGACGAGGCATTAGGGTACCTTAAGAGGGTCAAAGTTACTGCTGTCGGCTGCTTCCCCTTCTTTGAAATTTTCCTTTCTTTAATTCGTACTGTGGCAGTCCTTCAGAAGGGATATGCCACTACATGTCCACCTTAACGTTGTCTCAATTATTCCAACGACAAGCTCCACGAGATTTCAAATAAATTTCGCGGAGCGACGAGGCATTTGATCACTTTAAGCGAGACATAGTTACTCCTGCAGCTGCTCCCACTTTTTTAAGCCCTTTCTCTATATCCTTCTTGCTATGGCCACTCGTGCAGAAGCGAAATGCTACAACATGTCCACGTTAACGTTGTCTGAGTTACTGCAACGACGATATCCTCGAGTTTTCAAATAAATTTCGCAGAGTGACGAGGCATTTGGCTACCTTAAGAGAGTCATAGTTACTCGTGTCGGCTGCTCCCACATCTTTAGGCCTTTATCTTTCTTACTATGGCTAGGCCTTTATCATTCTTGTTATGGCCAGTCCTACAGACCCGATATGCCACTATATGTCCACCTGAACGTCGTCACAGTTACTCCCACTACGAGTTTCTCGAGTTAGCAAACGTACTTCGCCGGATAACGAGTCATTTGGCTACCTTAAGAGAGTCATAGTTACTGCGGCCAGCTTCTCCCCCTTCTTTGAATCTTTCCTCTCTTTAATTCGTTCTGTGTTCATTCCAGCAGAGGCAATATGCCACAACATGTCCAGCTTAACGTTGTCTGAGTTATTACAACGATGAGTTCCTAGAGTTTTCAATAAATTTCACGGCGTGACGAGGCATTAGGGTACCTTAAGAGGGTCAAAGTTACTGCTGTCGGCTGCTTCCCATTCTTTGAAATTTTCCTTTCTTTAATTCGTACTGTGGCAGTCCTTCAGAAGGGATATGCCACTACATGTCCACCTTAACGTTGTCTCAATTATTCCAACGACAAGCTCCACGAGATTTCAAATAAATTTCGCGGAGCGACGAGGCATTTGATCACTTTAAGCGAGACATAGTTACTCCTGCAGCTGCTCCCACTTTTTTAAGCCCTATCTCTATATCCTTCTTGCTATGGCCACTCGTGCAGAAGCGAAATGCTACAACATGTCCACGTTAACGTTGTCTGAGTTACTGCAACGACGATATCCTTGAGTTTTCAAATAAATTTCGCAGAGTGACGAGGCATTTGGCTCCCTTAAGAGAGTCATAGTTACTCGTGTCGGCTGCTCCCACATATTTAGGCCTTTATCATTCTTACTATGGCTAGGCCTTTATCATTCTTGTTATGGCCAGTCCTACAGACCCGATATGCCACTATATGTCCACCTGAACGTCGTCACAGTTACTCCCACTACGAGTTTCTCGAGTTAGCAAATGTACTTCGCCGGATAACGAGGCATTTGGCTACCTTAAGAGAGTCATAGTTACTGCGGCCAGCTTCTCCCCCTTCTTTGAATCTTTCCTCTCTTTAATTCGTTCTGTGTTCATTCCAGCAGAGGCAATATGCCACAACATGTCCAGCTTAACGTTGTCTGAGTTTTTACAACGATGAGTTCCTAGAGTTTTCAATAAATTTCACGGCGTGACGAGGCATTAGGGTACCTTAAGAGGGTCAAAGTTACTGCTGTCGGCTGCTTCCCATTCTTTGAAATTTTCCTTTCTTTAATTCGTACTGTGGCAGTCCTTCAGAAGGGATATGCCACTACATGTCCACCTTAACGTTGTCTCAATTATTCCAACGACAAGCTCCACGAGATTTCAAATAAATTTCGCGGAGCGACGAGGCATTTGATCACTTTAAGCGAGACATAGTTACTCCTGCAGCTGCTCCCACTTTTTTAAGCCCTTTCTCTATATCCTTCTTGCTATGGCCACTCGTGCAGAAGCGAAATGCTACAACATGTCCACGTTAACGTTGTCTGAGTTACTGCAACGACGATATCCTCGAGTTTTCAAATAAATTTCGCAGAGTGACGAGGCATTTGGCTCCCTTAAGAGAGTCATAGTTACTCGTGTCGGCTGCTCCCACATCTTTAGGCCTTTATCATTCTTACTATGGCTAGGCCTTTATCATTCTTGTTATGGCCAGTCCTACAGACCCGATATGCCACTATATGTCCACCTGAACGTCGTCACAGTTACTCCCACTACGAGTTTCTCGAGTTAGCAAATGTACTTCGCCGGATAACGAGGCATTTGGCTATCTTAAGAGAGTCATAGTTACTGCGGCCAGCTTCTCCCCCTTCTTTGAATCTTTCCTCTCTTTAATTCGTTCTGTGTTCATTCCAGCAGAGGCAATATGCCACAACATGTCCAGCTTAACGTTGTCTGAGTTATTACAACGATGAGTTCCTAGAGTTTTCAAATAAATTTCACGGCGTGACGAGGCATTAGGGTACCTTAAGAGGGTCAAAGTTACTGCTGTCGGCTGCTTCCCCTTCTTTGAAATTTTCCTTTCTTTAATTCGTACTGTGGCAGTCCTTCAGAAGGGATATGCCACTACATGTCCACCTTAACGTTGTCTCAATTATTCCAACGACAAGCTCCACGAGATTTCAAATAAATTTCGCGGAGCGACGAGGCATTTGATCACTTTAAGCGAGACATAGTTACTCCTGCAGCTGCTCCCACTTTTTTAAGCCCTTTCTCTATATCCTTCTTGCTATGGCCACTCGTGCAGAAGCGAAATGCTACAACATGTCCACGTTAACGTTGTCTGAGTTACTGCAACGACGATATCCTCGAGTTTTCAAATAAATTTCGCAGAGTGACGAGGCATTTGGCTACCTTAAGAGAGTCATAGTTACTCGTGTCGGCTGCTCCCACATCTTTAGGCCTTTATCTTTCTTACTATGGCTAGGCCTTTATCATTCTTGTTATGGCCAGTCCTACAGACCCGATATGCCACTATATGTCCACCTGAACGTCGTCACAGTTACTCCCACTACGAGTTTCTCGAGTTAGCAAACGTACTTCGCCGGATAACGAGTCATTTGGCTACCTTAAGAGAGTCATAGTTACTGCGGCCAGCTTCTCCCCCTTCTTTGAATCTTTCCTCTCTTTAATTCGTTCTGTGTTCATTCCAGCAGAGGCAATATGCCACAACATGTCCAGCTTAACGTTGTCTGAGTTATTACAACGATGAGTTCCTAGAGTTTTCAATAAATTTCACGGCGTGACGAGGCATTAGGGTACCTTAAGAGGGTCAAAGTTACTGCTGTCGGCTGCTTCCCATTCTTTGAAATTTTCCTTTCTTTAATTCGTACTGTGGCAGTCCTTCAGAAGGGATATGCCACTACATGTCCACCTTAACGTTGTCTCAATTATTCCAACGACAAGCTCCACGAGATTTCAAATAAATTTCGCGGAGCGACGAGGCATTTGATCACTTTAAGCGAGACATAGTTACTCCTGCAGCTGCTCCCACTTTTTTAAGCCCTTTCTCTATATCCTTCTTGCTATGGCCACTCGTGCAGAAGCGAAATGCTACAACATGTCCACGTTAACGTTGTCTGAGTTACTGCAACGACGATATCCTTGAGTTTTCAAATAAATTTCGCAGAGTGACGAGGCATTTGGCTCCCTTAAGAGAGTCATAGTTACTCGTGTCGGCTGCTCCCACATATTTAGGCCTTTATCATTCTTACTATGGCTAGGCCTTTATCATTCTTGTTATGGCCAGTCCTACAGACCCGATATGCCACTATATGTCCACCTGAACGTCGTCACAGTTACTCCCACTACGAGTTTCTCGAGTTAGCAAATGTACTTCGCCGGATAACGAGGCATTTGGCTACCTTAAGAGAGTCATAGTTACTGCGGCCAGCTTCTCCCCCTTCTTTGAATCTTTCCTCTCTTTAATTCGTTCTGTGTTCATTCCAGCAGGGGCAATATGTCACAACATGTCCAGCTTAACGTTGTCTGAGTTTTTACAACGATGAGTTCCTAGAGTTTTCAATAAATTTCACGGCGTGACGAGGCATTAGGGTACCTTAAGAGGGTCAAAGTTACTGCTGTCGGCTGCTTCCCATTCTTTGAAATTTTCCTTTCTTTAATTCGTACTGTGGCAGTCCTTCAGAAGGGATATGCCACTACATGTCCACCTTAACGTTGTCTCAATTATTCCAACGACAAGCTCCACGAGATTTCAAATAAATTTCGCGGAGCGACGAGGCATTTGATCACTTTAAGCGAGACATAGTTACTCCTGCAGCTGCTCCCACTTTTTTAAGCCCTTTCTCTATATCCTTCTTGCTATGGCCACTCGTGCAGAAGCGAAATGCTACAACATGTCAACGTTAACGTTGTCTGAGTTACTGCAACGACGATATCCACGAGTTTTCAAATAAATTTCGCAGAGTGACGAGGCATTTGGCTACCTTAAGAGAGTCATAGTTACTCGTGTCGGCTGCTCCCACATCTTTAGGCCTTTATCATTCTTACTATGGCTAGGCCTTTATCATTCTTGCTATGGCCAGTCCTACAGACCCGATATGCCACTATATGTCCACCTGAACGTCGTCACAGTTACTCCCACTACGAGTTTCTCGAGTTAGCAAATGTACTTCGCCGGATAACGAGGCATTTGGCTACCGGAAGAGAGTCATAGTTACTGCGGCCAGCTTCTCCCCCTTCTTTGAATCTTTCCTCTCTTTAATTCGTTCTGTGTTCATTCCAGCAGAGGCAATATGCCACAACATGTCCAGCTTAACGTTGTCTGAGTTATTACAACGATGAGTTCCTAGAGTTTTCAATAAATTTCACGGCGTGACAAGGCATTAGGGTACCTTAAGAGGGTCAAAGTTACTGCTGTCGGCTGCTTCCCCTTCTTTGAAATTTTCCTTTCTTTAATTCGTACTGTGGCAGTCCTTCAGAAGGGATATGCCACTACATGTCCACCTTAACGTTGTCTCAATTATTCCAACGACAAGCTCCACGAGATTTCAAATAAATTTCGCGGAGCGACGAGGCATTTGATCACTTTAAGCGAGACATAGTTACTCCTGCAGCTGCTCCCACTTTTTTAAGCCCTTTTCTCAATATCCTTCTTGCTATGGCCACTCGTGCAGAAGCGAAATGCTACAACAAGTCCACGTTAACGTTGTCTGAGTTACTGCAACGACGATATCCTCGAGTTTTCAAATAAATTTCGCAGAGTGACGAGGCATTTGGCTACCTAAAGAGAGTCATAGTTACTCGTGTCTGCTGCTCCCACATCTTTAGGCCTTTATCATTCTTACTATGGCTAGGCCTTTATCATTCTTGCTATGGCCAGTCCTACAGACCCGATATGCCACTATATGTCCACCTGAACGTCGTCACAGTTACTCCCACTACGAGTTTCTCGAGTTAGCAAATGTACTTCGCCGGATAACGAGCCATTTGGCTACCTTAAGAGAGTCATAGTTACTGCGGCCAGCTTCTCCCCCTTCTTTGAATCTTTCCTCTCTTTAATTCGTTCTGTGTTCATTCCAGCAGAAGCAATATGCCACAACATGTCCAGCTTAACGTTGTCTGAGTTATTACAACGATGAGTTCCTAGAGTTTTCAAATACATTTCACGGCGTGACGAGGCATTAGGGTACCTTAAGAGGGTCAAAGTTACTGCTGTCGGCTGCTTCCCCTTCTTTGAAATTTTCCTTTCTTTAATTCGTACTGTGGCAGTCCTTCAGAAGGGATATGCCACTACATGTCCACCTTAACGTTGTCTCAATTATTCCAACGACAAGCTCCACGAGATTTCAAATTAATTTCGCGGAGCGACGAGGCATTTGATCACTTTAAGCGAGACATAGTTACTCCTGCAGCTGCTCCCACTTTTTTAAGCCCTTTCTCTATATCCTTCTTGCTATGGCCACTCGTGCAGAAGCGAAATGCTACAACATGTCCACGTTAACGTTGTCTGAGTTACTGCAACGACGATATCCTCGAGTTTTCAAATAAATTTCGCAGAGTGACGAGGCATTTGGCTACCTTAAGAGAGTCATAGTTACTCGTGTCGGCTGCTCCCACATCTTTAGGCCTTTATCATTCTTACTATGGCTAGGCCTTTATCATTCTTGCTATGGCCAGTCCTACAGACCCGATATGCCACTATATGTCCACCTGAACGTCGTCACAGTTACTCCCACTACGAGTTTCTCGAGTTAGCAAATGTACTTCGCCGGATAACGAGGCATTTGGCTACCTTAAGAGAGTCATAGTTACTGCGGCCAGCTTCTCCCCCTTCTTTGAATCTTTCCTCTCTTTAATTCGTTCTGTGTTCATTCCAGCAGAGGCAATATGCCACAACATGTCCAGCTTAACGTTGTCTGAGTTATTACAACGATGAGTTCCTAGAGTTTTCAATAAATTTCACGGCGTGACGAGGCATTAGGGTACCTTAAGAGGGTCAAAGTTACTGCTGTCGGCTGCTTCCCCTGCTTTGAAATTTTCCTTTCTTTAATTCGTACTGTGGCAGTCCTTCAGAAGGGATATGCCACTACATGTCCACCTTAACGTTGTCTCAATTATTCCAACGACAAGCTCCACGAGATTTCAAATAAATTTCGCGGAGCGACGAGGCATTTGATCACTTTAAGCGAGACATAGTTACTCCTGCAGCTGCTCCCACTTTTTTAAGCCCTTTCTCTATATCCTTCTTGCTATGGCCACTCGTGCAGAAGCGAAATGCTACAACATGTCCGCGTTAACGTTGTCTGAGTTACTGCAACGACGATATCCTCGAGTTTTCAAATAAATTTCGCAGAGTGACGAGGCATTTGGCTACATTAAGAGAGTCATAGTTACTCGTGTCTGCTGCTCCCACATCTTTAGGCCTTTATCATTCTTACTATGGCTAGGCCTTTATCATTCTTGCTATGGCCAGTCCTACAGACCCGATATGCCACTATATGTCCACCTGAACGTCGTCACAGTTACTCCCACTACGAGTTTCTCGAGTTAGCAAATGTACTTCACCGGATAACGAGCCATTTGGCTACCTTAAGAGAGTCATAGTTACTGCGGCCAGCTTCTCCCCCTTCTTTGAATCTTTCCTCTCTTTAATTCGTTCTGTGTTCATTCCAGCAGAAGCAATATGCCACAACATGTCCAGCTTAACGTTGTCTGAGTTATTACAACGATGAGTTCCTAGAGTTTTCAAATAAATTTCACGGCATGACGAGGCATTAGGGTACCTTAAGAGGGTCAAAGTTTCTGCTGTCGGCTGCTTCCCCTTCTTTGAAATTTTCCTTTCTTTAATTCGTACTGTGGCAGTCCTTCAGAAGGGATATGCCACTACATGTCCACCTTAACGTTGTCTCAATTATTCCAACGACAAGCTCCACGAGATTTCAAATAAATTTCGCGGAGCGACGAGGCATTTGATCACTTTAAGCGAGACATAGTTACTCCTGCAGCTGCTCCCACTTTTTTAAGCCCTTTCTCTATATCCTTCTTGCTATGGCCACTCGTGCAGAAGCGAAATGCTACAACATGTCCACGTTAACGTTGTCTGAGTTACTGCAACGACGATATCCTCGAGTTTTCAAATAAATTTCGCAGAGTGACGAGGCATTTGGCTACCTTAAGAGAGTCATAGTTACTCGTGTCGGCTGCTCCCACATCTTTAGGCCTTTATCATTCTTACTATGGCTAGGCCTTTATCATTCTTGCTATGGCCAGTCCTACAGACCCGATATGCCACTATATGTCCACCTGAACGTCGTCACAGTTACTCCCACTACGAGTTTCTCGAGTTAGCAAATGTACTTCGCCGGATAACGAGGCATTTGGCTACCTTAAGAGAGTCATAGTTACTGCGGCCAGCTTCTCCCACTTCTTTGAATCTTTCCTCTCTTTAATTCGTTCTGTGTTCATTCCAGCAGAGGCAATATGCCACAACATGTCCAGCTTAACGTTGTCTGAGTTATTACAACGATGAGTTCCTAGAGTTTTCAATAAATTTCACGGCGTGACGAGGCATTAGGGTACCTTAAGAGGGTCAAAGTTACTGCTGTCGGCTGCTTCCCCTGCTTTGAAATTTTCCTTTCTTTAATTCGTACTGTGGCAGTCCTTCAGAAGGGATATGCCACTACATGTCCACCTTAACGTTGTCTCAATTATTCCAACGACAAGCTCCACGAGATTTCAAATAAATTTCGCGGAGCGACGAGGCATTTGATCACTTTAAGCGAGACATAGTTACTCCTGCAGCTGCTCCCACTTTTTTAAGCCCTTTCTCTATATCCTTCTTGCTATGGCCACTCGTGCAGAAGCGAAATGCTACAACATGTCCGCGTTAACGTTGTCTGAGTTACTGCAACGACGATATCCTCGAGTTTTCAAATAAATTTCGCAGAGTGACGAGGCATTTGGCTACCTTAAGAGAGTCATAGTTACTCGTGTCTGCTGCTCCCACATCTTTAGGCCTTTATCATTCTTACTATGGCTAGGCCTTTATCATTCTTGCTATGGCCAGTCCTACAGACCCGATATGCCACTATATGTCCACCTGAACGTCGTCACAGTTACTCCCACTACGAGTTTCTCGAGTTAGCAAATGTACTTCACCGGATAACGAGCCATTTGGCTACCTTAAGAGAGTCATAGTTACTGCGGCCAGCTTCTCCCCCTTCTTTGAATCTTTCCTCTCTTTAATTCGTTCTGTGTTCATTCCAGCAGAAGCAATATGCCACAACATGTCCAGCTTAACGTTGTCTGAGTTATTACAACGATGAGTTCCTAGAGTTTTCAAATAAATTTCACGGCATGACGAGGCATTAGGGTACCTTAAGAGGGTCAAAGTTACTGCTGTCGGCTGCTTCCCCTTCTTTGAAATTTTCCTTTCTTTAATTCGTACTGTGGCAGTCCTTCAGAAGGGATATGCCACTACATGTCCACCTTAACGTTGTCTCAATTATTCCAACGACAAGCTCCACGAGATTTCAAATAAATTTCGCGGAGCGACGAGGCATTTGATCACTTTAAGCGAGACATAGTTACTCCTGCAGCTGCTCCCACTTTTTTAAGCCCTTTCTCTATATCCTTCTTGCTATGGCCACTCGTGCAGAAGCGAAATGCTACAACATGTCCACGTTAACGTTGTCTGAGTTACTGCAACGACGATATCCTCGAGTTTTCAAATAAATTTCGCAGAGTGACGAGGCATTTGGCTACCTTAAGAGAGTCATAGTTACTCGTGTCGGCTGCTCCCACATCTTTAGGCCTTTATCATTCTTACTATGGCTAGGCCTTTATCATTCTTGCTATGGCCAGTCCTACAGACCCGATATGCCACTATATGTCCACCTGAACGTCGTCACAGTTACTCCCACTACGAGTTTCTCGAGTTAGCAAATGTACTTCGCCGGATAACGAGGCATTTGGCTACCTTAAGAGAGTCATAGTTACTGCGGCCAGCTTCTCCCCCTTCTTTGAATCTTTCCTCTCTTTAATTCGTTCTGTGTTCATTCCAGCAGAGGCAATATGCCACAACATGTCCAGCTTAACGTTGTCTGAGTTATTACAACGATGAGTTCCTAGAGTTTTCAATAAATTTCACGGCGTGACAAGGCATTAGGGTACCTTAAGAGGGTCAAAGTTACTGCTGTCGGCTGCTTCCCCTTCTTTGAAATTTTCCTTTCTTTAATTCGTACTGTGGCAGTCCTTCAGAAGGGATATGCCACTACATGTCCACCTTAACGTTGTCTCAATTATTCCAACGACAAGCTCCACGAGATTTCAAATAAATTTCGCGGAGCGACGAGGCATTTGATCACTTTAAGCGAGACATAGTTACTCCTGCAGCTGCTCCCACTTTTTTAAGCCCTTTCTCTATATCCTTCTTGCTATGGCCACTCGTGCAGAAGCGAAATGCTACAACATGTCCGCGTTAACGTTGTCTGAGTTACTGCAACGACGATATCCTCGAGTTTTCAAATAAATTTCGCAGAGTGACGAGGCATTTGGCTACCTTAAGAGAGTCATAGTTACTCGTGTCGGCTGCTCCCACATCTTTAGGCCTTTATCATTCTTACTATGGCTAGGCCTTTATCATTCTTGCTATGGCCAGTCCTACAGACCCGATATGCCACTATATGTCCACCTGAACGTCGTCACAGTTACTCCCACTACGAGTTTCTCGAGTTAGCAAATGTACTTCGCCGGATAACGACGCATTTGGCTACCTTAAGAGAGTCATAGTTACTGCGGCCAGCTTCTCCCCCTTCTTTGAATCTTTCCTCTCTTTAATTCGTTCTGTGTTCATTCCAGCAGAGGCAATATGCCACAACATGTCCAGCTTAACGTTGTCTGAGTTATTACAACGATGAGTTCCTAGAGTTTTCAATAAATTTCACGGCGTGACGAGGCATTAGGGTACCTTAAGAGGGTCAAAGTTACTGCTGTCGGCTGCTTCCCCTGCTTTGAAATTTTCCTTTCTTTAATTCGTACTGTGGCAGTCCTTCAGAAGGGATATGCCACTACATGTCCACCTTAACGTTGTCTCAATTATTCCAACGACAAGCTCCACGAGATTTCAAATTAATTTCGCGGAGCGACGAGGCATTTGATCACTTTAAGCGAGACATAGTTACTCCTGCAGCTGCTCCCACTTTTTTAAGCCCTTTCTCTATATCCTTCTTGCTATGGCCACTCGTGCAGAGGCGAAATGCTACAACATGTCCGCGTTAACGTTGTCTGAGTTACTGCAACGACGATATCCTCGAGTTTTCAAATAAATTTCGCAGAGTGACGAGGCATTTGGCTACCTTAAGAGAGTCATAGTTACTCGTGTCTGCTGCTCCCACATCTTTAGGCCTTTATCATTCTTACTATGGCTAGGCCTTTATCATTCTTGCTATGGCCAGTCCTACAGACCCGATATGCCACTATATGTCCACCTGAACGTCGTCACAGTTACTCCCACTACGAGTTTCTCGAGTTAGCAAATGTACTTCGCCGGATAACGAGGCATTTGGCTACCTTAAGAGAGTCATAGTTACTGCGGCCAGCTTCTCCCCCTTCTTTGAATCTTTCCTCTCTTTAATTCGTTCTGTGTTCATTCCAGCAGAGGCAATATGCCACAACATGTCCAGCTTAACGTTGTCTGAGTTATTACAACGATGAGTTCCTAGAGTTTTCAATAAATTTCACGGCGTGACAAGGCATTAGGGTACCTTAAGAGGGTCAAAGTTACTGCTGTCGGCTGCTTCCCCTTCTTTGAAATTTTCCTTTCTTTAATTCGTACTGTGGCAGTCCTTCAGAAGGGATATGCCACTACATGTCCACCTTAACGTTGTCTCAATTATTCCAACGACAAGCTCCACGAGATTTCAAATTAATTTCGCGGAGCGACGAGGCATTTGATCACTTTAAGCGAGACATAGTTACTCCTGCAGCTGCTCCCACTTTTTTAAGCCCTTTCTCTATATCCTTCTTGCTATGGCCACTCGTGCAGAGGCGAAATGCTACAACATGTCCGCGTTAACGTTGTCTGAGTTACTGCAACGACGATATCCTCGAGTTTTCAAATAAATTTCGCAGAGTGACGAGGCATTTGGCTACCTTAAGAGAGTCATAGTTACTCGTGTCTGCTGCTCCCACATCTTTAGGCCTTTATCATTCTTACTATGGCTAGGCCTTTATCATTCTTGCTATGGCCAGTCCTACAGACCCGATATGCCACTATATGTCCACCTGAACGTCGTCACAGTTACTCCCACTACGAGTTTCTCGAGTTAGCAAATGTACTTCACCGGATAACGAGCCATTTGGCTACCTTAAGAGAGTCATAGTTACTGCGGCCAGCTTCTCCCCCTTCTTTGAATCTTTCCTCTCTTTAATTCGTTCTGTGTTCATTCCAGCAGAAGCAATATGCCACAACATGTCCAGCTTAACGTTGTCTGAGTTATTACAACGATGAGTTCCTAGAGTTTTCAAATAAATTTCACGGCGTGACGAGGCATTAGGGTACCTTAAGAGGGTCAAAGTTACTGCTGTCGGCTGCTTCCCCTTCTTTGAAATTTTCCTTTCTTTAATTCGTACTGTGGCAGTCCTTCAGAAGGGATATGCCACTACATGTCCACCTTAACGTTGTCTCAATTATTCCAACGACAAGCTCCACGAGATTTCAAATTAATTTCGCGGAGCGACGAGGCATTTGATCACTTTAAGCGAGACATAGTTACTCCTGCAGCTGCTCCCACTTTTTTAAGCCCTTTCTCTATATCCTTCTTGCTATGGCCACTCGTGCAGAGGCGAAATGCTACAACATGTCCGCGTTAACGTTGTCTGAGTTACTGCAACGACGATATCCTCGAGTTTTCAAATAAATTTCGCAGAGTGACGAGGCATTTGGCTACCTTAAGAGAGTCATAGTTACTCGTGTCTGCTGCTCCCACATCTTTAGGCCTTTATCATTCTTACTATGGCTAGGCCTTTATCATTCTTGCTATGGCCAGTCCTACAGACCCGATATGCCACTATATGTCCACCTGAACGTCGTCACAGTTACTCCCACTACGAGTTTCTCGAGTTAGCAAATGTACTTCGCCGGATAACGCGGCATTTGGCTACCTTAAGAGAGTCATAGTTACTGCGGCCAGCTTCTCCCCCTTCTTTGAATCTTTCCTCTCTTTAATTCGTTCTGTGTTCATTCCAGCAGAGGCAATATGCCACAACATGTCCAGCTTAACGTTGTCTGAGTTATTACAACGATGAGTTCCTAGAGTTTTCAATAAATTTCACGGCGTGACAAGGCATTAGGGTACCTTAAGAGGGTCAAAGTTACTGCTGTCGGCTGCTTCCCCTTCTTTGAAATTTTCCTTTCTTTAATTCGTACTGTGGCAGTCCTTCAGAAGGGATATGCCACTACATGTCCACCTTAACGTTGTCTCAATTATTCCAACGACAAGCTCCACGAGATTTCAAATAAATTTCGCGGAGCGACGAGGCATTTGATCACTTTAAGCGAGACATAGTTACTCCTGCAGCTGCTCCCACTTTTTTAAGCCCTTTCTCTATATCCTTCTTGCTATGGCCACTCGTGCAGAAGCGAAATGCTACAACAAGTCCACGTTAACGTTGTCTGAGTTACTGCAACGACGATATCCTCGAGTTTTCAAATAAATTTCGCAGAGTGACGAGGCATTTGGCTTCCTTAAGAGAGTCATAGTTACTCGTGTCTGCTGCTCCCACATCTTTAGGCCTTTATCATTCTTACTATGGCTAGGCCTTTATCATTCTTGCTATGGCCAGTCCTACAGACCCGATATGCCACTATATGTCCACCTGAACGTCGTCACAGTTACTCCCACTACGAGTTTCTCGAGTTAGCAAATGTACTTCACCGGATAACGAGCCATTTGGCTACCTTAAGAGAGTCATAGTTACTGCGGCCAGCTTCTCCCCCTTCTTTGAATCTTTCCTCTCTTTAATTCGTTCTGTGTTCATTCCAGCAGAAGCAATATGCCACAACATGTCCAGCTTAACGTTGTCTGAGTTATTACAACGATGAGTTCCTAGAGTTTTCAAATAAATTTCACGGCGTGACGAGGCATTAGGGTACCTTAAGAGGGTCAAAGTTACTGCTGTCGGCTGCTTCCCCTTCTTTGAAATTTTCCTTTCTTTAATTCGTACTGTGGCAGTCCTTCAGAAGGGATATGCCACTACATGTCCACCTTAACGTTGTCTCAATTATTCCAACGACAAGCTCCACGAGATTTCAAATTAATTTCGCGGAGCGACGAGGCATTTGATCACTTTAAGCGAGACATAGTTACTCCTGCAGCTGCTCCCACTTTTTTAAGCCCTTTCTCTATATCCTTCTTGCTATGGTCACTCGTGCAGAAGCGAAATGCTACAACATGTCCACGTTAACGTTGTCTGAGTTACTGCAACGACGATATCCTCGAGTTTTCAAATAAATTTCGCAGAGTGACGAGGCATTTGGCTACCTTAAGAGAGTCATAGTTACTCGTGTCGGCTGCTCCCACATCTTTAGGCCTTTATCATTCTTACTATGGCTAGGCCTTTATCATTCTTGCTATGGCCAGTCCTACAGACCCGATATGCCACTATATGTCCACCTGAACGTCGTCACAGTTACTCCCACTACGAGTTTCTCGAGTTAGCAAATGTACTTCGCCGGATAACGAGGCATTTGGCTACCTTAAGAGAGTCATAGTTACTGCGGCCAGCTTCTCCCCCTTCTTTGAATCTTTCCTCTCTTTAATTCGTTCTGTGTTCATTCCAGCAGAGGCAATATGCCACAACATGTCCAGCTTAACGTTGTCTGAGTTATTACAACGATGAGTTCCTAGAGTTTTCAATAAATTTCACGGCGTGACGAGGCATTAGGGTACCTTAAGAGGGTCAAAGTTACTGCTGTCGGCTGCTTCCCCTGCTTTGAAATTTTCCTTTCTTTAATTCGTACTGTGGCAGTCCTTCAGAAGGGATATGCCACTACATGTCCACCTTAACGTTGTCTCAATTATTCCAACGACAAGCTCCACGAGATTTCAAATAAATTTCGCGGAGCGACGAGGCATTTGATCACTTTAAGCGAGACATAGTTACTCCTGCAGCTGCTCCCACTTTTTTAAGCCCTTTCTCTATATCCTTCTTGCTATGGCCACTCGTGCAGAAGCGAAATGCTACAACATGTCCGCGTTAACGTTGTCTGAGTTACTGCAACGACGATATCCTCGAGTTTTCAAATAAATTTCGCAGAGTGACGAGGCATTTGGCTACCTTAAGAGAGTCATAGTTACTCGTGTCTGCTGCTCCCACATCTTTAGGCCTTTATCATTCTTACTATGGCTAGGCCTTTATCATTCTTGCTATGGCCAGTCCTACAGACCCGATATGCCACTATATGTCCACCTGAACGTCGTCACAGTTACTCCCACTACGAGTTTCTCGAGTTAGCAAATGTACTTCACGGGATAACGAGCCATTTGGCTACCTTAAGAGAGTCATAGTTACTGCGGCCAGCTTCTCCCCCTTCTTTGAATCTTTCCTCTCTTTAATTCGTTCTGTGTTCATTCCAGCAGAAGCAATATGCCACAACATGTCCAGCTTAACGTTGTCTGAGTTATTACAACGATGAGTTCCTAGAGTTTTCAAATAAATTTCACGGCATGACGAGGCATTAGGGTACCTTAAGAGGGTCAAAGTTACTGCTGTCGGCTGCTTCCCCTTCTTTGAAATTTTCCTTTCTTTAATTCGTACTGTGGCAGTCCTTCAGAAGGGATATGCCACTACATGTCCACCTTAACGTTGTCTCAATTATTCCAACGACAAGCTCCACGAGATTTCAAATGAATTTCGCGGAGCGACGAGGCATTTGATCACTTTAAGCGAGACATAGTTACTCCTGCAGCTGCTCCCACTTTTTTAAGCCCTTTCTCTATATCCTTCTTGCTATGGCCACTCGTGCAGAAGCGAAATGCTACAACATGTCCACGTTAACGTTGTCTGAGTTACTGCAACGACGATATCCTCGAGTTTTCAAATAAATTTCGCAGAGTGACGAGGCATTTGGCTACCTTAAGAGAGTCATAGTTACTCGTGTCTGCTGCTCCCACATCTTTAGGCCTTTATCATTCTTACTATGGCTAGGCCTTTATCATTCTTGCTATGGCCAGTCCTACAGACCCGATATGCCACTATATGTCCACCTGAACGTCGTCACAGTTACTCCCACTACGAGTTTCTCGAGTTAGCAAATGTACTTCGCCGGATAACGACGCATTTGGCTACCTTAAGAGAGTCATAGTTACTGCGGCCAGCTTCTCCCCCTTCTTTGAATCTTTCCTCTCTTTAATTCGTTCTGTGTTCATTCCAGCAGAGGCAATATGCCACAACATGTCCAGCTTAACGTTGTCTGAGTTATTACAACGATGAGTTCCTAGAGTTTTCAATAAATTTCACGGCGTGACGAGGCATTAGGGTACCTTAAGAGGGTCAAAGTTACTGCTGTCGGCTGCTTCCCCTGCTTTGAAATTTTCCTTTCTTTAATTCGTACTGTGGCAGTCCTTCAGAAGGGATATGCCACTACATGTCCACCTTAACGTTGTCTCAATTATTCCAACGACAAGCTCCACGAGATTTCAAATAAATTTCGCGGAGCGACGAGGCATTTGATCACTTTAAGCGAGACATAGTTACTCCTGCAGCTGCTCCCACTTTTTTAAGCCCTTTCTCTATATCCTTCTTGCTATGGCCACTCGTGCAGAAGCGAAATGCTACAACATGTCCGCGTTAACGTTGTCTGAGTTACTGCAACGACGATATCCTCGAGTTTTCAAATAAATTTCGCAGAGTGACGAGGCATTTGGCTACCTTAAGATAGTCATAGTTACTCGTGTCTGCTGCTCCCACATCTTTAGGCCTTTATCATTCTTACTATGGCTAGGCCTTTATCATTCTTGCTATGGCCAGTCCTACAGACCCGATATGCCACTATATGTCCACCTGAACGTCGTCACAGTTACTCCCACTACGAGTTTCTCGAGTTAGCAAATGTACTTCACCGGATAACGAGCCATTTGGCTACCTTAAGAGAGTCATAGTTACTGCGGCCAGCTTCTCCCCCTTCTTTGAATCTTTCCTCTCTTTAATTCGTTCTGTGTTCATTCCAGCAGAAGCAATATGCCACAACATGTCCAGCTTAACGTTGTCTGAGTTATTACAACGATGAGTTCCTAGAGTTTTCAAATAAATTTCACGGCATGACGAGGCATTAGGGTACCTTAAGAGGGTCAAAGTTACTGCTGTCGGCTGCTTCCCCTTCTTTGAAATTTTCCTTTCTTTAATTCGTACTGTGGCAGTCCTTCAGAAGGGATATGCCACTACATGTCCACCTTAACGTTGTCTCAATTATTCCAACGACAAGCTCCACGAGATTTCAAATTAATTTCGCGGAGCGACGAGGCATTTGATCACTTTAAGCGAGACATAGTTACTCCTGCAGCTGCTCCCACTTTTTTAAGCCCTTTCTCTATATCCTTCTTGCTATGGCCACTCGTGCAGAAGCGAAATGCTACAACATGTCCACGTTAACGTTGTCTGAGTTACTGCAACGACGATATCCTCGAGTTTTCAAATAAATTTCGCAGAGTGACGAGGCATTTGGCTACCTTAAGAGAGTCATAGTTACTCGTGTCGGCTGCTCCCACATCTTTAGGCCTTTATCATTCTTACTATGGCTAGGCCTTTATCATTCTTGCTATGGCCAGTCCTACAGAACCGATATGCCACTATATGTCCACCTGAACGTCGTCACAGTTACTCCCACTACGAGTTTCTCGAGTTAGCAAATGTACTTCGCCGGATAACGAGGCATTTGGCTACCTTAAGAGAGTCATAGTTACTGCGGCCAGCTTCTCCCCCTTCTTTGAATCTTTCCTCTCTTTAATTCGTTCTGTGTTCATTCCAGCAGAGGCAATATGCCACAACATGTCCAGCTTAACGTTGTCTGAGTTATTACAACGATGAGTTCCTAGAGTTTTCAATAAATTTCACGGCGTGACAAGGCATTAGGGTACCTTAAGAGGGTCAAAGTTACTGCTGTCGGCTGCTTCCCCTTCTTTGAAATTTTCCTTTCTTTAATTCGTACTGTGGCAGTCCTTCAGAAGGGATATGCCACTACATGTCCACCTTAACGTTGTCTCAATTATTCCAACGACAAGCTCCACGAGATTTCAAATAAATTTCGCGGAGCGACGAGGCATTTGATCACTTTAAGCGAGACATAGTTACTCCTGCAGCTGCTCCCACTTTTTTAAGCCCTTTCTCTATATCCTTCTTGCTATGGCCACTCGTGCAGAAGCGAAATGCTACAACAAGTCCACGTTAACGTTGTCTGAGTTACTGCAACGACGATATCCTCGAGTTTTCAAATAAATTTCGCAGAGTGACGAGGCATTTGGCTACCTTAAGAGAGTCATAGTTACTCGTGTCTGCTGCTCCCACATCTTTAGGCCTTTATCATTCTTACTATGGCTAGGCCTTTATCATTCTTGCTATGGCCAGTCCTACAGACCCGATATGCCACTATATGTCCACCTGAACGTCGTCACAGTTACTCCCACTACGAGTTTCTCGAGTTAGCAAATGTACTTCACCGGATAACGAGCCATTTGGCTACCTTAAGAGAGTCATAGTTACTGCGGCCAGCTTCTCCCCCTTCTTTGAATCTTTCCTCTCTTTAATTCGTTCTGTGTTCATTCCAGCAGAAGCAATATGCCACAACATGTCCAGATTAACGTTGTCTGAGTTATTACAACGATGAGTTCCTAGAGTTTTCAAATAAATTTCACGGCGTGACGAGGCATTAGGGTACCTTAAGAGGGTCAAAGTTACTGCTGTCGGCTGCTTCCCCTTCTTTGAAATTTTCCTTTCTTTAATTCGTACTGTGGCAGTCCTTCAGAAGGGATATGCCACTACATGTCCACCTTAACGTTGTCTCAATTATTCCAACGACAAGCTCCACGAGATTTCAAATGAATTTCGCGGAGCGACGAGGCATTTGATCACTTTAAGCGAGACATAGTTACTCCTGCAGCTGCTCCCACTTTTTTAAGCCATTTCTCTATATCCTTCTTGCTATGGCCACTCGTGCAGAAGCGAAATGCTACAACATGTCCACGTTAACGTTGTCTGAGTTACTGCAACGACGATATCCTCGAGTTTTCAAATAAATTTCGCAGAGTGACGAGGCATTTGGCTACCTTAAGAGAGTCATAGTTACTCGTGTCGGCTGCTCCCACATCTTTAGGCCTTTATCATTCTTACTATGGCTAGGCCTTTATCATTCTTGCTATGGCCAGTCCTACAGACCCGATATGCCACTATATGTCCACCTGAACGTCGTCACAGTTACTCCCACTACGAGTTTCTCGAGTTAGCAAATGTACTTCGCCGGATAACGAGGCATTTGGCTACCTTAAGAGAGTCATAGTTACTGCGGCCAGCTTCTCCCCCTTCTTTGAATCTTTCCTCTCTTTAATTCGTTCTGTGTTCATTCCAGCAGAGGCAATATGCCACAACATGTCCAGCTTAACGTTGTCTGAGTTATTACAACGATGAGTTCCTAGAGTTTTCAATAAATTTCACGGCGTGACAAGGCATTAGGGTACCTTAAGAGGGTCAAAGTTACTGCTGTCGGCTGCTTCCCCTTCTTTGAAATTTTCCTTTCTTTAATTCGTACTGTGGCAGTCCTTCAGAAGGGATATGCCACTACATGTCCACCTTAACGTTGTCTCAATTATTCCAACGACAAGCTCCACGAGATTTCAAATAAATTTCGCGGAGCGACGAGGCATTTGATCACTTTAAGCGAGACATAGTTACTCCTGCAGCTGCTCCCACTTTTTTAAGCCCTTTCTCTATATCCTTCTTGCTATGGCCACTCGTGCAGAAGCGAAATGCTACAACAAGTCCACGTTAACGTTGTCTGAGTTACTGCAACGACGATATCCTCGAGTTTTCAAATAAATTTCGCAGAGTGACGAGGCATTTGGCTACCTTAAGAGAGTCATAGTTACTCGTGTCTGCTGCTCCCACATCTTTAGGCCTTTATCATTCTTACTATGGCTAGGCCTTTATCATTCTTGCTATGGCCAGTCCTACAGACCCGATATGCCACTATATGTCCACCTGAACGTCGTCACAGTTACTCCCACTACGAGTTTCTCGAGTTAGCAAATGTACTTCACC
The DNA here is from genome assembly GCF_023898315.1 of Schistocerca nitens. NCBI lineage: Eukaryota > Metazoa > Arthropoda > Insecta > Orthoptera > Acrididae > Schistocerca > Schistocerca nitens. The sequence goes on along the minus strand of NC_064622.1, from coordinate 483,137,782 downwards.
GGATAACGAGCCATTTGGCTACCTTAAGAGAGTCATAGTTACTGCGGCCAGCTTCTCCCCCTTCTTTGAATCTTTCCTCTCCTTAATTCGTTCTGTGTTCATTCCAGCAGAAGCAATATGCCACAACATGTCCAGCTTAACGTTGTCTGAGTTATTACAACGATGAGTTCCTAGAGTTTTCAAATAAATTTCACGGCGTGACGAGGCATTAGGGTACCTTAAGAGGGTCAAAGTTACTGCTGTCGGCTGCTTCCCCTTCTTTGAAATTTTCCTTTCTTTAATTCGTACTGTGGCAGTCCTTCAGAAGGGATATGCCACTACATGTCCACCTTAACGTTGTCTCAATTATTCCAACGACAAGCTCCACGAGATTTCAAATGAATTTCGCGGAGCGACGAGGCATTTGATCACTTTAAGCGAGACATAGTTACTCCTGCAGCTGCTCCCACTTTTTTAAGCCATTTCTCTATATCCTTCTTGCTATGGCCACTCGTGCAGAAGCGAAATGCTACAACATGTCCACGTTAACGTTGTCTGAGTTACTGCAACGACGATATCCTCGAGTTTTCAAATAAATTTCGCAGAGTGACGAGGCATTTGGCTACCTTAAGAGAGTCATAGTTACTCGTGTCGGCTGCTCCCACATCTTTAGGCCTTTATCATTCTTACTATGGCTAGGCCTTTATCATTCTTGCTATGGCCAGTCCTACAGACCCGATATGCCACTATATGTCCACCTGAACGTCGTCACAGTTACTCCCACTACGAGTTTCTCGAGTTAGCAAATGTACTTCGCCGGATAACGAGGCATTTGGCTACCTTAAGAGAGTCATAGTTACTGCGGCCAGCTTCTCCCCCTTCTTTGAATCTTTCCTCTCTTTAATTCGTTCTGTGTTCATTCCAGCAGAGGCAATATGCCACAACATGTCCAGCTTAACGTTGTCTGAGTTATTACAACGATGAGTTCCTAGAGTTTTCAATAAATTTCACGGCGTGACAAGGCATTAGGGTACCTTAAGAGGGTCAAAGTTACTGCTGTCGGCTGCTTCCCCTTCTTTGAAATTTTCCTTTCTTTAATTCGTACTGTGGCAGTCCTTCAGAAGGGATATGCCACTACATGTCCACCTTAACGTTGTCTCAATTATTCCAACGACAAGCTCCACGAGATTTCAAATAAATTTCGCGGAGCGACGAGGCATTTGATCACTTTAAGCGAGACATAGTTACTCCTGCAGCTGCTCCCACTTTTTTAAGCCCTTTCTCTATATCCTTCTTGCTATGGCCACTCGTGCAGAAGCGAAATGCTACAACAAGTCCACGTTAACGTTGTCTGAGTTACTGCAACGACGATATCCTCGAGTTTTCAAATAAATTTCGCAGAGTGACGAGGCATTTGGCTACCTTAAGAGAGTCATAGTTACTCGTGTCTGCTGCTCCCACATCTTTAGGCCTTTATCATTCTTACTATGGCTAGGCCTTTATCATTCTTGCTATGGCCAGTCCTACAGACCCGATATGCCACTATATGTCCACCTGAACGTCGTCACAGTTACTCCCACTACGAGTTTCTCGAGTTAGCAAATGTACTTCACCGGATAACGAGCCATTTGGCTACCTTAAGAGAGTCATAGTTACTGCGGCCAGCTTCTCCCCCTTCTTTGAATCTTTCCTCTCCTTAATTCGTTCTGTGTTCATTCCAGCAGAAGCAATATGCCACAACATGTCCAGCTTAACGTTGTCTGAGTTATTACAACGATGAGTTCCTAGAGTTTTCAAATAAATTTCACGGCGTGACGAGGCATTAGGGTACCTTAAGAGGGTCAAAGTTACTGCTGTCGGCTGCTTCCCCTTCTTTGAAATTTTCCTTTCTTTAATTCGTACTGTGGCAGTCCTTCAGAAGGGATATGCCACTACATGTCCACCTTAACGTTGTCTCAATTATTCCAACGACAAGCTCCACGAGATTTCAAATGAATTTCGCGGAGCGACGAGGCATTTGATCACTTTAAGCGAGACATAGTTACTCCTGCAGCTGCTCCCACTTTTTTAAGCCATTTCTCTATATCCTTCTTGCTATGGCCACTCGTGCAGAAGCGAAATGCTACAACATGTCCACGTTAACGTTGTCTGAGTTACTGCAACGACGATATCCTCGAGTTTTCAAATAAATTTCGCAGAGTGACGAGGCATTTGGCTACCTTAAGAGAGTCATAGTTACTCGTGTCGGCTGCTCCCACATCTTTAGGCCTTTATCATTCTTACTATGGCTAGGCCTTTATCATTCTTGCTATGGCCAGTCCTACAGACCCGATATGCCACTATATGTCCACCTGAACGTCGTCACAGTTACTCCCACTACGAGTTTCTCGAGTTAGCAAATGTACTTCGCCGGATAACGAGGCATTTGGCTACCTTAAGAGAGTCATAGTTACTGCGGCCAGCTTCTCCCCCTTCTTTGAATCTTTCCTCTCTTTAATTCGTTCTGTGTTCATTCCAGCAGAGGCAATATGCCACAACATGTCCAGCTTAACGTTGTCTGAGTTATTACAACGATGAGTTCCTAGAGTTTTCAATAAATTTCACGGCGTGACAAGGCATTAGGGTACCTTAAGAGGGTCAAAGTTACTGCTGTCGGCTGCTTCCCCTTCTTTGAAATTTTCCTTTCTTTAATTCGTACTGTGGCAGTCCTTCAGAAGGGATATGCCACTACATGTCCACCTTAACGTTGTCTCAATTATTCCAACGACAAGCTCCACGAGATTTCAAACAAATTTCGCGGAGCGACGAGGCATTTGATCACTTTAAGCGAGACATAGTTACTCCTGCAGCTGCTCCCACTTTTTTAAGCCATTTCTCTATATCCTTCTTGCTATGGCCACTCGTGCAGAAGCGAAATGCTACAACATGTCCACGTTAACGTTGTCTGAGTTACTGCAACGACGATATCCTCGAGTTTTCAAATAAATTTCGCAGAGTGACGAGGCATTTGGCTACCTTAAGAGAGTCATAGTTACTCGTGTCGGCTGCTCCCACATCTTTAGGCCTTTATCATTCTTACTATGGCTAGGCCTTTATCATTCTTGCTATGGCCAGTCCTACAGAACCGATATGCCACTATATGTCCACCTGAACGTCGTCACAGTTACTCCCACTACGAGTTTCTCGAGTTAGCAAATGTACTTCGCCGGATAACGAGGCATTTGGCTACCTTAAGAGAGTCATAGTTACTGCGGCCAGCTTCTCCCCCTTCTTTGAATCTTTCCTCTCTTTAATTCGTTCTGTGTTCATTCCAGCAGAAGCAATATGCCACAACATGTCCAGCTTAACGTTGTCTGAGTTATTACAACGATGAGTTCCTAGAGTTTTCAAATAAATTTCACGGCGTGACGAGGCACTAGGGTACCTTAAGAGGGTCAAAGTTACTGCTGTCGGCTGCTTCCCCTTCTTTGAAATTTTCCTTTCTTTAATTCGTACTGTGGCAGTCCTTCAGAAGGGATATGCCACTACATGTCCACCTTAACGTTGTCTCAATTATTCCAACGACAAGCTCCACGAGATTTCAAATAAATTTCGCGGAGCGACGAGGCATTTGATCACTTTAAGCGAGACATAGTTACTCCTGCAGCTGCTCCCACTTTTTTAAGCCCTTTCTCTATATCCTTCTTGCTATGGCCACTCGTGCAGAAGCGAAATGCTACAACAAGTCCACGTTAACGTTGTCTGAGTTACTGCAACGACGATATCCTCGAGTTTTCAAATAAATTTCGCAGAGTGACGAGGCATTTGGCTACCTTAAGAGAGTCATAGTTACTCGTGTCTGCTGCTCCCACATCTTTAGGCCTTTATCATTCTTACTATGGCTAGGCCTTTATCATTCTTGCTATGGCCAGTCCTACAGACCCGATATGCCACTATATGTCCACCTGAACGTCGTCACAGTTACTCCCACTACGAGTTTCTCGAGTTAGCAAATGTACTTCACCGGATAACGAGCCATTTGGCTACCTTAAGAGAGTCATAGTTACTGCGGCCAGCTTCTCCCCCTTCTTTGAATCTTTCCTCTCTTTAATTCGTTCTGTGTTCATTCCAGCAGAAGCAAAATGCCACAACATGTCCAGCTTAACGTTGTCTGAGTTATGACAACGATGAGTTCCTAGAGTTTTCAAATAAATTTCACGGCGTGACGAGGCATTAGGGTACCTTAAGAGGGTCAAAGTTACTGCTGTCGGCTGCTTCCCCTTCTTTGAAATTTTCCTTTCTTTAATTCGTACTGTGGCAGTCCTTCAGAAGGGATATGCCACTACATGTCCACCTTAACGTTGTCTCAATTATTCCAACGACAAGCTCCACGAGATTTCAAATAAATTTCGCGGAGCGACGAGGCATTTGATCACTTTAAGCGAGACATAGTTACTCCTGCAGCTGCTCCCACTTTTTTAAGCCCTTTCTCTATATCCTTCTTGCTATGGCCACTCGTGCAGAAGCGAAATGCTACAACAAGTCCACGTTAACGTTGTCTGAGTTACTGCAACGACGATATCCTCGAGTTTTCAAATAAATTTCGCAGAGTGACGAGGCATTTGGCTACCTTAAGAGAGTCATAGTTACTCGTGTCTGCTGCTCCCACATCTTTAGGCCTTTATCATTCTTACTATGGCTAGGCCTTTATCATTCTTGCTATGGCCAGTCCTACAGACCCGATATGCCACTATATGTCCACCTGAACGTCGTCACAGTTACTCCCACTACGAGTTTCTCGAGTTAGCAAATGTACTTCACCGGATAACGAGCCATTTGGCTACCTTAAGAGAGTCATAGTTACTGCGGCCAGCTTCTCCCCCTTCTTTGAATCTTTCCTCTCTTTAATTCGTTCTGTGTTCATTCCAGCAGAGCAATATGCCACAACATGTCCAGATTAACGTTGTCTGAGTTATTACAACGATGAGTTCCTAGAGTTTTCAAATAAATTTCACGGCGTGACGAGGCATTAGGGTACCTTAAGAGGGTCAAAGTTACTGCTGTCGGCTGCTTCCCCTTCTTTGAAATTTTCCTTTCTTTAATTCGTACTGTGGCAGTCCTTCAGAAGGGATATGCCACTACATGTCCACCTTAACGTTGTCTCAATTATTCCAACGACAAGCTCCACGAGATTTCAAATAAATTTCGCGGAGCGACGAGGCATTTGATCACTTTAAGCGAGACATAGTTACTCCTGCAGCTGCTCCCACTTTCTTAAGCCCTTTCTCTATATCCTTCTTGCTATGGCCACTCGTGCAGAAGCGAAATGCTACAACATGTCCACGTTAACGTTGTCTGAGTTACTGCAACGACGATATCCTCGAGTTTTCAAATAAATTTCGCAGAGTGACGAGGCATTTGGCTACCTTAAGAGAGTCATAGTTACTCGTGTCGGCTGCTCCCACATCTTTAGGCCTTTATCATTCTTACTATGGCTAGGCCTTTATCATTCTTGCTATGGCCAGTCCTACAGACCCGATATGCCACTATATGTCCACCTGAACGTCGTCACAGTTACTCCCACTACGAGTTTCTCGAGTTAGCAAATGTACTTCGCCGGATAACGAGGCATTTGGCTACCTTAAGAGAGTCATAGTTACTGCGGCCAGCTTCTCCCCCTTCTTTGAATCTTTCCTCTCTTTAATTCGTTCTGTGTTCATTCCAGCAGAGGCAATATGCCACAACATGTCCAGCTTAACGTTGTCTGAGTTATTACAACGATGAGTTCCTAGAGTTTTCAATAAATTTCACGGCGTGACAAGGCATTAGGGTACCTTAAGAGGGTCAAAGTTACTGCTGTCGGCTGCTTCCCCTTCTTTGAAATTTTCCTTTCTTTAATTCGTACTGTGGCAGTCCTTCAGAAGGGATATGCCACTACATGTCCACCTTAACGTTGTCTCAATTATTCCAACGACAAGCTCCACGAGATTTCAAACAAATTTCGCGGAGCGACGAGGCATTTGATCACTTTAAGCGAGACATAGTTACTCCTGCAGCTGCTCCCACTTTTTTAAGCCCTTTCTCTATATCCTTCTTGCTATGGCCACTCGTGCAGAAGCGAAATGCTACAACATGTCCACGTTAACGTTGTCTGAGTTACTGCAACGACGATATCCTCGAGTTTTCAAATAAATTTCGCAGAGTGACGAGGCATTTGGCTACCTTAAGAGAGTCATAGTTACTCGTGTCGGCTGCTCCCACATCTTTAGGCCTTTATCATTCTTACTATGGCTAGGCCTTTATCATTCTTGCTATGGCCAGTCCTACAGAACCGATATGCCACTATATGTCCACCTGAACGTCGTCACAGTTACTCCCACTACGAGTTTCTCGAGTTAGCAAATGTACTTCGCCGGATAACGAGGCATTTGGCTACCTTAAGAGAGTCATAGTTACTGCGGCCAGCTTCTCCCCCTTCTTTGAATCTTTCCTCTCTTTAATTCGTTCTGTGTTCATTCCAGCAGAAGCAATATGCCACAACATGTCCAGCTTAACGTTGTCTGAGTTATTACAACGATGAGTTCCTAGAGTTTTCAAATAAATTTCACGGCGTGACGAGGCATTAGGGTACCTTAAGAGGGTCAAAGTTACTGCTGTCGGCTGCTTCCCCTTCTTTGAAATTTTCCTTTCTTTAATTCGTACTGTGGCAGTCCTTCAGAAGGGATATGCCACTACATGTCCACCTTAACGTTGTCTCAATTATTCCAACGACAAGCTCCACGAGATTTCAAATAAATTTCGCGGAGCGACGAGGCATTTGATCACTTTAAGCGAGACATAGTTACTCCTGCAGCTGCTCCCACTTTTTTAAGCCCTTTCTCTATATCCTTCTTGCTATGGCCACTCGTGCAGAAGCGAAATGCTACAACAAGTCCACGTTAACGTTGTCTGAGTTACTGCAACGACGATATCCTCGAGTTTTCAAATAAATTTCGCAGAGTGACGAGGCATTTGGCTACCTTAAGAGAGTCATAGTTACTCGTGTCTGCTGCTCCCACATCTTTAGGCCTTTATCATTCTTACTATGGCTAGGCCTTTATCATTCTTGCTATGGCCAGTCCTACAGACCCGATATGCCACTATATGTCCACCTGAACGTCGTCACAGTTACTCCCACTACGAGTTTCTCGAGTTAGCAAATGTACTTCACCGGATAACGAGCCATTTGGCTACCTTAAGAGAGTCATAGTTACTGCGGCCAGCTTCTCCCCCTTCTTTGAATCTTTCCTCTCTTTAATTCGTTCTGTGTTCATTCCAGCAGAAGCAAAATGCCACAACATGTCCAGCTTAACGTTGTCTGAGTTATGACAACGATGAGTTCCTAGAGTTTTCAAATAAATTTCACGGCGTGACGAGGCATTAGGGTACCTTAAGAGGGTCAAAGTTACTGCTGTCGGCTGCTTCCCCTTCTTTGAAATTTTCCTTTCTTTAATTCGTACTGTGGCAGTCCTTCAGAAGGGATATGCCACTACATGTCCACCTTAACGTTGTCTCAATTATTCCAACGACAAGCTCCACGAGATTTCAAATAAATTTCGCGGAGCGACGAGGCATTTGATCACTTTAAGCGAGACATAGTTACTCCTGCAGCTGCTCCCACTTTTTTAAGCCCTTTCTCTATATCCTTCTTGCTATGGCCACTCGTGCAGAAGCGAAATGCTACAACAAGTCCACGTTAACGTTGTCTGAGTTACTGCAACGACGATATCCTCGAGTTTTCAAATAAATTTCGCAGAGTGACGAGGCATTTGGCTACCTTAAGAGAGTCATAGTTACTCGTGTCTGCTGCTCCCACATCTTTAGGCCTTTATCATTCTTACTATGGCTAGGCCTTTATCATTCTTGCTATGGCCAGTCCTACAGACCCGATATGCCACTATATGTCCACCTGAACGTCGTCACAGTTACTCCCACTACGAGTTTCTCGAGTTAGCAAATGTACTTCACCGGATAACGAGCCATTTGGCTACCTTAAGAGAGTCATAGTTACTGCGGCCAGCTTCTCCCCCTTCTTTGAATCTTTCCTCTCTTTAATTCGTTCTGTGTTCATTCCAGCAGAGCAATATGCCACAACATGTCCAGATTAACGTTGTCTGAGTTATTACAACGATGAGTTCCTAGAGTTTTCAAATAAATTTCACGGCGTGACGAGGCATTAGGGTACCTTAAGAGGGTCAAAGTTACTGCTGTCGGCTGCTTCCCCTTCTTTGAAATTTTCCTTTCTTTAATTCGTACTGTGGCAGTCCTTCAGAAGGGATATGCCACTACATGTCCACCTTAACGTTGTCTCAATTATTCCAACGACAAGCTCCACGAGATTTCAAATAAATTTCGCGGAGCGACGAGGCATTTGATCACTTTAAGCGAGACATAGTTACTCCTGCAGCTGCTCCCACTTTCTTAAGCCCTTTCTCTATATCCTTCTTGCTATGGCCACTCGTGCAGAAGCGAAATGCTACAACATGTCCACGTTAACGTTGTCTGAGTTACTGCAACGACGATATCCTCGAGTTTTCAAATAAATTTCGCAGAGTGACGAGGCATTTGGCTACCTTAAGAGAGTCATAGTTACTCGTGTCGGCTGCTCCCACATCTTTAGGCCTTTATCATTCTTACTATGGCTAGGCCTTTATCATTCTTGCTATGGCCAGTCCTACAGACCCGATATGCCACTATATGTCCACCTGAACGTCGTCACAGTTACTCCCACTACGAGTTTCTCGAGTTAGCAAATGTACTTCGCCGGATAACGAGGCATTTGGCTACCTTAAGAGAATCATAGTTACTGCGGCCAGCTTCTCCCCCTTCTTTGAATCTTTCCTCTCTTTAATTCGTTCTGTGTTCATTCCAGCAGAGGCAATATGCCACAACATGTCCAGCTTAACGTTGTCTGAGTTATTACAACGATGAGTTCCTAGAGTTTTCAATAAATTTCACGGCGTGACAAGGCATTAGGGTACCTTAAGAGGGTCAAAGTTACTGCTGTCGGCTGCTTCCCCTTCTTTGAAATTTTCCTTTCTTTAATTCGTACTGTGGCAGTCCTTCAGAAGGGATATGCCACTACATGTCCACCTTAACGTTGTCTCAATTATTCCAACGACAAGCTCCACGAGATTTCAAATAAATTTCGCGGAGCGACGAGGCATTTGATCACTTTAAGCGAGACATAGTTACTCCTGCAGCTGCTCCCACTTTTTTAAGCCATTTCTCTATATCCTTCTTGCTATGGCCACTCGTGCAGAAGCGAAATGCTACAACATGTCCACGTTAACGTTGTCTGAGTTACTGCAACGACGATATCCTCGAGTTTTCAAATAAATTTCGCAGAGTGACGAGGCATTTGGCTACCTTAAGAGAGTCATAGTTACTCGTGTCGGCTGCTCCCACATCTTTAGGCCTTTATCATTCTTACTATGGCTAGGCCTTTATCATTCTTGCTATGGCCAGTCCTACAGACCCGATATGCCACTATATGTCCACCTGAACGTCGTCACAGTTACTCCCACTACGAGTTTCTCGAGTTAGCAAATGTACTTCGCCGGATAACGAGGCATTTGGCTACCTTAAGAGAGTCATAGTTACTGCGGCCAGCTTCTCCCCCTTCTTTGAATCTTTCCTCTCTTTAATTCGTTCTGTGTTCATTCCAGCAGAGGCAATATGCCACAACATGTCCAGCTTAACGTTGTCTGAGTTATTACAACGATGAGTTCCTAGAGTTTTCAAATAAATTTCACGGCGTGACGAGGCATTAGGGTACCTTAAGAGGGTCAAAGTTACTGCTGTCGGCTGCTTCCCCTTCTTTGAAATTTTCCTTTCTTTAATTCGTACTGTGGCAGTCCTTCAGAAGGGATATGCCACTACATGTCCACCTTAACGTTGTCTCAATTATTCCAACGACAAGCTCCACGAGATTTCAAATAAATTTCGCGGAGCGACGAGGCATTTGATCACTTTAAGCTAGACATAGTTACTCCTGCAGCTGCTCCCACTTTTTTAAGCCCTTTCCCTATATCCTTCTTGCTATGGCCACTCGTGCAGAAGCGAAATGCTACAACAAGTCCACGTTAACGTTGTCTGAGTTACTGCAACGACGATATCCTCGAGTTTTCAAATAAATTTCGCAGAGTGACGAGGCATTTGGCTACCTTAAGAGAGGCATAGTTACTCGTGTCTGCTGCTCCCACATCTTTAGGCCTTTATCATTCTTACTATGGCTAGGCCTTTATCATTCTTGCTATGGCCAGTCCTACAGACCCGATATGCCACTATATGTCCACCTGAACGTCGTCACAGTTACTCCCACTACGAGTTTCTCGAGTTAGCAAATGTACTTCACCGGATAACGAGCCATTTGGCTACCTTAAGAGAGTCATAGTTACTGCGGCCAGCTTCTCCCCCTTCTTTGAATCTTTCCTCTCTTTAATTCGTTCTGTGTTCATTCCAGCAGAAGCAATATGCCACAACATGTCCAGCTTAACGTTGTCTGAGTTATTACAACGATGAGTTCCTAGAGTTTTCAAATAAATTTCACGGCGTGACGAGGCATTAGGGTACCTTAAGAGGGTCAAAGTTACTGCTGTCGGCTGCTTCCCCTTCTTTGAAATTTTCCTTTCTTTAATTCGTACTGTGGCAGTCCTTCAGAAGGGATATGCCACTACATGTCCACCTTAACGTTGTCTCAATTATTCCAACGACAAGCTCCACGAGATTTCAAATGAATTTCGCGGAGCGACGAGGCATTTGATCACTTTAAGCGAGACATAGTTACTCCTGCAGCTGCTCCCACTTTTTTAAGCCATTTCTCTATATCCTTCTTGCTATGGCCACTCGTGCAGAAGCGAAATGCTACAACATGTCCACGTTAACGTTGTCTGAGTTACTGCAACGACGATATCCTCGAGTTTTCAAATAAATTTCGCAGAGTGACGAGGCATTTGGCTACCTTAAGAGAGTCATAGTTACTCGTGTCGGCTGCTCCCACATCTTTAGGCCTTTATCATTCTTACTATGGCTAGGCCTTTATCATTCTTGCTATGGCCAGTCCTACAGACCCGATATGCCACTATATGTCCACCTGAACGTCGTCACAGTTACTCCCACTACGAGTTTCTCGAGTTAGCAAATGTACTTCGCCGGATAACGAGGCATTTGGCTACCTTAAGAGAGTCATAGTTACTGCGGCCAGCTTCTCCCCCTTCTTTGAATCTTTCCTCTCTTTAATTCGTTCTGTGTTCATTCCAGCAGAAGCAATATGCCACAACATGTCCAGATTAACGTTGTCTGAGTTATTACAACGATGAGTTCCTAGAGTTTTCAAATAAATTTCACGGCGTGACGAGGCATTAGGGTACCTTAAGAGGGTCAAAGTTACTGCTGTCGGCTGCTTCCCCTTCTTTGAAATTTTCCTTTCTTTAATTCGTACTGTGGCAGTCCTTCAGAAGGGATATGCCACTACATGTCCACCTTAACGTTGTCTCAATTATTCCAACGACAAGCTCCACGAGATTTCAAATAAATTTCGCGGAGCGACGAGGCATTTGATCACTTTAAGCGAGACATAGTTACTCCTGCAGCTGCTCCCACTTTTTTAAGCCCTTTCTCTATATCCTTCTTGCTATGGCCACTCGTGCAGAAGCGAAATGCTACAACATGTCCACGTTAACGTTGTCTGAGTTACTGCAACGACGATATCCTCGAGTTTTCAAATAAATTTCGCAGAGTGACGAGGCATTTGGCTACCTTAAGAGAGTCATAGTTACTCGTGTCGGCTGCTCCCACATCTTTAGGCCTTTATCATTCTTACTATGGCTAGGCCTTTATCATTCTTGTTATGGCCAGTCCTACAGACCCGATATGCCACTATATGTCCACCTGAACGTCGTCACAGTTACTCCCACTACGAGTTTCTCGAGTTAGCAAATGTACTTCGCCGGATAACGAGGCATTTGGCTACCTTAAGAGAGTCATAGTTACTGCGGCCAGCTTCTCCCCCTTCTTTGAATCTTTCCTCTCTTTAATTCGTTCTGTGTTCATTCCAGCAGAGGCAATATGCCACAACATGTCCAGCTTAACGTTGTCTGAGTTATTACAACGATGAGTTCCTAGAGTTTTCTAATAAATTTCACGGCGTGACGAGGCATTAGGGTACCTTAAGAGGGTCAAAGTTACTGCTGTCGGCTGCTTCCCCTTCTTTGAAATTTTCCTTTCTTTAATTCGTACTGTGGCAGTCCTTCAGAAGGGATATGCCACTACATGTCCACCTTAACGTTGTCTCAATTATTCCAACGACAAGCTCCACGAGATTTCAAATAAATTTCGCGGAGCGACGAGGCATTTGATCACTTTAAGCGAGACATAGTTACTCCTGCAGCTGCTCCCACTTTTTTAAGCCCTTTCTCTATATCCTTCTTGCTATGGCCACTCGTGCAGAAGCGAAATGCTACAACAAGTCCACGTTAACGTTGTCTGAGTTACTGCAACGACGATATCCTCGAGTTTTCAAATAAATTTCGCAGAGTGACGAGGCATTTGGCTACCTTAAGAGAGTCATAGTTACTCGTGTCTGCTGCTCCCACATCTTTAGGCCTTTATCATTCTTACTATGGCTAGGCCTTTATCATTCTTGCTATGGCCAGTCCTACAGACCCGATATGCCACTATATGTCCACCTGAACGTCGTCACAGTTACTCCCACTACGAGTTTCTCGAGTTAGCAAATGTACTTCACCGGATAACGAGCCATTTGGCTACCTTAAGAGAGTCATAGTTACTGCGGCCAGCTTCTCCCCCTTCTTTGAATCTTTCCTCTCTTTAATTCGTTCTGTGTTCATTCCAGCAGAAGCAATATGCCACAACATGTCCAGCTTAACGTTGTCTGAGTTATTACAACGATGAGTTCCTAGAGTTTTCAAATAAATTTCACGGCGTGACGAGGCATTAGGGTACCTTAAGAGGGTCAAAGTTACTGCTGTCGGCTGCTTCCCCTTCTTTGAAATTTTCCTTTCTTTAATTCGTACTGTGGCAGTCCTTCAGAAGGGATATGCCACTACATGTCCACCTTAACGTTGTCTCAATTATTCCAACGACAAGCTCCACGAGATTTCAAATAAATTTCGCGGAGCGACGAGGCATTTGATCACTTTAAGCGAGACATAGTTACTCCTGCAGCTGCTCCCACTTTTTTAAGCCCTTTCTCTATATCCTTCTTGCTATGGCCACTCGTGCAGAAGCGAAATGCTACAACATGTCCACGTTAACGTTGTCTGAGTTACTGCAACGACGATATCCTCGAGTTTTCAAATAAATTTCGCAGAGTGACGAGGCATTTGGCTACCTTAAGAGAGTCATAGTTACTCGTGTCGGCTGCTCCCACATCTTTAGGCCTTTATCATTCTTACTATGGCTAGGCCTTTATCATTCTTGTTATGGCCAGTCCTACAGACCCGATATGCCACTATATGTCCACCTGAACGTCGTCACAGTTACTCCCACTACGAGTTTCTCGAGTTAGCAAATGTACTTCGCCGGATAACGAGGCATTTGGCTACCTTAAGAGAGTCATAGTTACTGCGGCCAGCTTCTCCCCCTTCTTTGAATCTTTCCTCTCTTTAATTCGTTCTGTGTTCATTCCAGCAGAGGCAATATGCCACAACATGTCCAGCTTAACGTTGTCTGAGTTATTACAACGATGAGTTCCTAGAGTTTTCAAATAAATTTCACGGCGTGACGAGGCATTAGGGTACCTTAAGAGGGTCAAAGTTACTGCTGTCGGCTGCTTCCCCTTCTTTGAAATTTTCCTTTCTTTAATTCGTACTGTGGCAGTCCTTCAGAAGGGATATGCCACTACATGTCCACCTTAACGTTGTCTCAATTATTCCAACGACAAGCTCCACGAGATTTCAAATAAATTTCGCGGAGCGACGAGGCATTTGATCACTTTAAGCGAGACATAGTTACTCCTGCAGCTGCTCCCACTTTTTTAAGCCCTTTCCCTATATCCTTCTTGCTATGGCCACTCGTGCAGAAGCGAAATGCTACAACAAGTCCACGTTAACGTTGTCTGAGTTACTGCAACGACGATATCCTCGAGTTTTCAAATAAATTTCGCAGAGTGACGAGGCATTTGGCTACCTTAAGAGAGTCATAGTTACTCGTGTCTGCTGCTCCCACATCTTTAGGCCTTTATCATTCTTACTATGGCTAGGCCTTTATCATTCTTGCTATGGCCAGTCCTACAGACCCGATATGCCACTATATGTCCACCTGAACGTCGTCACAGTTACTCCCACTACGAGTTTCTCGAGTTAGCAAATGTACTTCACCGGATAACGAGCCATTTGGCTACCTTAAGAGAGTCATAGTTACTGCGGCCAGCTTCTCCCCCTTCTTTGAATCTTTCCTCTCTTTAATTCGTTCTGTGTTCATTCCAGCAGAAGCAATATGCCACAACATGTCCAGCTTAACGTTGTCTGAGTTATTACAACGATGAGTTCCTAGAGTTTTCAAATAAATTTCACGGCGTGACGAGGCATTAGGGTACCTTAAGAGGGTCAAAGTTACTGCTGTCGGCTGCTTCCCCTTCTTTGAAATTTTCCTTTCTTTAATTCGTACTGTGGCAGTCCTTCAGAAGGGATATGCCACTACATGTCCACCTTAACGTTGTCTCAATTATTCCAACGACAAGCTCCACGAGATTTCAAATAAATTTCGCGGAGCGACGAGGCATTTGATCACTTTAAGCGAGACATAGTTACTCCTGCAGCTGCTCCCACTTTTTTAAGCCCTTTCTCTATATCCTTCTTGCTATGGCCACTCGTGCAGAAGCGAAATGCTACAACAAGTCCACGTTAACGTTGTCTGAGTTACTGCAACGACGATATCCTCGAGTTTTCAAATAAATTTCGCAGAGTGACGAGGCATTTGGCTACCTTAAGAGAGTCATAGTTACTCGTGTCTGCTGCTCCCACATCTTTAGGCCTTTATCATTCTTACTATGGCTAGGCCTTTATCATTCTTGCTATGGCCAGTCCTACAGACCCGATATGCCACTATATGTCCACCTGAACGTCGTCACAGTTACTCCCACTACGAGTTTCTCGAGTTAGCAAATGTACTTCACCGGATAACGAGCCATTTGGCTACCTTAAGAGAGTCATAGTTACTGCGGCCAGCTTCTCCCCCTTCTTTGAATCTTTCCTCCCTTTAATTCGTTCTGTGTTCATTCCAGCAGAAGCAATATGCCACAACATGTCCAGCTTAACGTTGTCTGAGTTATTACAACGATGAGTTCCTAGAGTTTTCAAATAAATTTCACGGCGTGACGAGGCATTAGGGTACCTTAAGAGGGTCAAAGTTACTGCTGTCGGCTGCTTCCCCTTCTTTGAAATTTTCCTTTCTTTAATTCGTACTGTGGCAGTCCTTCAGAAGGGATATGCCACTACATGTCCACCTTAACGTTGTCTCAATTATTCCAACGACAAGCTCCACGAGATTTCAAATAAATTTCGCGGAGCGACGAGGCATTTGATCACTTTAAGCGAGACATAGTTACTCCTGCAGCTGCTCCCACTTTTTTAAGCCCTTTCTCTATATCCTTCTTGCTATGGCCACTCGTGCAGAAGCGAAATGCTACAACATGTCCACGTTAACGTTGTCTGAGTTACTGCAACGACGATATCCTCGAGTTTTCAAATAAATTTCGCAGAGTGACGAGGCATTTGGCTACCTTAAGAGAGTCATAGTTACTCGTGTCGGCTGCTCCCACATCTTTAGGCCTTTATCATTCTTACTATGGCTAGGCCTTTATCATTCTTGTTATGGCCAGTCCTACAGACCCGATATGCCACTATATGTCCACCTGAACGTCGTCACAGTTACTCCCACTACGAGTTTCTCGAGTTAGCAAATGTACTTCGCCGGATAACGAGGCATTTGGCTACCTTAAGAGAGTCATAGTTACTGCGGCCAGCTTCTCCCCCTTCTTTGAATCTTTCCTCTCTTTAATTCGTTCTGTGTTCATTCCAGCAGAAGCAATATGCCACAACATGTCCAGCTTAACGTTGTCTGAGTTATTACAACGATGAGTTCCTAGAGTTTTCAAATAAATTTCACGGCGTGACGAGGCATTAGGGTACCTTAAGAGGGTCAAAGTTACTGCTGTCGGCTGCTTCCCCTTCTTTGAAATTTTCCTTTCTTTAATTCGTACTGTGGCAGTCCTTCAGAAGGGATATGCCACTACATGTCCACCTTAACGTTGTCTCAATTATTCCAACGACAAGCTCCACGAGATTTCAAATAAATTTCGCGGAGCGACGAGGCATTTGATCACTTTAAGCGAGACATAGTTACTCCTGCAGCTGCTCCCACTTTTTTAAGCCCTTTCTCTATATCCTTCTTGCTATGGCCACTCGTGCAGAAGCGAAATGCTACAACAAGTCCACGTTAACGTTGTCTGAGTTACTGCAACGACGATATCCTCGAGTTTTCAAATAAATTTCGCAGAGTGACGAGGCATTTGGCTACCTTAAGAGAGTCATAGTTACTCGTGTCTGCTGCTCCCACATCTTTAGGCCTTTATCATTCTTACTATGGCTAGGCCTTTATCATTCTTGCTATGGCCAGTCCTACAGACCCGATATGCCACTATATGTCCACCTGAACGTCGTCACAGTTACTCCCACTACGAGTTTCTCGAGTTAGCAAATGTACTTCACCGGATAACGAGCCATTTGGCTACCTTAAGAGAGTCATAGTTACTGCGGCCAGCTTCTCCCCCTTCTTTGAATCTTTCCTCTCTTTAATTCGTTCTGTGTTCATTCCAGCAGAAGCAATATGCCACAACATGTCCAGCTTAACGTTGTCTGAGTTATTACAACGATGAGTTCCTAGAGTTTTCAAATAAATTTCACGGCGTGACGAGGCATTAGGGTATCTTAAGAGGGTCAAAGTTACTGCTGTCGGCTGCTTCCCCTTCTTTGAAATTTTCCTTTCTTTAATTCGTACTGTGGCAGTCCTTCAGAAGGGATATGCCACTACATGTCCACCTTAACGTTGTCTCAATTATTCCAACGACAAGCTCCACGAGATTTCAAATAAATTTCGCGGAGCGACGAGGCATTTGATCACTTTAAGCGAGACATAGTTACTCCTGCAGCTGCTCCCACTTTTTTAAGCCCTTTCTCTATATCCTTCTTGCTATGGCCACTCGTGCAGAAGCGAAATGCTACAACATGTCCACGTTAACGTTGTCTGAGTTACTGCAACGACGATATCCTCGAGTTTTCAAATAAATTTCGCAGAGTGACGAGGCATTTGGCTACCTTAAGAGAGTCATAGTTACTCGTGTCGGCTGCTCCCACATCTTTAGGCCTTTATCATTCTTACTATGGCTAGGCCTTTATCATTCTTGTTATGGCCAGTCCTACAGACCCGATATGCCACTATATGTCCACCTGAACGTCGTCACAGTTACTCCCACTACGAGTTTCTCGAGTTAGCAAATGTACTTCGCCGGATAACGAGGCATTTGGCTACCTTAAGAGAGTCATAGTTACTGCGGCCAGCTTCTCCCCCTTCTTTGAATCTTTCCTCTCTTTAATTCGTTCTGTGTTCATTCCAGCAGAGGCAATATGCCACAACATGTCCAGCTTAACGTTGTCTGAGTTATTACAACGATGAGTTCCTAGAGATTTCAAATAAATTTCACGGCGTGACGAGGCATTAGGGTACCTTACGAGGGTCAAAGTTACTGCTGTCGGCTGCTTCCCCTTCTTTGAAATTTTCCTTTCTTTAATTCGTACTGTGGCAGTCCTTCAGAAGGGATATGCCACTACATGTCCACCTTAACGTTGTCTCAATTATTCCAACGACAAGCTCCACGAGATTTCAAATAAATTTCGCGGAGCGACGAGGCATTTGATCACTTTAAGCGAGACATAGTTACTCCTGCAGCTGCTCCCACTTTTTTAAGCCCTTTCTCTATATCCTTCTTGCTATGGCCACTCGTGCAGAAGCGAAATGCTACAACAAGTCCACGTTAACGTTGTCTGAGTTACTGCAACGACGATATCCTCGAGTTTTCAAATAAATTTCGCAGAGTGACGAGGCATTTGGCTACCTTAAGAGAGTCATAGTTACTCGTGTCTGCTGCTCCCACATCTTTAGGCCTTTATCATTCTTACTATGGCTAGGCCTTTATCATTCTTGCTATGGCCAGTCCTACAGACCCGATATGCCACTATATGTCCACCTGAACGTCGTCACAGTTACTCCCACTACGAGTTTCTCGAGTTAGCAAATGTACTTCACCGGATAACGAGCCATTTGGCTACCTTAAGAGAGTCATAGTTACTGCGGCCAGCTTCTCCCCCTTCTTTGAATCTTTCCTCTCTTTAATTCGTTCTGTGTTCATTCCAGCAGAAGCAATATGCCACAACATGTCCAGCTTAACGTTGTCTGAGTTATTACAACGATGAGTTCCTAGAGTTTTCAAATAAATTTCACGGCGTGACGAGGCATTAGGGTACCTTAAGAGGGTCAAAGTTACTGCTGTCGGCTGCTTCCCCTTCTTTGAAATTTTCCTTTCTTTAATTCGTACTGTGGCAGTCCTTCAGAAGGGATATGCCACTACATGTCCACCTTAACGTTGTCTCAATTATTCCAACGACAAGCTCCACGAGATTTCAAATAAATTTCGCGGAGCGACGAGGCATTTGATCACTTTAAGCGAGACATAGTTACTCCTGCAGCTGCTCCCACTTTTTTAAGCCCTTTCTCTATATCCTTCTTGCTATGGCCACTCGTGCAGAAGCGAAATGCTACAACATGTCCACGTTAACGTTGTCTGAGTTACTGCAACGACGATATCCTCGAGTTTTCAAATAAATTTCGCAGAGTGACGAGGCATTTGGCTACCTTAAGAGAGTCATAGTTACTCGTGTCGGCTGCTCCCACATCTTTAGGCCTTTATCATTCTTACTATGGCTAGGCCTTTATCATTCTTGTTATGGCCAGTCCTACAGACCCGATATGCCACTATATGTCCACCTGAACGTCGTCACAGTTACTCCCACTACGAGTTTCTCGAGTTAGCAAATGTACTTCGCCGGATAACGAGGCATTTGGCTACCTTAAGAGAGTCATAGTTACTGCGGCCAGCTTCTCCCCCTTCTTTGAATCTTTCCTCTCTTTAATTCGTTCTGTGTTCATTCCAGCAGAGGCAATATGCCACAACATGTCCAGCTTAACGTTGTCTGAGTTATTACAACGATGAGTTCCTAGAGTTTTCAAATAAATTTCACGGCGTGACGAGGCATTAGGGTACCTTAAGAGGGTCAAAGTTACTGCTGTCGGCTGCTTCCCCTTCTTTGAAATTTTCCTTTCTTTAATTCGTACTGTGGCAGTCCTTCAGAAGGGATATGCCACTACATGTCCACCTTAACGTTGTCTCAATTATTCCAACGACAAGCTCCACGAGATTTCAAATAAATTTCGCGGAGCGACGAGGCATTTGATCACTTTAAGCGAGACATAGTTACTCCTGCAGCTGCTCCCACTTTTTTAAGCCCTTTCCCTATATCCTTCTTGCTATGGCCACTCGTGCAGAAGCGAAATGCTACAACAAGTCCACGTTAACGTTGTCTGAGTTACTGCAACGACGATATCCTCGAGTTTTCAAATAAATTTCGCAGAGTGACGAGGCATTTGGCTACCTTAAGAGAGTCATAGTTACTCGTGTCTGCTGCTCCCACATCTTTAGGCCTTTATCATTCTTACTATGGCTAGGCCTTTATCATTCTTGCTATGGCCAGTCCTACAGACCCGATATGCCACTATATGTCCACCTGAACGTCGTCACAGTTACTCCCACTACGAGTTTCTCGAGTTAGCAAATGTACTTCACCGGATAACGAGCCATTTGGCTACCTTAAGAGAGTCATAGTTACTGCGGCCAGCTTCTCCCCCTTCTTTGAATCTTTCCTCTCTTTAATTCGTTCTGTGTTCATTCCAGCAGAAGCAATATGCCACAACATGTCCAGCTTAACGTTGTCTGAGTTATTACAACGATGAGTTCCTAGAGTTTTCAAATAAATTTCACGGCGTGACGAGGCATTAGGGTACCTTAAGAGGGTCAAAGTTACTGCTGTCGGCTGCTTCCCCTTCTTTGAAATTTTCCTTTCTTTAATTCGTACTGTGGCAGTCCTTCAGAAGGGATATGCCACTACATGTCCACCTTAACGTTGTCTCAATTATTCCAACGACAAGCTCCACGAGATTTCAAATGAATTTCGCGGAGCGACGAGGCATTTGATCACTTTAAGCGAGACATAGTTACTCCTGCAGCTGCTCCCACTTTTTTAAGCCCTTTCTCTATATCCTTCTTGCTATGGCCACTCGTGCAGAAGCGAAATGCTACAACATGTCCACGTTAACGTTGTCTGAGTTACTGCAACGACGATATCCTCGAGTTTTCAAATAAATTTCGCAGAGTGACGAGGCATTTGGCTACCTTAAGAGAGTCATAGTTACTCGTGTCGGCTGCTCCCACATCTTTAGGCCTTTATCATTCTTACTATGGCTAGGCCTTTATCATTCTTGCTATGGCCAGTCCTACAGACCCGATATGCCACTATATGTCCACCTGAACGTCGTCACAGTTACTCCCACTACGAGTTTCTCGAGTTAGCAAATGTACTTCGCCGGATAACGCGGCATTTGGCTACCTTAAGAGAGTCATAGTTACTGCGGCCAGCTTCTCCCCCTTCTTTGAATCTTTCCTCTCTTTAATTCGTTCTGTGTTCATTCCAGCAGAGGCAATATGCCACAACATGTCCAGCTAAACGTTGTCTGAGTTATTACAACGATGAGTTCCTAGAGTTTTCAATAAATTTCACGGCGTGACAAGGCATTAGGGTACCTTAAGAGGGTCAAAGTTACTGCTGTCGGCTGCTTCCCCTTCTTTGAAATTTTCCTTTCTTTAATTCGTACTGTGGCAGTCCTTCAGAAGGGATATGCCACTACATGTCCACCTTAACGTTGTCTCATTTATTCCAACGACAAGCTCCACGAGATTTCAAATAAATTTCGCGGAGCGACGAGGCATTTGATCACTTTAAGCGAGACATAGTTACTCCTGCAGCTGCTCCCACTTTTTTAAGCCCTTTCTCTATATCCTTCTTGCTATGGCCACTCGTGCAGAAGCGAAATGCTACAACATGTCCACGTTAACGTTGTCTGAGTTACTGCAACGACGATATCCTCGAGTTTTCAAATAAATTTCGCAGAGTGACGAGGCATTTGGCTACCTTAAGAGAGTCATAGTTACTCGTGTCGGCTGCTCCCACATCTTTAGGCCTTTATCATTCTTACTATGGCTAGGCCTTTATCATTCTTGTTATGGCCAGTCCTACAGACCCGATATGACACTATATGTCCACCTGAACGTCGTCACAGTTACTCCCACTACGAGTTTCTCGAGTTAGCAAATGTACTTCGCCGGATAACGAGGCATTTGGCTACCTTAAGAGAGTCATAGTTACTGCGGCCAGCTTCTCCCCCTTCTTTGAATCTTTCCTCCCTTTAATTCGTTCTGTGTTCATTCCAGCAGAGGCAATATGCCACAACATGTCCAGCTTAACGTTGTCTGAGTTTTTACAACGATGAGTTCCTAGAGTTTTCAATAAATTTCACGGCGTGACGAGGCATTAGGGTACCTTAAGAGGGTCAAAGTTACTGCTGTCGGCTGCTTCCCATTCTTTGAAATTTTCCTTTCTTTAATTCGTACTGTGGCAGTCCTTCAGAAGGGATATGCCACTACATGTCCACCTTAACGTTGTCTCAATTATTCCAACGACAAGCTCCACGAGATTTCAAATTAATTTCGCGGAGCAACGAGGCATTTGATCACTTTAAGCGAGACATAGTTACTCCTGCAGCTGCTCCCACTTTTTTAAGCCCTTTCTCTATATCCTTCTTGCTATGGCCACTCGGGCAGAAGCGAAATGCTACAACAAGTCCACGTTAACGTTGTCTGAGTTACTGCAACGACGATATCCTCGAGTTTTCAAATAAATTTCGCAGAGTGACGAGGCATTTGGCTACCTTAAGAGTGTCATAGTTACTCGTGTCTGCTGCTCCCACATCTTTAGGCCTTTATCATTCTTACTATGGCTAGGCCTTTATCATTCTTGCTATGGCCAGTCCTACAGACCCGATATGCCACTATATGTCCACCTGAACGTCGTCACAGTTACTCCCACTACGAGTTTCTCGAGTTAGCAAATGTACTTCACCGGATAACGAGCCATTTGGCTACCTTAAGAGAGTCATAGTTACTGCGGTCAGCTTCTCCCCCTTCTTTGAATCTTTCCTCTCTTTAATTCGTTCTGTGTTCATTCCAGCAGAAGCAATATGCCACAACATGTCCAGCTTAACGTTGTCTGAGTTATTACAACGATGAGTTCCTAGAGTTTTCAAATAAATTTCACGGCGTGACGAGGCATTAGGGTACCTTAAGAGGGTCAAAGTTACTGCTGTCGGCTGCTTCCCCTTCTTTGAAATTTTCCTTTCTTTAATTCGTACTGTGGCAGTCCTTCAGAAGGGATATGCCACTACATGTCCACCTTAACGTTGTCTCAATTATTCCAACGACAAGCTCCACGAGATTTCAAATAAATTTCGCGGAGCGACGAGGCATTTGATCACTTTAAGCGAGACATAGTTACTCCTGCAGCTGCTCCCACTTTTTTAAGCCCTTTCTCTATATCCTTCTTGCTATGGCCACTCGTGCAGAAGCGAAATGCTACAACATGTCCACGTTAACGTTGTCTGAGTTACTGCAACGACGATATCCTCGAGTTTTCAAATAAATTTCGCAGAGTGACGAGGCATTTGGCTACCTTAAGAGAGTCATAGTTACTCGTGTCGGCTGCTCCCACATCTTTAGGCCTTTATCATTCTTACTATGGCTAGGCCTTTATCATTCTTGTTATGGCCAGTCCTACAGACCCGATATGCCACTATATGTCCACCTGAACGTCGTCACAGTTACTCCCACTACGAGTTTCTCGAGTTAGCAAATGTACTTCGCCGGATAACGAGGCATTTGGCTACCTTAAGAGAGTCATAGTTACTGCGGCCAGCTTCTCCCCCTTCTTTGAATCTTTCCTCTCTTTAATTCGTTCTGTGTTCATTCCAGCAGAGGCAATATGCCACAACATGTCCAGCTTAACGTTGTCTGAGTTATTACAACGATGAGTTCCTAGAGTTTTCAAATAAATTTCACGGCGTGACGAGGCATTAGGGTACCTTAAGAGGGTCAAAGTTACTGCTGTCGGCTGCTTCCCCTTCTTTGAAATTTTCCTTTCTTTAATTCGTACTGTGGCAGTCCTTCAGAAGGGATATGCCACTACATGTCCACCTTAACGTTGTCTCAATTATTCCAACGACAAGCTCCACGAGATTTCAAATAAATTTCGCGGAGCGACGAGGCATTTGATCACTTTAAGCGAGACATAGTTACTCCTGCAGCTGCTCCCACTTTTTTAAGCCCTTTCTCTATATCCTTCTTGCTATGGCCACTCGTGCAGAAGCGAAATGCTACAACATGTCCACGTTAACGTTGTCTGAGTTACTGCAACGACGATATCCTCGAGTTTTCAAATAAATTTCGCAGAGTGACGAGGCATTTGGCTACCTTAAGAGAGTCATAGTTACTCGTGTCGGCTGCTCCCACATCTTTAGGCCTTTATCATTCTTACTATGGCTAGGCCTTTATCATTCTTGTTATGGCCAGTCCTACAGACCCGATATGCCACTATATGTCCACCTGAACGTCGTCACAGTTACTCCCACTACGAGTTTCTCGAGTTAGCAAATGTACTTCGCCGGATAACGAGGCATTTGGCTACCTTAAGAGAGTCATAGTTACTGCGGCCAGCTTCTCCCCCTTCTTTGAATCTTTCCTCTCTTTAATTCGTTCTGTGTTCATTCCAGCAGAGGCAATATGCCACAACATGTCCAGCTTAACGTTGTCTGAGTTATTACAACGATGAGTTCCTAGAGTTTTCAAATAAATTTCACGGCGTGACGAGGCTTTAGGGTACCTTAAGAGGGTCAAAGTTACTGCTGTCGGCTGCTTCCCCTTCTTTGAAATTTTCCTTTCTTTAATTCGTACTGTGGCAGTCCTTCAGAAGGGATATGCCACTACATGTCCACCTTAACGTTGTCTCAATTATTCCAACGACAAGCTCCACGAGATTTCAAATAAATTTCGCGGAGCGACGAGGCATTTGATCACTTTAAGCGAGACATAGTTACTCCTGCAGCTGCTCCCACTTTTTTAAGCCCTTTCTCTATATCCTTCTTGCTATGGCCACTCGTGCAGAAGCGAAATGCTACAACAAGTCCACGTTAACGTTGTCTGAGTTACTGCAACGACGATATCCTCGAGTTTTCAAATAAATTTCGCAGAGTGACGAGGCATTTGGCTACCTTAAGAGAGTCATAGTTACTCGTGTCTGCTGCTCCCACATCTTTAGGCCTTTATCATTCTTACTATGGCTAGGCCTTTATCATTCTTGCTATGGCCAGTCCTACAGACCCGATATGCCACTATATGTCCACCTGAACGTCGTCACAGTTACTCCCACTACGAGTTTCTCGAGTTAGCAAATGTACTTCACCGGATAACGAGCCATTTGGCTACCTTAAGAGAGTCATAGTTACTGCGGCCAGCTTCTCCCCCTTCTTTGAATCTTTCCTCTCTTTAATTCGTTCTGTGTTCATTCCAGCAGAAGCAATATGCCACAACATGTCCAGCTTAACGTTGTCTGAGTTATTACAACGATGAGTTCCTAGAGTTTTCAAATAAATTTCACGGCGTGACGAGGCATTAGGGTACCTTAAGAGGGTCAAAGTTACTGCTGTCGGCTGCTTCCCCTTCTTTGAAATTTTCCTTTCTTTAATTCGTACTGTGGCAGTCCTTCAGAAGGGATATGCCACTACATGTCCACCTTAACGTTGTCTCAATTATTCCAACGACAAGCTCCACGAGATTTCAAATAAATTTCGCGGAGCGACGAGGCATTTGATCACTTTAAGCGAGACATAGTTACTCCTGCAGCTGCTCCCACTTTTTTAAGCCCTTTCTCTATATACTTCTTGCTATGGCCACTCGTGCAGAAGCGAAATGCTACAACATGTCCACGTTAACGTTGTCTGAGTTACTGCAACGACGATATCCTCGAGTTTTCAAATAAATTTCGCAGAGTGACGAGGCATTTGGCTACCTTAAGAGAGTCATAGTTACTCGCGTCGGCTGCTCCCACATCTTTAGGCCTTTATCATTCTTACTATGGCTAGGCCTTTATCATTCTTGTTATGGCCAGTCCTACAGACCCGATATGCCACTATATGTCCACCTGAACGTCGTCACAGTTACTCCCACTACGAGTTTCTCGAGTTAGCAAATGTACTTCGCCGGATAACGAGGCATTTGGCTACCTTAAGAGAGTCATAGTTACTGCGGCCAGCTTCTCCCCCTTCTTTGAATCTTTCCTCTCTTTAATTCGTTCTGTGTTCATTCCAGCAGAGGCAATATGCCACAACATGTCCAGCTTAACGTTGTCTGAGTTATTACAACGATGAGTTCCTAGAGTTTTCAAATAAATTTCACGGCGTGACGAGGCATTAGGGTACCTTAAGAGGGTCAAAGTTACTGCTGTCGGCTGCTTCCCCTTCTTTGAAATTTTCCTTTCTTTAATTCGTACTGTGGCAGTCCTTCAGAAGGGATATGCCACTACATGTCCACCTTAACGTTGTCTCAATTATTCCAACGACAAGCTCCACGAGATTTCAAATAAATTTCGCGGAGCGACGAGGCATTTGATCACTTTAAGCGAGACATAGTTACTCCTGCAGCTGCTCCCACTTTTTTAAGCCCTTTCCCTATATCCTTCTTGCTATGGCGAATCGTGCAGAAGCGAAATGCTACAACAAGTCCACGTTAACGTTGTCTGAGTTACTGCAACGACGATATCCTCGAGTTTTCAAATAAATTTCGCAGAGTGACGAGGCATTTGGCTACCTTAAGAGAGTCATAGTTACTCGTGTCTGCTGCTCCCACATCTTTAGGCCTTTATCATTCTTACTATGGCTAGGCCTTTATCATTCTTGCTATGGCCAGTCCTACAGACCCGATATGCCACTATATGTCCACCTGAACGTCGTCACAGTTACTCCCACTACGAGTTTCTCGAGTTAGCAAATGTACTTCACCGGATAACGAGCCATTTGGCTACCTTAAGAGAGTCATAGTTACTGCGGCCAGCTTCTCCCCCTTCTTTGAATCTTTCCTCTCTTTAATTCGTTCTGTGTTCATTCCAGCAGAAGCAATATGCCACAACATGTCCAGCTTAACGTTGTCTGAGTTATTACAACGATGAGTTCCTAGAGTTTTCAAATAAATTTCACGGCGTGACGAGGCATTAGGGTACCTTAAGAGGGTCAAAGTTACTGCTGTCGGCTGCTTCCCCTTCTTTGAAATTTTCCTTTCTTTAATTCGTACTGTGGCAGTCCTTCAGAAGGGATATGCCACTACATGTCCACCTTAACGTTGTCTCAATTATTCCAACGACAAGCTCCACGAGATTTCAAATGAATTTCGCGGAGCGACGAGGCATTTGATCACTTTAAGCGAGACATAGTTACTCCTGCAGCTGCTCCCACTTTTTTAAGCCCTTTCTCTATATCCTTCTTGCTATGGCCACTCGTGCAGAAGCGAAATGCTACAACATGTCCACGTTAACGTTGTCTGAGTTACTGCAACGACGATATCCTCGAGTTTTCAAATAAATTTCGCAGAGTGACGAGGCATTTGGCTACCTTAAGAGAGTCATAGTTACTCGTGTCGGCTGCTCCCACATCTTTAGGCCTTTATCATTCTTACTATGGCTAGGCCTTTATCATTCTTGCTATGGCCAGTCCTACAGACCCGATATGCCACTATATGTCCACCTGAACGTCGTCACAGTTACTCCCACTACGAGTTTCTCGAGTTAGCAAATGTACTTCGCCGGATAACGCGGCATTTGGCTACCTTAAGAGAGTCATAGTTACTGCGGCCAGCTTCTCCCCCTTCTTTGAATCTTTCCTCTCTTTAATTCGTTCTGTGTTCATTCCAGCAGAGGCAATATGCCACAACATGTCCAGCTTAACGTTGTCTGAGTTATTACAACGATGAGTTCCTAGAGTTTTCAATAAATTTCACGGCGTGACAAGGCATTAGGGTACCTTAAGAGGGTCAAAGTTACTGCTGTCGGCTGCTTCCCCTTCTTTGAAATTTTCCTTTCTTTAATTCGTACTGTGGCAGTCCTTCAGAAGGGATATGCCACTACATGTCCACCTTAACGTTGTCTCAATTATTCCAACGACAAGCTCCACGAGATTTCAAATAAATTTCGCGGAGCGACGAGGCATTTGATCACTTTAAGCGAGACATAGTTACTCCTGCAGCTGCTCCCACTTTTTTAAGCCCTTTCTCTATATCCTTCTTGCTATGGCCACTCGTGCAGAAGCGAAATGCTACAACATGTCCACGTTAACGTTGTCTGAGTTACTGCAACGACGATATCCTCGAGTTTTCAAATAAATTTCGCAGAGTGACGAGGCATTTGGCTACCTTAAGAGAGTCATAGTTACTCGTGTCGGCTGCTCCCACATCTTTAGGCCTTTATCATTCTTACTATGGCTAGGCCTTTATCATTCTTGTTATGGCCAGTCCTACAGACCCGATATGCCACTATATGTCCACCTGAACGTCGTCACAGTTACTCCCACTACGAGTTTCTCGAGTTAGCAAATGTACTTCGCCGGATAACGAGGCATTTGGCTACCTTAAGAGAGTCATAGTTACTGCGGCCAGCTTCTCCCCCTTCTTTGAATCTTTCCTCCCTTTAATTCGTTCTGTGTTCATTCCAGCAGAGGCAATATGCCACAACATGTCCAGCTTAACGTTGTCTGAGTTTTTACAACGATGAGTTCCTAGAGTTTTCAATAAATTTCACGGCGTGACGAGGCATTAGGGTACCTTAAGAGGGTCAAAGTTACTGCTGTCGGCTGCTTCCCATTCTTTGAAATTTTCCTTTCTTTAATTCGTACTGTGGCAGTCCTTCAGAAGGGATATGCCACTACATGTCCACCTTAACGTTGTCTCAATTATTCCAACGACAAGCTCCACGAGATTTCAAATTAATTTCGCGGAGCGACGAGGCATTTGATCACTTTAAGCGAGACATAGTTACTCCTGCAGCTGCTCCCACCTTTTTAAGCCCTTTCTCTATATCCTTCTTGCTATGGCCACTCGGGCAGAAGCGAAATGCTACAACAAGTCCACGTTAACGTTGTCTGAGTTACTGCAACGACGATATCCTCGAGTTTTCAAATAAATTTCGCAGAGTGACGAGGCATTTGGCTACCTTAAGAGTGTCATAGTTACTCGTGTCTGCTGCTCCCACATCTTTAGGCCTTTATCATTCTTACTATGGCTAGGCCTTTATCATTCTTGCTATGGCCAGTCCTACAGACCCGATATGCCACTATATGTCCACCTGAACGTCGTCACAGTTACTCCCACTACGAGTTTCTCGAGTTAGCAAATGTACTTCACCGGATAACGAGCCATTTGGCTACCTTAAGAGAGTCATAGTTACTGCGGTCAGCTTCTCCCCCTTCTTTGAATCTTTCCTCTCTTTAATTCGTTCTGTGTTCATTCCAGCAGAAGCAATATGCCACAACATGTCCAGCTTAACGTTGTCTGAGTTATTACAACGATGAGTTCCTAGAGTTTTCAAATAAATTTCACGGCGTGACGAGGCATTAGGGTACCTTAAGAGGGTCAAAGTTACTGCTGTCGGCTGCTTCCCCTTCTTTGAAATTTTCCTTTCTTTAATTCGTACTGTGGCAGTCCTTCAGAAGGGATATGCCACTACATGTCCACCTTAACGTTGTCTCAATTATTCCAACGACAAGCTCCACGAGATTTCAAATAAATTTCGCGGAGCGACGAGGCATTTGATCACTTTAAGCGAGACATAGTTACTCCTGCAGCTGCTCCCACTTTTTTAAGCCCTTTCTCTATATCCTTCTTGCTATGGCCACTCGTGCAGAAGCGAAATGCTACAACATGTCCACGTTAACGTTGTCTGAGTTACTGCAACGACGATATCCTCGAGTTTTCAAATAAATTTCGCAGAGTGACGAGGCATTTGGCTACCTTAAGAGAGTCATAGTTACTCGTGTCGGCTGCTCCCACATCTTTAGGCCTTTATCATTCTTACTATGGCTAGGCCTTTATCATTCTTGTTATGGCCAGTCCTACAGACCCGATATGCCACTATATGTCCACCTGAACGTCGTCACAGTTACTCCCACTACGAGTTTCTCGAGTTAGCAAATGTACTTCGCCGGATAACGAGGCATTTGGCTACCTTAAGAGAGTCATAGTTACTGCGGCCAGCTTCTCCCCCTTCTTTGAATCTTTCCTCTCTTTAATTCGTTCTGTGTTCATTCCAGCAGAGGCAATATGCCACAACATGTCCAGCTTAACGTTGTCTGAGTTATTACAACGATGAGTTCCTAGAGTTTTCAAATAAATTTCACGGCGTGACGAGGCATTAGGGTACCTTAAGAGGGTCAAAGTTACTGCTGTCGGCTGCTTCCCCTTCTTTGAAATTTTCCTTTCTTTAATTCGTACTGTGGCAGTCCTTCAGAAGGGATATGCCACTACATGTCCACCTTAACGTTGTCTCAATTATTCCAACGACAAGCTCCACGAGATTTCAAATAAATTTCGCGGAGCGACGAGGCATTTGATCACTTTAAGCGAGACATAGTTACTCCTGCAGCTGCTCCCACTTTTTTAAGCCCTTTCTCTATATCCTTCTTGCTATGGCCACTCGTGCAGAAGCGAAATGCTACAACATGTCCACGTTAACGTTGTCTGAGTTACTGCAACGACGATATCCTCGAGTTTTCAAATAAATTTCGCAGAGTGACGAGGCATTTGGCTACCTTAAGAGAGTCATAGTTACTCGTGTCGGCTGCTCCCACATCTTTAGGCCTTTATCATTCTTACTATGGCTAGGCCTTTATCATTCTTGTTATGGCCAGTCCTACAGACCCGATATGCCACTATATGTCCACCTGAACGTCGTCACAGTTACTCCCACTACGAGTTTCTCGAGTTAGCAAATGTACTTCGCCGGATAACGAGGCATTTGGCTACCTTAAGAGAGTCATAGTTACTGCGGCCAGCTTCTCCCCCTTCTTTGAATCTTTCCTCTCTTTAATTCGTTCTGTGTTCATTCCAGCAGAGGCAATATGCCACAACATGTCCAGCTTAACGTTGTCTGAGTTTTTACAACGATGAGTTCCTAGAGTTTTCAATAAATTTCACGGCGTGACGAGGCATTAGGGTACCTTAAGAGGGTCAAAGTTACTGCTGTCGGCTGCTTCCCATTCTTTGAAATTTTCCTTTCTTTAATTCGTACTGTGGCAGTCCTTCAGAAGGGATATGCCACTACATGTCCACCTTAACGTTGTCTCAATTATTCCAACGACAAGCTCCACGAGATTTCAAATTAATTTCGCGGAGCGACGAGGCATTTGATCACTTTAAGCGAGACATAGTTACTCCTGCAGCTGCTCCCACTTTTTTAAGCCCTTTCTCTATATCCTTCTTGCTATGGCCACTCGTGCAGAAGCGAAATGCTACAACAAGTCCACGTTAACGTTGTCTGAGTTACTGCAACGACGATATCCTCGAGTTTTCAAATAAATTTCGCAGAGTGACGAGGCATTTGGCTACCTTAAGAGAGTCATAGTTACTCGTGTCTGCTGCTCCCACATCTTTAGGCCTTTATCATTCTTACTATGGCTAGGCCTTTATCATTCTTGCTATGGCCAGTCCTACAGACACGATATGCCACTATATGTCCACCTGAACGTCGTCACAGTTACTCCCACTACGAGTTTCTCGAGTTAGCAAATGTACTTCACCGGATAACGAGCCATTTGGCTACCTTAAGAGAGTCATAGTTACTGCGGTCAGCTTCTCCCCCTTCTTTGAATCTTTCCTCTCTTTAATTCGTTCTGTGTTCATTCCAGCAGAAGCAATATGCCGCAACATGTCCAGCTTAACGTTGTCTGAGTTATTACAACGATGAGTTCCTAGAGCTTTCAAATAAATTTCACGGCGTGACGAGGCATTAGGGTACCTTAAGAGGGTCAAAGTTACTGCTGTCGGCTGCTTCCCCTTCTTTGAAATTTTCCTTTCTTTAATTCGTACTGTGGCAGTCCTTCAGAAGGGATATGCCACTACATGTCCACCTTAACGTTGTCTCAATTATTCCAACGACAAGCTCCACGAGATTTCAAATAAATTTCGCGGAGCGACGAGGCATTTGATCACTTTAAGCGAGACATAGTTACTCCTGCAGCTGCTCCCACTTTTTTAAGCCCTTTCTCTATATCCTTCTTGCTATGGCCACTCGTGCAGAAGCGAAATGCTACAACATGTCCACGTTAACGTTGTCTGAGTTACTGCAACGACGATATCCTCGAGTTTTCAAATAAATTTCGCAGAGTGACGAGGCATTTGGCTACCTTAAGAGAGTCATAGTTACTCGTGTCGGCTGCTCCCACATCTTTAGGCCTTTATCATTCTTACTATGGCTAGGCCTTTATCATTCTTGTTATGGCCAGTCCTACAGACCCGATATGCCACTATATGTCCACCTGAACGTCGTCACAGTTACTCCCACTACGAGTTTCTCGAGTTAGCAAATGTACTTCGCCGGATAACGAGGCATTTGGCTACCTTAAGAGAGTCATAGTTACTGCGGCCAGCTTCTCCCCCTTCTTTGAATCTTTCCTCTCTTTAATTCGTTCTGTGTTCATTCCAGCAGAGGCAATATGCCACAACATGTCCAGCTTAACGTTGTCTGAGTTATTACAACGATGAGTTCCTAGAGTTTTCAAATAAATTTCACGGCGTGACGAGGCATTAGGGTACCTTAAGAGGGTCAAAGTTACTGCTGTCGGCTGCTTCCCCTTCTTTGAAATTTTCCTTTCTTTAATTCGTACTGTGGCAGTCCTTCAGAAGGGATATGCCACTACATGTCCACCTTAACGTTGTCTCAATTATTCCAACGACAAGCTCCACGAGATTTCAAATAAATTTCGCGGAGCGACGAGGCATTTGATCACTTTAAGCGAGACATAGTTACTCCTGCAGCTGCTCCCACTTTTTTAAGCCCTTTCTCTATATCCTTCTTGCTATGGCCACTCGTGCAGAAGCGAAATGCTACAACATGTCCACGTTAACGTTGTCTGAGTTACTGCAACGACGATATCCTCGAGTTTTCAAATAAATTTCGCAGAGTGACGAGGCATTTGGCTACCTTAAGAGAGTCATAGTTACTCGTGTCGGCTGCTCCCACATCTTTAGGCCTTTATCATTCTTACTATGGCTAGGCCTTTATCATTCTTGTTATGGCCAGTCCTACAGACCCGATATGCCACTATATGTCCACCTGAACGTCGTCACAGTTACTCCCACTACGAGTTTCTCGAGTTAGCAAATGTACTTCGCCGGATAACGAGGCATTTGGCTACCTTAAGAGAGTCATAGTTACTGCGGCCAGCTTCTCCCCCTTCTTTGAATCTTTCCTCTCTTTAATTCGTTCTGTGTTCATTCCAGCAGAGGCAATATGCCACAACATGTCCAGCTTAACGTTGTCTGAGTTTTTACAACGATGAGTTCCTAGAGTTTTCAATAAATTTCACGGCGTGACGAGGCATTAGGGTACCTTAAGAGGGTCAAAGTTACTGCTGTCGGCTGCTTCCCATTCTTTGAAATTTTCCTTTCTTTAATTCGTACTGTGGCAGTCCTTCAGAAGGGATATGCCACTACATGTCCACCTTAACGTTGTCTCAATTATTCCAACGACAAGCTCCACGAGATTTCAAATAAATTTCGCGGAGCGACGAGGCATTTGATCACTTTAAGCGAGACATAGTTACTCCTGCAGCTGCTCCCACTTTTTTAAGCCCTTTCTCTATATCCTTCTTGCTATGGCCACTCGTGCAGAAGCGAAATGCTACAACAAGTCCACGTTAACGTTGTCTGAGTTACTGCAACGACGATATCCTCGAGTTTTCAAATAAATTTCGCAGAGTGACGAGGCATTTGGCTACCTTAAGAGAGTCATAGTTACTCGTGTCTGCTGCTCCCACATCTTTAGGCCTTTATCATTCTTACTATGGCTAGGCCTTTATCATTCTTGCTATGGCCAGTCCTACAGACCCGATATGCCACTATATGTCCACCTGAACGTCGTCACAGTTACTCCCACTACGAGTTTCTCGAGTTAGCAAATGTACTTCACCGGATAACGAGCCATTTGGCTACCTTAAGAGAGTCATAGTTACTGCGGCCAGCTTCTCCCCCTTCTTTGAATCTTTGCTCTCTTTAATTCGTTCTGTGTTCATTCCAGCAGAAGCAATATGCCACAACATGTCCAGCTTAACGTTGTCTGAGTTATTACAACGATGAGTTCCTAGAGTTTTCAAATAAATTTCACGGCGTGACGAGGCATTAGGGTACCTTAAGAGGGTCAAAGTTACTGCTGTCGGCTGCTTCCCCTTCTTTGAAATTTTCCTTTCTTTAATTCGTACTGTGGCAGTCCTTCAGAAGGGATATGCCACTACATGTCCACCTTAACGTTGTCTCAATTATTCCAACGACAAGCTCCACGAGATTTCAAATAAATTTCGCGGAGCGACGAGGCATTTGATCACTTTAAGCGAGACATAGTTACTCCTGCAGCTGCTCCCACTTTTTTAAGCCCTTTCTCTATATCCTTCTTGCTATGGCCACTCTTGCAGAAGCGAAATGCTACAACAAGTCCACGTTAACGTTGTCTGAGTTACTGCAACGACGATATCCTCGAGTTTTCAAATAAATTTCGCAGAGTGACGAGGCATTTGGCTACCTTAAGAGAGTCATAGTTACTCGTGTCTGCTGCTCCCACATCTTTAGGCCTTTATCATTCTTACTATGGCTAGGCCTTTATCATTCTTGCTATGGCCAGTCCTACAGACCCGATATGCCACTATATGTCCACCTGAACGTCGTCACAGTTACTCCCACTACGAGTTTCTCGAGTTAGCAAATGTACTTCACCGGATAACGAGCCATTTGGCTACCTTAAGAGAGTCATAGTTACTGCGGCCAGCTTCTCCCCCTTCTTTGAATCTTTCCTCTCTTTAATTCGTTCTGTGTTCATTCCAGCAGAAGCAATATGCCACAACATGTCCAGCTTAACGTTGTCTGAGTTATTACAACGATGAGTTCCTAGAGTTTTCAAATAAATTTCACGGCGTGACGAGGCATTAGGGTACCTTAAGAGGGTCAAAGTTACTGCTGTCGGCTGCTTCCCCTTCTTTGAAATTTTCCTTTCTTTAATTCGTACTGTGGCAGTCCTTCAGAAGGGATATGCCACTACATGTCCACCTTAACGTTGTCTCAATTATTCCAACGACAAGCTCCACGAGATTTCAAATAAATTTCGCGGAGCGACGAGGCATTTGATCACTTTAAGCGAGACATAGTTACTCCTGCAGCTGCTCCCACTTTTTTAAGCCCTTTCTCTATATCCTTCTTGCTATGGCCACTCGTGCAGAAGCGAAATGCTACAACATGTCCACGTTAACGTTGTCTGAGTTACTGCAACGACGATATCCTCGAGTTTTCAAATAAATTTCGCAGAGTGACGAGGCATTTGGCTACCTTAAGAGAGTCATAGTTACTCGTGTCGGCTGCTCCCACATCTTTAGGCCTTTATCATTCTTACTATGGCTAGGCCTTTATCATTCTTGTTATGGCCAGTCCTACAGACCCGATATGCCACTATATGTCCACCTGAACGTCGTCACAGTTACTCCCACTACGAGTTTCTCGAGTTAGCAAATGTACTTCGCCGGATAACGAGGCATTTGGCTACCTTAAGAGAGTCATAGTTACTGCGGCCAGCTTCTCCCCCTTCTTTGAATCTTTCCTCTCTTTAATTCGTTCTGTGTTCATTCCAGCAGAGGCAATATGCCACAACATGTCCAGCTTAACGTTGTCTGAGTTATTACAACGATGAGTTCCTAGAGTTTTCAAATAAATTTCACGGCGTGACGAGGCATTAGGGTACCTTAAGAGGGTCAAAGTAACTGCTGTCGGGTGCTTCCCCTTCTTTGAAATTTTCCTTTCTTTAATTCGTACTGTGGCAGTCCTTCAGAAGGGATATGCCACTACATGTCCACCTTAACGTTGTCTCAATTATTCCAACGACAAGCTCCACGAGATTTCAAATAAATTTCGCGGAGCGACGAGGCATTTGATCACTTTAAGCGAGACATAGTTACTCCTGCAGCTGCTCCCACTTTTTTAAGCCCTTTCTCTATATCCTTCTTGCTATGGCCACTCGTGCAGAAGCGAAATGCTACAACATGTCCACGTTAACGTTGTCTGAGTTACTGCAACGACGATATCCTCGAGTTTTCAAATAAATTTCGCAGAGTGACGAGGCATTTGACTACCTTAAGAGAGTCATAGTTACTCGTGTCGGCTGCTCCCACATCTTTAGGCCTTTATCATTCTTACTATGGCTAGGCCTTTATCATTCTTGCTATGGCCAGTCCTACAGACCCGATATGCCACTATATGTCCACCTGAACGTCGTCACAGTTACTCCCACTACGAGTTTCTCGAGTTAGCAAATGTACTTCGCCGGATAACGAGGCATTTGGCTACCTTAAGAGAGTCATAGTTACTGCGGCCAGCTTCTCCCCCTTCTTTGAATCTTTCCTCTCTTTAATTCGTTCTGTGTTCATTCCAGCAGAGGCAATATGCCACAACATGTCCAGCTTAACGTTGTCTGAGTTATTACTACGATGAGTTCCTAGAGTTTTCAATAAATTTCACGGCGTGACAAGGCATTAGGGTACCTTAAGAGGGTCAAAGTTACTGCTGTCGGCTGCTTCCCCTTCTTTGAAATTTTCCTTTCTTTAATTCGTACTGTGGCAGTCCTTCAGAAGGGATATGCCACTACATGTCCACCTTAACGTTGTCTCAATTATTCCAACGACAAGCTCCACGAGATTTCAAATAAATTTCGCGGAGCGACGAGGCATTTGATCACTTTAAGCGAGACATAGTTACTCCTGCAGCTGCTCCCACTTTTTTAAGCCCTTTCTCTATATCCTTCTTGCTATGGCCACTCGTGCAGAAGCGAAATGCTACAACAAGTCCACGTTAACGTTGTCTGAGTTACTGCAACGACGATATCCTCGAGTTTTCAAATAAATTTCGCAGAGTGACGAGGCATTTGGCTACCTTAAGAGAGTCATAGTTACTCGTGTCTGCTGCTCCCACATCTTTAGGCCTTTATCATTCTTACTATGGCTAGGCCTTTATCATTCTTGCTATGGCCAGTCCTACAGACCCGATATGCCACTATATGTCCACCTGAACGTCGTCACAGTTACTCCCACTACGAGTTTCTCGAGTTAGCAAATGTACTTCACCGGATAACGAGCCATTTGGCTACCTTAAGAGAGTCATAGTTACTGCGGCCAGCTTCTCCCCCTTCTTTGAATCTTTCCTCTCTTTAATTCGTTCTGTGTTCATTCCAGCAGAAGCAATATGCCACAACATGTCCAGCTTAACGTTGTCTGAGTTATTACAACGATGAGTTCCTAGAGTTTTCAAATAAATTTCACGGCGTGACGAGGCATTAGGGTACCTTAAGAGGGTCAAAGTTACTGCTGTCGGCTGCTTCCCCTTCTTTGAAATTTTCCTTTCTTTAATTCGTACTGTGGCAGTCCTTCAGAAGGGATACGCCACTACATGTCCACCTTAACGTTGTCTCAATTATTCCAACGACAAGCTCCACGAGATTTCAAATTAATTTCGCGGAGCGACGAGGCATTTGATCACTTTAAGCGAGACATAGTTACTCCTGCAGCTGCTCCCACTTTTTTAAGCCATTTCTCTATATCCTTCTTGCTATGGCCACTCGTGCAGAAGCGAAATGCTACAACATGTCCACGTTAACGTTGTCTGAGTTACTGCAACGACGATATCCACGAGTTTTCAAATAAATTTCGCAGAGTGACGAGGCATTTGACTACCTTAAGAGAGTCATAGTTACTCGTGTCGGCTGCTCCCACATCTTTAGGCCTTTATCATTCTTACTATGGCTAGGCCTTTATCATTCTTGCTATGGCCAGTCCTACAGACCCGATATGCCACTATATGTCCACCTGAACGTCGTCACAGTTACTCCCACTACGAGTTTCTCGAGTTAGCAAATGTACTTCGCCGGATAACGAGCCATTTGGCTACCTTAAGAGAGTCATAGTTACTGCGGCCAGCTTCTCCCCCTTCTTTGAATCTTTCCTGTCTTTAATTCGTTCTGTGTTCATTCCAGCAGAGGCAATATGCCACAACATGTCCAGCTTAACGTTGTCTGAGTTATTACAACGATGAGTTCCTAGAGTTTTCAATAAATTTCACGGCGTGACGAGGCATTAGGGTACCTTAAGAGGGTCAAAGTTACTGCTGTCGGCTGCTTCCCCTTCTTTGAAATTTTCCTTTCTTTAATTCGTACTGTGGCAGTCCTTCAGAAGGGATATGCCACTACATGTCCACCTTAACGTTGTCTCAATTATTCCAACGACAAGCTCCACGAGATTTCAAATAAATTTCGCGGAGCGACGAGGCATTTGATCACTTTAAGCGAGACATAGTTACTCCTGCAGCTGCTCCCATTTTTTAAGCCCTTTCTCTATATCCTTCTTGCTATGGCCACTCGTGCAGAAGCGAAATGCTACAACATGTCCACGTTAACGTTGTCTGAGTTACTGCAACGACGATATCCTCGAGTTTTCAAATAAATTTCGCAGAGTGACGAGGCATTTGGCTACCTTAAGAGAGTCATAGTTACTCGTGTCGGCTGCTCCCACATCTTTAGGCCTTTATCATTCTTACTATGGCTAGGCCTTTATCATTCTTGCTATGGCCAGTCCTACAGACCCGATATGCCACTATATGTCCACCTGAACGTCGTCACAGTTACTCCCACTACGAGTTTCTCGAGTTAGCAAATGTACTTCACCGGATTACGAGGCATTTGGCTACCTTAAGAGAGTCATAGTTACTGCGGCCAGCTTCTCCCCCTTCTTTGAATCTTTCCTCTCTTTAATTCGTTCTGTGTTCATTCCAGCAGAGGCAATATGCCACATGTCCAGCTTAACGTTGTCTGAGTTATTACAACGATGAGTTCCTAGAGTTTTCAAATAAATTTCACGGCGTGACGAGGCATTAGGGTACCTTAAGAGGGTCAAAGTTACTGCTGTCGGCTGCTTCCCCTTCTTTGAAATTTTCCTTTCTTTAATTCGTACTGTGGCAGTCCTTCAGAAGGGATACGCCACTACATGTCCACCTTAACGTTGTCTCAATTATTCCAACGACAAGCTCCACGAGATTTCAAATAAATTTCGCGGAGCGACGAGGCATTTGATCACTTTAAGCGAGACATAGTTACTCCTGCAGCTGCTCCCACTTTTTTAAGCCCTTTCTCTATATCCTTCTTGCTATGGCCACTCGTGCAGAAGCGAAATGCTACAACATGTCCACGTTAACGTTGTCTGAGTTACTGCAACGACGATATCCTCGAGTTTTCAAATAAATTTCGCAGAGTGACGAGGCATTTGGCTACCTTAAGAGAGTCATAGTTACTCTTGTCGGCTGCTCCCACATCTTTAGGCCTTTATCATTCTTACTATGGCTAGGCCTTTATCATTCTTGTTATGGCCAGTCCTACAGACCCGATATGCCACTATATGTCCACCTGAACGTCGTCACAGTTACTCCCACTACGAGTTTCTCGAGTTAGCAAATGTACTTCGCCGGATAACGAGGCATTTGGCTACCTTAAGAGAGTCATAGTTACTGCGGTCAGCTTCTCCCCCTTCTTTGAATCTTTCCTGTCTTTAATTCGTTCTGTGTTCATTCCAGCAGAGGCAATATGCCACAACATGTCCAGCTTAACGTTGTCTGAGTTATTACAACGATGAGTTCCTAGAGTTTTCAATAAATTTCACGGCGTGACGAGGCATTAGGGTACCTTAAGAGGGTCAAAGTTACTGCTGTCGGCTGCTTCCCCTTCTTTGAAATTTTCCTTTCTTTAATTCGTACTGTGGCAGTCCTTCAGAAGGGATACGCCACTACATGTCCACCTTAACGTTGTCTCAATTATTCCAACGACAAGCTCCACGAGATTTCAAATTAATTTCGCGGAGCGACGAGGCATTTGATCACTTTAAGCGAGACATAGTTACTCCTGCAGCTGCTCCCACTTTTTTAAGCCATTTCTCTATATCCTTCTTGCTATGGCCACTCGTGCAGAAGCGAAATGATACAACATGTCCACGTTAACGTTGTCTGAGTTACTGCAACGACGATATCCACGAGTTTTCAAATAAATTTCGCAGAGTGACGAGGCATTTGACTACCTTAAGAGAGTCATAGTTACTCGTGTCGGCTGCTCCCACATCTTTAGGCCTTTATCATTCTTACTATGGCTAGGCCTTTATCATTCTTGCTATGGCCAGTCCTACAGACCCGATATGCCACTATATGTCCACCTGAACGTCGTCACAGTTACTCCCACTACGAGTTTCTCGAGTTAGCAAATGTACTTCGCCGGATAACGAGGCATTTGGCTACCTTAAGAGAGTCATAGTTACTGCGGCCAGCTTCTCCCCCTTCTTTGAATCTTTCCTGTCTTTAATTCGTTCTGTGTTCATTCCAGCAGAGGCAATATGCCACAACATGTCCAGCTTAACGTTGTCTGAGTTATTACAACGATGAGTTCCTAGAGTTTTCAATAAATTTCACGGCGTGACGAGGCATTAGGGTACCTTAAGAGGGTCAAAGTTACTGCTGTCGGCTGCTTCCCCTTCTTTGAAATTTTCCTTTCTTTAATTCGTACTGTGGCAGTCCTTCAGAAGGGATATGCCACTACATGTCCACCTTAACGTTGTCTCAATTATTCCAACGACAAGCTCCACGAGATTTCAAATAAATTTCGCGGAGCGACGAGGCATTTGATCACTTTAAGCGAGACATAGTTACTCCTGCAGCTGCTCCCACTTTTTAAGCCCTTTCTCTATATCCTTCTTGCTATGGCCACTCGTGCAGAAGCGAAATGCTACAACATGTCCACGTTAACGTTGTCTGAGTTACTGCAACGACGATATCCTCGAGTTTTCAAATAAATTTCGCAGAGTGACGAGGCATTTGGCTACCTTAAGAGAGTCATAGTTACTCGTGTCGGCTGCTCCCACATCTTTAGGCCTTTATCATTCTTACTATGGCTAGGCCTTTATCATTCTTGCTATGGCCAGTCCTACAGACCCGATATGCCACTATACGTCCACCTGAACGTCGTCACAGTTACTCCCACTACGAGTTTCTCGAGTTAGCAAATGTACTTCACCGGATAACGAGGCATTTGGCTACCTTAAGAGAGTCATAGTTACTGCGGCCAGCTTCTCCCCCTTCTTTGAATCTTTCCTCTCTTTAATTCGTTCTGTGTTCATTCCAGCAGAGGCAATATGCCACATGTCCAGCTTAACGTTGTCTGAGTTATTACAACGATGAGTTCCTAGAGTTTTCAAATAAATTTCACGGCGTGACGAGGCATTAGGGTACCTTAAGAGGGTCAAAGTTACTGCTGTCGGCTGCTTCCCCTTCTTTGAAATTTTCCTTTCTTTAATTCGTACTGTGGCAGTCCTTCAGAAGGGATACGCCACTACATGTCCACCTTAACGTTGTCTCAATTATTCCAACGACAAGCTCCACGAGATTTCAAATTAATTTCGCGGAGCGACGAGGCATTTGATCACTTTAAGCGAGACATAGTTACTCCTGCAGCTGCTCCCACTTTTTTAAGCCATTTCTCTATATCCTTCTTGCTATGGCCACTCGTGCAGAAGCGAAATGCTACAACATGTCCACGTTAACGTTGTCTGAGTTACTGCAACGACGATATCCACGAGTTTTCAAATAAATTTCGCAGAGTGACGAGGCATTTGGCTACCTTAAGAGAGTCATAGTTACTCGTGTCTGCTGCTCCCACATCTTTAGGCCTTTATCATTCTTACTATGGCTAGGCCTTTATCATTCTTGCTATGGCCAGTCCTACAGACCCGATATGCCACTATATGTCCACCTGAACGTCGTCACAGTTACTCCCACTACGAGTTTCTCGAGTTAGCAAATGTACTTCGCCGGATAACGAGGCATTTGGCTACCTTAAGAGAGTCATAGTTACTGCGGCCAGCTTCTCCCCCTTCTTTGAATCTTTCCTGTCTTTAATTCGTTCTGTGTTCATTCCAGCAGAGGCAATATGCCACAACATGTCCAGCTTAACGTTGTCTGAGTTATTACAACGATGAGTTCCTAGAGTTTTCAATAAATTTCACGGCGTGACGAGGCATTAGGGTACCTTAAGAGGGTCAAAGTTACTGCTGTCGGCTGCTTCCCCTGCTTTGAAATTTTCCTTTCTTTAATTCGTACTGTGGCAGTCCTTCAGAAGGGATATGCCACTACATGTCCACCTTAACGTTGTCTCAATTATTCCAACGACAAGCTCCACGAGATTTCAAATAAATTTCGCGGAGCGACGAGGCATTTGATCACTTTAAGCGAGACATAGTTACTCCTGCAGCTGCTCCCACTTTTTAAGCCCTTTCTCTATATCCTTCTTGCTATGGCCACTCGTGCAGAAGCGAAATGCTACAACATGTCCACGTTAACGTTGTCTGAGTTACTGCAACGACGATATCCTCGAGTTTTCAAATAAATTTCGCAGAGTGACGAGGCATTTGGCTACCTTAAGAGAGTCATAGTTACTCGTGTCGGCTGCTCCCACATCTTTAGGCCTTTATCATTCTTACTATGGCTAGGCCTTTATCATTCTTGCTATGGCCAGTCCTACAGACCCGATATGCCACTATATGTCCACCTGAACGTCGTCACAGTTACTCCCACTACGAGTTTCTCGAGTTAGCAAATGTACTTCACCGGATAACGAGGCATTTGGCTACCTTAAGAGAGTCATAGTTACTGCGGCCAGCTTCTCCCCCTTCTTTGAATCTTTCCTCTCTTTAATTCGTTCTGTGTTCATTCCAGCAGAGGCAATATGCCACATGTCCAGCTTAACGTTGTCTGAGTTATTACAACGATGAGTTCCTAGAGTTTTCAAATAAATTTCACGGCGTGACGAGGCATTAGGGTACCTTAAGAGGGTCAAAGTTACTGCTGTCGGCTGCTTCCCCTTCTTTGAAATTTTCCTTTCTTTAATTCGTACTGTGGCAGTCCTTCAGAAGGGATACGCCACTACATGTCCACCTTAACGTTGTCTCAATTATTCCAACGACAAGCTCCACGAGATTTCAAATTAATTTCGCGGAGCGACGAGGCATTTGATCACTTTAAGCGAGACATAGTTACTCCTGCAGCTGCTCCCACTTTTTTAAGCCATTTCTCTATATCCTTCTTGCTATGGCCACTCGTGCAGAAGCGAAATGCTACAACATGTCCACGTTAACGTTGTCTGAGTTACTGCAACGACGATATCCACGAGTTTTCAAATAAATTTCGCAGAGTGACGAGGCATTTGGCTACCTTAAGAGAGTCATAGTTACTCGTGTCTGCTGCTCCCACATCTTTAGGCCTTTATCATTCTTACTATGGCTAGGCCTTTATCATTCTTGCTATGGCCAGTCCTACAGACCCGATATGCCACTATATGTCCACCTGAACGTCGTCACAGTTACTCCCACTACGAGTTTCTCGAGTTAGCAAATGTACTTCGCCGGATAACGAGGCATTTGGCTACCTTAAGAGAGTCATAGTTACTGCGGCCAGCTTCTCCCCCTTCTTTGAATCTTTCCTGTCTTTAATTCGTTCTGTGTTCATTCCAGCAGAGGCAATATGCCACAACATGTCCAGCTTAACGTTGTCTGAGTTATTACAACGATGAGTTCCTAGAGTTTTCAATAAATTTCACGGCGTGACGAGGCATTAGGGTACCTTAAGAGGGTCAAAGTTACTGCTGTCGGCTGCTTCCCCTGCTTTGAAATTTTCCTTTCTTTAATTCGTACTGTGGCAGTCCTTCAGAAGGGATATGCCACTACATGTCCACCTTAACGTTGTCTCAATTATTCCAACGACAAGCTCCACGAGATTTCAAATAAATTTCGCGGAGCGACGAGGCATTTGATCACTTTAAGCGAGACATAGTTACTCCTGCAGCTGCTCCCACTTTTTAAGCCCTTTCTCTATATCCTTCTTGCTATGGCCACTCGTGCAGAAGCGAAATGCTACAACATGTCCACGTTAACGTTGTCTGAGTTACTGCAACGACGATATCCTCGAGTTTTCAAATAAATTTCGCAGAGTGACGAGGCATTTGGCTACCTTAAGAGAGTCATAGTTACTCGTGTCGGCTGCTCCCACATCTTTAGGCCTTTATCATTCTTACTATGGCTAGGCCTTTATCATTCTTGCTATGGCCAGTCCTACAGACCCGATATGCCACTATATGTCCACCTGAACGTCGTCACAGTTACTCCCACTACGAGTTTCTCGAGTTAGCAAATGTACTTCACCGGATAACGAGGCATTTGGCTACCTTAAGAGA
This sequence comes from Schistocerca nitens, assembly GCF_023898315.1. Lineage (NCBI taxonomy): Eukaryota > Metazoa > Arthropoda > Insecta > Orthoptera > Acrididae > Schistocerca > Schistocerca nitens. The sequence continues at coordinate 483,093,947 of NC_064622.1, read as the reverse complement.
GTCATAGTTACTGCGGCCAGCTTCTCCCCCTTCTTTGAATCTTTCCTCTCTTTAATTCGTTCTGTGTTCATTCCAGCAGAGGCAATATGCCACATGTCCAGCTTAACGTTGTCTGAGTTATTACAACGATGAGTTCCTAGAGTTTTCAAATAAATTTCACGGCGTGACGAGGCATTAGGGTACCTTAAGAGGGTCAAAGTTACTGCTGTCGGCTGCTTCCCCTTCTTTGAAATTTTCCTTTCTTTAATTCGTACTGTGGCAGTCCTTCAGAAGGGATATGCCACTACATGTCCACCTTAACGTTGTCTCAATTATTCCAACGACAAGCTCCACGAGATTTCAAATAAATTTCGCGGAGCGACGAGACATTTGATCACTTTAAGCGAGACATAGTTACTCCTGCAGCTGCTCCCACTTTTTTAAGCCCTTTCTCTATATCCTTCTTGCTATGGCCACTCGTGCAGAAGCGAAATGCTACAACAAGTCCACGTTAACGTTGTCTGAGTTACTGCAACGACGATATCCTCGAGTTTTCAAATAAATTTCGCAGAGTGACGAGGCATTTGGCTACCTTAAGAGAGTCATAGTTACTCGTGTCGGCTGCTCCCACATCTTTAGGCCTTTATCATTCTTACTATGGCTAGGCCTTTATCATTCTTGCTATGGCCAGTCCTACAGACCCGATATGCCACTATATGTCCACCTGAACGTCGTCACAGTTACTCCCACTACGAGTTTCTCGAGTTAGCAAATGTACTTCGCCGGATAACGAGGCATTTGGCTTCCTTAAGAGAGTCATAGTTACTGCGGCCAGCTTCTCCCCCTTCTTTGAATCTTTCCTCTCTTTAATTCGTTCTGTGTTCATTCCAGCAGAGGCAATATGCCACAACATGTCCAGCTTAACGTTGTCTGAGTTATTACAACGATGAGTTCCTAGAGTTATCAATAAATTTCACGGCGTGACGAGGCATTAGGGTACCTTAAGAGGGTCAAAGTTACTGCTGTCGGCTGCTTCCCCTGCTTTGAAATTTTCCTTTCTTTAATTCGTACTGTGGCAGTCCTTCAGAAGGGATATGCCACTACATGTCCACCTTAACGTTGTCTCAATTATTCCAACGACAAGCTCAACGAGATTTCAAATAAATTTCGCGGAGCGACGAGGCATTTGATCACTTTAAGCGAGACATAGTTACTCCTGCAGCTGCTCCCACTTTTTTAAGCCCTTTCTCTATATCGTTCTTGCTATGGCCACTCGTGCAGAAGCGAAATGCTACAACAAGTCCACGTTAACGTTGTCTGAGTTACTGCAACGACGATATCCTCGAGTTTTCAAATAAATTTCGCAGAGTGACGAGGCATTTGGCTACCTTAAGAGAGTCATAGTTACTCGTGTCGGCTGCTCCCACATCTTTAGGCCTTTATCATTCTTACTATGGCTAGGCCTTTATCATTCTTGTTATGGCCAGTCCTACAGACCCGATATGCCACTATATGTCCACCTGAACGTCGTCACAGTTACTCCCACTACGAGTTTCTCGAGTTAGCAAATGTACTTCGCCGGATAACGAGGCATTTGGCTACCTTAAGAGAGTCATAGTTACTGCGGCCAGCTTCTCCCCCTTCTTTGAATCTTTCCTCTCTTTAATTCGTTCTGTGTTAATTCCAGCAGAGGCAATATGCCACAACATTTCCAGCTTAACGTTGTCTGAGTTATTACAACGATGAGTTCCTAGGGTTTCCAATAAATTTCACGGCGTGACGAGGCATTAGGGTACCTTAAGAGGGTCAAAGTTACTGCTGTCGACTGCTTCCCATTCTTTGAAATTTTCCTTTCTTTAATACGTACTGTGGCAGTCCTTCAGAAGGGATATGCCACTACATGTCCACCTTAACGTTGTCTCAATTATTCCAACGACAAGCTCCACGAGATTTCAAATTAATTTCGCGGAGCGACGAGGCATTTGATCACTTTAAGCGAGACATAGTTACTCCTGCAGCTGCTCCCACTTTTTTAAGCCCTTTCTCTATATCCTTCTTGCTATGGCCACTCGTGCAGAAGCGAAATGCTACAACAAGTCCACGTTAACGTTGTCTGAGTTACTGCAACGACGATATCCTCGAGTTTTCAAATAAATTTCGCAGAGTGACGAGGCATTTGGCTACCTTAAGAGAGTCATAGTTACTCGTGTCGGCTGCTCCCACATCTTTAGGCCTTTATCATTCTTACTATGGCTAGGCCTTTATCATTCTTGCTATGGCCAGTCCTACAGACCCGATATGCCACTATATGTCCACCTGAACGTCGTCACAGTTACTCCCACTACGAGTTTCTCGAGTTAGCAAATGTACTTCGCCGGATAACGAGGCATTTGGCTTCCTTAAGAGAGTCATAGTTACTGCGGCCAGCTTCTCCCCCTTCTTTGAATCTTTCCTCTCTTTAATTCGTTCTGTGTTCATTCCAGCAGAGGCAATATGCCACAACATGTCCAGCTTAACGTTGTCTGAGTTATTACAACGATGAGTTCCTAGAGTTATCAATAAATTTCACGGCGTGACGAGGCATTAGGGTACCTTAAGAGGGTCAAAGTTACTGCTGTCGGCTGCTTCCCCTGCTTTGAAATTTTCCTTTCTTTAATTCGTACTGTGGCAGTCCTTCAGAAGGGATATGCCACTACATGTCCACCTTAACGTTGTCTCAATTATTCCAACGACAAGCTCAACGAGATTTCAAATAAATTTCGCGGAGCGACGAGGCATTTGATCACTTTAAGCGAGACATAGTTACTCCTGCAGCTGCTCCCACTTTTTTAAGCCCTTTCTCTATATCGTTCTTGCTATGGCCACTCGTGCAGAAGCGAAATGCTACAACAAGTCCACGTTAACGTTGTCTGAGTTACTGCAACGACGATATCCTCGAGTTTTCAAATAAATTTCGCAGAGTGACGAGGCATTTGGCTACCTTAAGAGAGTCATAGTTACTCGTGTCGGCTGCTCCCACATCTTTAGGCCTTTATCATTCTTACTATGGCTAGGCCTTTATCATTCTTGTTATGGCCAGTCCTACAGACCCGATATGCCACTATATGTCCACCTGAACGTCGTCACAGTTACTCCCACTACGAGTTTCTCGAGTTAGCAAATGTACTTCGCCGGATAACGAGGCATTTGGCTACCTTAAGAGAGTCATAGTTACTGCGGCCAGCTTCTCCCCCTTCTTTGAATCTTTCCTCTCTTTAATTCGTTCTGTGTTAATTCCAGCAGAGGCAATATGCCACAACATTTCCAGCTTAACGTTGTCTGAGTTATTACAACGATGAGTTCCTAGGGTTTTCAATAAATTTCACGGCGTGACGAGGCATTAGGGTACCTTAAGAGGGTCAAAGTTACTGCTGTCGGCTGCTTCCCATTCTTTGAAATTTTCCTTTCTTTAATTCGTACTGTGGCAGTCCTTCAGAAGGGATATGCCACTACATGTCCACCTTAACGTTGTCTCAATTATTCCAACGACAAGCTCCACGAGATTTCAAATTAATTTCGCGGAGCGACGAGGCATTTGATCACTTTAAGCGAGACATAGTTACTCCTGCAGCTGCTCCCACTTTTTTAAGCCTTTTCTCTATATCCTTCTTGCTATGGCCACTCGTGCAGAAGCGAAATGCTACAACATGTCCACGTTAACGTTGTCTGAGTTACTGCAACGACGATATCCTCGAGTTTTCAAATAAATTTCGCAGAGTGACGAGGCATTTGGCTACCTTAAGAGAGTCATAGTTACTCGTGTCGGCTGCTCCCACATCTTTAGGCCTTTTTCATTCTTACTATGGCTAGGCCTTTATCATTCTTGCTATGGCCAGTCCTACAGACCCGATATGCCACTATATGTCCACCTGAACGTCGTCACAGTTACTCCCACTACGAGTTTCTCGAGTTAGCAAATGTACTTCGCCGGATAACGATGCATTTGGCTACCTTAAGAGAGTCATAGTTACTGCGGCCAGCTTCTCCCCCTTCTTTGAATCTTTCCTCTCTTTAATTCGTTCTGTGTGCATTCCAGCAGAGGCAATATGCCACATGTCCAGCTTAACGTTGTCTGAGTTATTACAACGATGAGTTCCTAGAGTTTTCAAATAAATTTCACGGCGTGACGAGGCATTAGGGTACCTTAAGAGGGTCAAAGTTACTGCTGTCGGCTGCTTCCCCTTCTTTGAAATTTTCCTTTCTTTAATTCGTACTGTGGCAGTCCTTCAGAAGGGATATGCCACTACATGTCCACCTTAACGTTGTCTCAATTATTCCAACGACAAGCTCCACGAGATTTCAAATAAATTTCGCGGAGCGACGAGACATTTGATCACTTTAAGCGAGACATAGTTACTCCTGCAGCTGCTCCCACTTTTTTAAGCCCTTTCTCTATATCCTTCTTGCTATGGCCACTCGTGCAGAAGCGAAATGCTACAACAAGTCCACGTTAACGTTGTCTGAGTTACTGCAACGACGATATCCTCGAGTTTTCAAATAAATTTCGCAGAGTGACGAGGCATTTGGCTACCTTAAGAGAGTCATAGTTACTCGTGTCGGCTGCTCCCACATCTTTAGGCCTTTATCATTCTTACTATGGCTAGGCCTTTATCATTCTTGCTATGGCCAGTCCTACAGACCCGATATGCCACTATATGTCCACCTGAACGTCGTCACAGTTACTCCCACTACGAGTTTCTCGAGTTAGCAAATGTACTTCGCCGGATAACGAGGCATTTGGCTTCCTTAAGAGAGTCATAGTTACTGCGGCCAGCTTCTCCCCCTTCTTTGAATCTTTCCTCTCTTTAATTCGTTCTGTGTTCATTCCAGCAGAGGCAATATGCCACAACATCTCCAGCTTAACGTTGTCTGAGTTATTACAACGATGAGTTCCTAGAGTTTTCAATAAATTTCACGGCGTGACGAGGCATTAGGGTACCTTAATAGGGTCAAAGTTACTGCTGTCGGCTGCTTCCCCTTCTTTGAAATTTTCCTTTCTTTAATTCGTACTGTGGCAGTCCTTCAGAAGGGATATGCCACTACATGTCCACCTTAACGTTGTCTCAATTATTCCAACGACAAGCTCCACGAGATTTCAAATTAATTTCGCGGAGCGACGAGGCATTTGATCACTTTAAGCGAGACATAGTTACTCCTGCAGCTGCTCCCACTTTTTTAAGCCCTTTCTCTATATCCTTCTTGCTATGGCCACTCGTGCAGAAGCGAAATGCTACAACAAGTCCACGTTAACGTTGTCTGAGTTACTGCAACGACGATATCCTCGAGTTTTCAAATAAATTTCGCAGAGTGACGAGGCATTTGGCTACCTTAAGAGAGTCATAGTTACTCGTGTCGGCTGCTCCCACATCTTTAGGCCTTTATCATTCTTACTATGGCTAGGCCTTTATCATTCTTGCTATGGCCAGTCCTACAGACCCGATATGCCACTATATGTCCACCTGAACGTCGTCACAGTTACTCCCACTACGAGTTTCTCGAGTTAGCAAATGTACTTCGCCGGATAACGAGGCATTTGGCTTCCTTAAGAGAGTCATAGTTACTGCGGCCAGCTTCTCCCCCTTCTTTGAATCTTTCCTCTCTTTAATTCGTTCTGTGTTCATTCCAGCAGAGGCAATATGCCACAACATGTCCAGCTTAACGTTGTCTGAGTTATTACAACGATGAGTTCCTAGAGTTTTCAATAAATTTCACGGCGTGACGAGGCATTAGGGTACCTTAATAGGGTCAAAGTTACTGCTGTCGGCTGCTTCCCCTTCTTTGAAATTTTCCTTTCTTTAATTCGTACTGTGGCAGTCCTTCAGAAGGGATATGCCACTACATGTCCACCTTAACGTTGTCTCAATTATTCCAACGACAAGCTCCACGAGATTTCAAATAAATTTCGCGGAGCGACGAGGCATTTGATCACTTTAAGCGAGACATAGTTACTCCTGCAGCTGCTCCCACTTTTTTAAGCCCTTTCTCTATATCCTTCTTGCTATGGCCACTCGTGCAGAAGCGAAATGCTACAACATGTCCACGTTAACGTTGTCTGAGTTACTGCAACGACGATATCCTCGAGTTTTCAAATAAATTTCGCAGAGTGACGAGGCATTTGGCTACCTTAAGAGAGTCATAGTTACTCGTGTCGGCTGCTCCCACATCTTTAGGCCTTTATCATTCTTACTATGGCTAGGCCTTTATCATTCTTGTTATGGCCAGTCCTACAGACCCGATATGCCACTATATGTCCACCTGAACGTCGTCACAGTTACTCCCACTACGAGTTTCTCGAGTTAGCAAATGTACTTCGCCGGATAACGAGGCATTTGGCTACCTTAAGAGAGTCATAGTTACTGCGGCCAGCTTCTCCCCCTTCTTTGAATCTTTCCTCTCTTTAATTCGTTCTGTGTTAATTCCAGCAGAGGCAATATGCCACAACATTTCCAGCTTAACGTTGTCTGAGTTATTACAACGATGAGTTCCTAGAGTTTTCAATAAATTTCACGGCGTGACGAGGCATTAGGGTACCTTAAGAGGGTCAAAGTTACTGCTGTCGGCTGCTTCCCCTTCTTTGAAATTTTCCTTTCTTTAATTCGTACTGTGGCAGTCCTTCAGAAGGGATATGCCACTACATGTCCACCTTAACGTTGTCTCAATTATTCCAACGACAAGCTCCACGAGATTTCAAATAAATTTCGCGGAGCGACGAGGCATTTGATCACTTTAAGCGAGACATAGTTACTCCTGCAGCTGCTCCCACTTTTTTAAGGGATTTCTCTATATCCTTCTTGCTATGGCCACTCGTGCAGAAGCGAAATGCTACAACATGTCCACGTTAACGTTGTCTGAGTTACTGCAACGACGATATCCACGAGTTTTCAAATAAATTTCGCAGAGTGACGAGGCTTTTGGCTACCTTAAGAGAGTCATAGTTACTCGTGTCGGCTGCTCCCACATCTTTAGGCCTTTATCATTCTTACTATGGCTAGGCCTTTATCATTCTTGCTATGGCCAGTCCTACAGACCCGATATGCCACTATATGTCCACCTGAACGTCGTCACAGTTACTCCCACTACGAGTTTCTCGAGTTAGCAAATGTACTTCGCCGGATAACGAGGCATTTGGCTACCTTAAGAGAGTCATAGTTACTGCGGCCAGCTTCTCCCCCTTCTTTGAATCTTTCCTCTCTTTAATTCGTTCTGTGTTCATTCCAGCAGAGGCAATATGCCACAACATGTCCAGCTTAACGTTGTCTGAGTTATTACAACGATGAGTTCCTAGAGTTTTCAATAAATTTCACGGCGTGACGAGGCATTAGGGTACCTTAAGAGGGTCAAAGTTACTGCTGTCGGCTGCTTCCCCTGCTTTGAAATTTTCCTTTCTTTAATTCGTACTGTGGCAGTCCTTCAGAAGGGATATGCCACTACATGTCCACCTTAACGTTGTCTCAATTATTCCAACGACAAGCTCCACGAGATTTCAAATAAATTTCGCGGAGCGACGAGGCATTTGATCACTTTAAGCGAGACATAGTTACTCCTGCAGCTGCTCCCACTTTTTAAGCCCTTTCTCTATATCCTTCTTTCTATGGCCACTCGTGCAGAAGCGAAATGCTACAACATGTCCACGTTAACGTTGTCTGAGTTACTGCAACGACGATATCCTCGAGTTTTCAAATAAATTACGCAGAGTGACGAGGCATTTGGCTACCTTAAGAGAGTCATAGTTACTCGTGTCGGCTGCTCCCACATCTTTAGGCCTTTATCATTCTTACTATGGCTAGGCCTTTATCATTCTTGCTATGGCCAGTCCTACAGACCCGATATGCCACTATATGTCCACCTGAACGTCGTCACAGTTACTCCCACTACGAGTTTCTCGAGTTAGCAAATGTACTTCGCCGGATAACGAGGCATTTGGCTACCTTAAGAGAGTCATAGTTACTGCGGCCAGCTTCTCCCCCTTCTTTGAATCTTTCCTCTCTTTAATTCGTTCTGTGTTCATTCCAGCAGAGGCAATATGCCACATGTCCAGCTTAACGTTGTCTGAGTTATTACAACGATGAGTTCCTAGAGTTTTCAAATAAATTTCACGGCGTGACGAGGCATTAGGGTACCTTAAGAGGGTCAAAGTTACTGCTGTCGGCTGCTTCCCCTTCTTTGAAATTTTCCTTTCTTTAATTCGTACTGTGGCAGTCCTTCAGAAGGGATATGCCACTACATGTCCACCTTAACGTTGTCTCAATTATTCCAACGACAAGCTCCACGAGATTTCAAATAAATTTCGCGGAGCGACGAGACATTTGATCACTTTAAGCGAGACATAGTTACTCCTGCAGCTGCTCCCACTTTTTTAAGCCCTTTCTCTATATCCTTCTTGCTATGGCCACTCGTGCAGAAGCGAAATGCTACAACAAGTCCACGTTAACGTTGTCTGAGTTACTGCAACGACGATATCCTCGAGTTTTCAAATAAATTTCGCAGAGTGACGAGGCATTTGGCTACCTTAAGAGAGTCATAGTTACTCGTGTCGGCTGCTCCCACATCTTTAGGCCTTTATCATTCTTACTATGGCTAGGCCTTTATCATTCTTGCTATGGCCAGTCCTACAGACCCGATATGCCACTATATGTCCACCTGAACGTCGTCACAGTTACTCCCACTACGAGTTTCTCGAGTTAGCAAATGTACTTCGCCGGATAACGAGGCATTTGGCTTCCTTAAGAGAGTCATAGTTACTGCGGCCAGCTTCTCCCCCTTCTTTGAATCTTTCCTCTCTTTAATTCGTTCTGTGTTCATTCCAGCAGAGGCAATATGCCACAACATGTCCAGCTTAACGTTGTCTGAGTTATTACAACGATGAGTTCCTAGAGTTATCAATAAATTTCACGGCGTGACGAGGCATTAGGGTACCTTAAGAGGGTCAAAGTTACTGCTGTCGGCTGCTTCCCCTGCTTTGAAATTTTCCTTTCTTTAATTCGTACTGTGGCAGTCCTTCAGAAGGGATATGCCACTACATGTCCACCTTAACGTTGTCTCAATTATTCCAACGACAAGCTCCACGAGATTTCAAATAAATTTCGCGGAGCGACGAGGCATTTGATCACTTTAAGCGAGACATAGTTACTCCTGCAGCTGCTCCCACTTTTTTAAGCCCTTTCTCTATATCCTTCTTGCTATGGCCACTCGTGCAGAAGCGAAATGCTACAACAAGTCCACGTTAACGTTGTCTGAGTTACTGCAACGACGATATCCTCGAGTTTTCAAATAAATTTCGCAGAGTGACGAGGCATTTGGCTAGCTTAAGAGAGTCATAGTTACTCGTGTCGGCTGCTCCCACATCTTTAGGCCTTTATCATTCTTACTATGGCTAGGCCTTTATCATTCTTGTTATGGCCAGTCCTACAGACCCGATATGCCACTATATGTCCACCTGAACGTCGTCACAGTTACTCCCACTACGAGTTTCTCGAGTTAGCAAATGTACTTCGCCGGATAACGAGGCATTTGGCTACCTTAAGAGAGTCATAGTTTCTGCGGCCAGCTTCTCCCCCTTCTTTGAATCTTTCCTCTCTTTAAATCGTTCTGTGTTAATTCCAGCAGAGGCAATATGCCACAACATGTCCAGCTTAACGTTGTCTGAGTTATTACAACGATGAGTTCCTAGAGTTTTCAATAAATTTCACGGCGTGACGAGGCATTAGGGTACCTTAAGAGGGTCAAAGTTACTGCTGTCGGCTGCTTCCCATTCTTTGAAATTTTCCTTTCTTTAATTCGTACTGTGGCAGTCCTTCAGAAGGGATATGCCACTACATGTCCACCTTAACGTTGTCTCAATTATTCCAACGACAAGCTCCACGAGATTTCAAATTAATTTCGCGGAGCGACGAGGCATTTGATCACTTTAAGCGAGACATAGTTACTCCTGCAGCTGCTCCCACTTTTTTAAGCCATTTCTCTATATCCTTCTTGCTATGGCCACTCGTGCAGAAGCGAAATGCTACAACATGTCCACGTTAACGTTGTCTGAGTTACTGCAACGACGATATCCACGAGTTTTCAAATAAATTTCGCAGAGTGACGAGGCATTTGGCTACCTTAAGAGAGTCATAGTTACTCGTGTCGGCTGCTCCCACATCTTTAGGCCTTTATCATTCTTACTATGGCTAGGCCTTTATCATTCTTGCTATGGCCAGTCCTACAGACCCGATATGCCACTATATGTCCACCTGAACGTCGTCACAGTTACTCCCACTACGAGTTTCTCGAGTTAGCAAATGTACTTCGCCGGATAACGAGGCATTTGGCTACCTTAAGAGAGTCATAGTTACTGCGGCCAGCTTCTCCCCCTTCTTTGAATCTTTCCTGTCTTTAATTCGTTCTGTGTTCATTCCAGCAGAGGCAATATGCCACAACATGTCCAGCTTAACGTTGTCTGAGTTATTACAACGATGAGTTCCTAGAGTTTTCAAATATATTTCACGGCGTGACGAGGCATTAGGGTACCTTAAGAGGGTCAAAGTTACTGCTGTCGGCTGCTTCCCCTTCTTTGAAATTTTCCTTTCTTTAATTCGTACTGTGGCAGTCCTTCAGAAGGGATATGCCACTACATGTCCACCTTAACGTTGTCTCAATTATTCCAACGACAAGCTCCACGAGATTTCAAATAAATTTCGCGGAGCGACGACACATTTGATCACTTTAAGCGAGACATAGTTACTCCTGCAGCTGCTCCCACTTTTTTAAGCCCTTTCTCTATATCCTTCTTGCTATGGCCACTCGTGCAGAAGCGAAATGCTACAACAAGTCCACGTTAACGTTGTCTGAGTTACTGCAACGACGATATCCTCGAGTTTTCAAATAAATTTCGTAGAGTGACGAGGCATTTGGCTACCTTAAGAGAGTCATAGTTACTCGTGTCGGCTGCTCCCACATCTTTAGGCCTTTATCATTCTTACTATGGCTAGGCCTTTATCATTCTTGCTATGGCCAGTCCTACAGACCCGATATGCCACTATATGTCCACCTGAACGTCGTCACAGTTACTCCCACTACGAGTTTCTCGAGTTAGCAAATGTACTTCGCCGGATAACGAGGCATTTGGCTTCCTTAAGAGAGTCGTAGTTACTGCGGCCAGCTTCTCCCCCTTCTTTGAATCTTTCCTCTCTTTAATTCGTTCTGTGTTCATTCCAGCAGAGGCAATATGCCACAACATGTCCAGCTTAACGTTGTCTGAGTTATTACAACGATGATTTCCTAGAGTTATCAATAAATTTCACGGCGTGACGAGGCATTAGGGTACCTTAAGAGGGTCAAAGTTACTGCTGTCGGCTGCTTCCCCTGCTTTGAAATTTTCCTTTCTTTAATTCGTACTGTGGCAGTCCTTCAGAAGGGATATGCCACTACATGTCCACCTTAACGTTGTCTCAATTATTCCAACGACAAGCTCCACGAGATTTCAAATAAATTTCGCGGAGCGACGAGGCATTTGATCACTTTAAGCGAGACATAGTTACTCCTGCAGCTGCTCCCACTTTTTTAAGCCCTTTCTCTATATCCTTCTTGCTATGGCCACTCGTGCAGAAGCGAAATGCTACAACAAGTCCACGTTAACGTTGTCTGAGTTACTGCAACGACGATATCCTCGAGTTTTCAAATAAATTTCGCAGAGTGACGAGGCATTTGGCTACCTTAAGAGAGTCATAGTTACTCGTGTCGGCTGCTCCCACATCTTTAGGCCTTTATCATTCTTACTATGGCTAGGTCTTTATCATTCTTGCTATGGCCAGTCCTACAGACCCGATATGCCACTATATGTCCACCTGAACGTCGTCACAGTTACTCCCACTACGAGTTTCTCGAGTTAGCAAATGTACTTCGCCGGATAACGAGGCATTTGGCTACCTTAAGAGAGTCATAGTTTCTGCGGCCAGCTTCTCCCCCTTCTTTGAATCTTTCCTCTCTTTAAATCGTTCTGTGTTAATTCCAGCAGAGGCAATATGCCACAACATGTCCAGCTTAACGTTGTCTGAGTTATTACAACGATGAGTTCCTAGAGTTTTCAATAAATTTCACGGCGTGACGAGGCATTAGGGTACCTTAAGAGGGTCAAAGTTACTGCTGTCGGCTGCTTCCCATTCTTTGAAATTTTCCTTTCTTTAATTCGTACTGTGGCAGTCCTTCAGAAGGGATATGCCACTACATGTCCACCTTAACGTTGTCTCAATTATTCCAACGACAAGCTCCACGAGATTTCAAATTAATTTCGCGGAGCGACGAGGCATTTGATCACTTTAAGCGAGACATAGTTACTCCTGCAGCTGCTCCCACTTTTTTAAGCCATTTCTCTATATCCTTCTTGCTATGGCCACTCGTGCAGAAGCGAAATGCTACAACATGTCCACGTTAACGTTGTCTGAGTTACTGCAACGACGATATCCACGAGTTTTCAAATAAATTTCGCAGAGTGACGAGGCATTTGGCTACCTTAAGAGAGTCATAGTTACTCGTGTCGGCTGCTCCCACATCTTTAGGCCTTTATCATTCTTACTATGGCTAGGCCTTTATCATTCTTGCTATGGCCAGTCCTACAGACCCGATATGCCACTATATGTCCACCTGAACGTCGTCACAGTTACTCCCACTACGAGTTTCTCGAGTTAGCAAATGTACTTCGCCGGATAACGAGGCATTTGGCTACCTTAAGAGAGTCATAGTTACTGCGGCCAGCTTCTCCCCCTTCTTTGAATCTTTCCTGTCTTTAATTCGTTCTGTGTTCATTCCAGCAGAGGCAATATGCCACAACATGTCCAGCTTAACGTTGTCTGAGTTATTACAACGATGAGTTCCTAGAGTTTTCAAATATATTTCACGGCGTGACGAGGCATTAGGGTACCTTAAGAGGGTCAAAGTTACTGCTGTCGGCTGCTTCCCCTTCTTTGAAATTTTCCTTTCTTTAATTCGTACTGTGGCAGTCCTTCAGAAGGGATATGCCACTACATGTCCACCTTAACGTTGTCTCAATTATTCCAACGACAAGCTCCACGAGATTTCAAATAAATTTCGCGGAGCGACGACACATTTGATCACTTTAAGCGAGACATAGTTACTCCTGCAGCTGCTCCCACTTTTTTAAGCCCTTTCTCTATATCCTTCTTGCTATGGCCACTCGTGCAGAAGCGAAATGCTACAACAAGTCCACGTTAACGTTGTCTGAGTTACTGCAACGACGATATCCTCGAGTTTTCAAATAAATTTCGTAGAGTGACGAGGCATTTGGCTACCTTAAGAGAGTCATAGTTACTCGTGTCGGCTGCTCCCACATCTTTAGGCCTTTATCATTCTTACTATGGCTAGGCCTTTATCATTCTTGCTATGGCCAGTCCTACAGACCCGATATGCCACTATATGTCCACCTGAACGTCGTCACAGTTACTCCCACTACGAGTTTCTCGAGTTAGCAAATGTACTTCGCCGGATAACGAGGCATTTGGCTTCCTTAAGAGAGTCGTAGTTACTGCGGCCAGCTTCTCCCCCTTCTTTGAATCTTTCCTCTCTTTAATTCGTTCTGTGTTCATTCCAGCAGAGGCAATATGCCACAACATGTCCAGCTTAACGTTGTCTGAGTTATTACAACGATGATTTCCTAGAGTTATCAATAAATTTCACGGCGTGACGAGGCATTAGGGTACCTTAAGAGGGTCAAAGTTACTGCTGTCGGCTGCTTCCCCTGCTTTGAAATTTTCCTTTCTTTAATTCGTACTGTGGCAGTCCTTCAGAAGGGATATGCCACTACATGTCCACCTTAACGTTGTCTCAATTATTCCAACGACAAGCTCCACGAGATTTCAAATAAATTTCGCGGAGCGACGAGGCATTTGATCACTTTAAGCGAGACATAGTTACTCCTGCAGCTGCTCCCACTTTTTTAAGCCCTTTCTCTATATCCTTCTTGCTATGGCCACTCGTGCAGAAGCGAAATGCTACAACAAGTCCACGTTAACGTTGTCTGAGTTACTGCAACGACGATATCCTCGAGTTCTCAAATAAATTTCGCGGAGTGACGAGGCATTTGGCTACCTTAAGAGAGTCATAGTTACTCGTGTCTGCTGCTCCCACATCTTTAGGCCTTTATCATTCTTACTATGGCTAGGCCTTTATCATTCTTGCTATGGCCAGTCCTACAGACCCGATATGCCACTATATGTCCACCTGAACGTCGTCACAGTTACTCCCACTACGAGTTTCTCGAGTTAGCAAATGTACTTCGCCGGATAACGAGGCATTTGGCTACCTTAAGAGAGTCATAGTTACTGCGGCCAGCTTCTCCCCCTTCTTTGAATCTTTCCTCTCTTTAATTCGTTCTGTGTTCATTCCAGCAGAGGCAATATGCCACAACATGTCCAGCTTAACGTTGTCTGAGTTATTACAACGATGAGTTCCTAGAGTTTTCAATAAATTTCACGGCGTGACGAGGCATTAGGGTACCTTAAGAGGGTCAAAGTTACTGCTGTCGGCTGCTTCCCATTCTTTGAAATTTTCCTTTCTTTAATTCGTACTGTGGCAGTCCTTCAGAAGGGATATGCCACTACATGTCCACCTTAACGTTGTCTCAATTATTCCAACGACAAGCTCCACGAGATTTCAAATTAATTTCGCGGAGCGACGAGGCATTTGATCACTTTAAGCGAGACATAGTTACTCCTGCAGCTGCTCCCACTTTTTTAAGCCATTTCTCTATATCCTTCTTGCTATGGCCACTCGTGCAGAAGCGAAATGCTACAACATGTCCACGTTAACGTTGTCTGAGTTACTGCAACGACGATATCCACGAGTTTTCAAATAAATTTCGCAGAGTGACGAGGCATTTGGCTACCTTAAGAGAGTCATAGTTACTCGTGTCGGCTGCTCCCACATCTTTAGGCCTTTATCATTCTTACTATGGCTAGGCCTTTATCATTCTTGCTATGGCCAGTCCTACAGACCCGATATGCCACTATATGTCCACCTGAACGTCGTCACAGTTACTCCCACTACGAGTTTCTCGAGTTAGCAAATGTACTTCGCCGGATAACGAGGCATTTGGCTACCTTAAGAGAGTCATAGTTACTGCGGCCAGCTTCTCCCCCTTCTTTGAATCTTTCCTGTCTTTAATTCGTTCTGTGTTCATTCCAGCAGAGGCAATATGCCACAACATGTCCAGCTTAACGTTGTCTGAGTTATTACAACGATGAGTTCCTAGAGTTTTCAAATAAATTTCACGGCGTGACGAGGCATTAGGGTACCTTAAGAGGGTCAAAGTTACTGCTGTCGGCTGCTTCCCCTTCTTTGAAATTTTCCTTTCTTTAATTCGTACTGTGGCAGTCCTTCAGAAGGGATATGCCACTACATGTCCACCTTAACGTTGTCTCAATTATTCCAACGACAAGCTCCACGAGATTTCAAATAAATTTCGCGGAGCGACGACACATTTGATCACTTTAAGCGAGACATAGTTACTCCTGCAGCTGCTCCCACTTTTTTAAGCCCTTTCTCTATATCCTTCTTGCTATGGCCACTCGTGCAGAAGCGAAATGCTACAACAAGTCCACGTTAACGTTGTCTGAGTTACTGCAACGACGATATCCTCGAGTTTTCAAATAAATTTCGTAGAGTGACGAGGCATTTGGCTACCTTAAGAGAGTCATAGTTACTCGTGTCGGCTGCTCCCACATCTTTAGGCCTTTATCATTCTTACTATGGCTAGGCCTTTATCATTCTTGCTATGGCCAGTCCTACAGACCCGATATGCCACTATATGTCCACCTGAACGTCGTCACAGTTACTCCCACTACGAGTTTCTCGAGTTAGCAAATGTACTTCGCCGGATAACGAGGCATTTGGCTTCCTTAAGAGAGTCGTAGTTACTGCGGCCAGCTTCTCCCCCTTCTTTGAATCTTTCCTCTCTTTAATTCGTTCTGTGTTCATTCCAGCAGAGGCAATATGCCACAACATGTCCAGCTTAACGTTGTCTGAGTTATTACAACGATGATTTCCTAGAGTTATCAATAAATTTCACGGCGTGACGAGGCATTAGGGTACCTTAAGAGGGTCAAAGTTACTGCTGTCGGCTGCTTCCCCTGCTTTGAAATTTTCCTTTCTTTAATTCGTACTGTGGCAGTCCTTCAGAAGGGATATGCCACTACATGTCCACCTTAACGTTGTCTCAATTATTCCAACGACAAGCTCCACGAGATTTCAAATAAATTTCGCGGAGCGAC
Organism: Schistocerca nitens; assembly: GCF_023898315.1. NCBI lineage: Eukaryota > Metazoa > Arthropoda > Insecta > Orthoptera > Acrididae > Schistocerca > Schistocerca nitens. Next base: position 483,077,667 of record NC_064622.1, on the reverse strand, counting down.
GAGGCATCTGATCACTTTAAGCGAGACATAGTTACTCCTGCAGCTGCTCCCACTTTTTTAAGCCCTTTCTCTATATCCTTCTTGCTATGGCCACTCGTGCAGAAGCGAAATGCTACAACAAGTCCACGTTAACGTTGTCTGAGTTACTGCAACGACGATATCCTCGAGTTCTCAAATAAATTTCGCGGAGTGACGAGGCATTTGGCTACCTTAAGAGAGTCATAGTTACTCGTGTCTGCTGCTCCCACATCTTTAGGCCTTTATCATTCTTACTATGGCTAGGCCTTTATCATTCTTGCTATGGCCAGTCCTACAGACCCGATATGCCACTATATGTCCACCTGAACGTCGTCACAGTTACTCCCACTACGAGTTTCTCGAGTTAGCAAATGTACTTCGCCGGATAACGAGGCATTTGGCTACCTTAAGAGAGTCATAGTTACTGCGGCCAGCTTCTCCCCCTTCTTTGAATCTTTCCTCTCTTTAATTCGTTCTGTGTTCATTCCAGCAGAGGCAATATGCCACAACATGTCCAGCTTAACGTTGTCTGAGTTATTACAACGATGAGTTCCTAGAGTTTTCAAATAAATTTCACGGCGTGACGAGGCATTAGGGTACCTTAAGAGGGTCAAAGTTACTGCTGTCGGCTGCTTCCACTTCTTTGAAATTTTCCTTTCTTTAATTCGTACTGTGGCAGTCCTTCAGAAGGGATATGCCACTACATGTCCACCTTAACGTTGTCTCAATTATTCCAACGACAAGCTCCACGAGATTTCAAATAAATTTCGCGGAGCGACGAGGCATTTGATCACTTTAAGCGAGACATAGTTACTCCTGCAGCTGCTCCCACTTTTTTAAGCCCTTTCTCTATATCCTTCTTGCTATGGCCACTCGTGCAGAAGCGAAATGCTACAACATGTCCACGTTAACGTTGTCTGAGTTACTGCAACGACGATATCCACGAGTTTTCAAATAAATTTCGCAGAGTGACGAGGCATTTGGTTACCTTAAGAGAGTCATAGTTACTCGTGTCGGCTACTCCCACATCTTTAGGCCTTTATCATTCTTACCATGGCTAGGCCTTTATCATTCTTGCTATGGCCAGTCCTACAGACCCGATATGCCACTATATGTCCACCTGAACGTCGTCACAGTTACTCCCACTACGAGTTTCTCGAGTTAGCAAATGTACTTCACCGGATAACGAGGCATTTGGCTACCTTAAGAGAGTCATAGTTTCTGCGGCCAGCTTCTCCCCCTTCTTTGAATCTTTCCTCTCTTTAATTCGTTCTGTGTTAATTCCAGCAGAGGCAATATGCCACAACATGTCCAGCTTAACGTTGTCTGAGTTATTACAACGATGAGTTCCTAGAGTTTTCAATAAATTTCACGGCGTGACGAGGCATTAGGGTACCTTAAGAGGGTCAAAGTTACTGCTGTCGGCTGCTTCCCCTGCTTTGAAATTTTCCTTTCTTTAATTCGTACTGTGGCAGTCCTTCAGAAGGGATATGCCACTACATGTCCACCTTAACGTTGTCTCAATTATTCCAACGACAAGCTCCACGAGATTTCAAATAAATTTCGCGGAGCGACGACACATTTGATCACTTTAAGCGAGACATAGTTACTCCTGCAGCTCCTCCCACTTTTTTAAGCCCTTTCTCTATATCCTTCTTGCTATGGCCACTCGTGCAGAAGCGAAATGCTACAACAAGTCCACGTTAACGTTGTCTGAGTTACTGCAACGACGATATCCTCGAGTTTTCAAATAAATTTCGCAGAGTGACGAGGCAGTTGGCTACCTTAAGAGAGTCATAGTTACTCGTGTCGGCTGCTCCCACATCTTTAGGCCTTTATCATTCTTACTATGGCTAGGCCTTTATCATTCTTGCTATGGCCAGTCCTACAGACCCGATATGCCACTATATGTCCACCTGAACGTCGTCACAGTTACTCCCACTACGAGTTTCTCGAGTTAGCAAATGTACTTCGCCGGATAACGAGGCATTTGGCTTCCTTAAGAGAGTCATAGTTACTGCGGCCAGCTTCTCCCCCTTCTTTGAATCTTTCCTCTCTTTAATTCGTTCTGTGTTCATTCCAGCAGAGGCAATATGCCACAACATGTCCAGCTTAACGTTGTCTGAGTTATTACAACGATGAGTTCCTAGAGTTATCAATAAATTTCACGGCGTGACGAGGCATTAGGGTACCTTAAGAGGGTCAAAGTTACTGCTGTCGGCTGCTTCCCCTGCTTTGAAATTTTCCTTTCTTTAATTCGTACTGTGGCAGTCCTTCAGAAGGGATATGCCACTACATGTCCACCTTAACGTTGTCTCAATTATTCCAACGACAAGCTCCACGAGATTTCAAATAAATTTCGCGGAGCGACGAGGCATTTGATCACTTTAAGCGAGACATAGTTACTCCTGCAGCTGCTCCCACTTTTTTAAGCCCTTTCTCTATATCCTTCTTGCTATGGCCACTCGTGCAGAAGCGAAATGCTACAACAAGTCCACGTTAACGTTGTCTGAGTTACTGCAACGACGATATCCTCGAGTTTCCAAATAAATTTCGCGGAGTGACGAGGCATTTGGCTACCTTAAGAGAGTCATAGTTACTCGTGTCTGCTGCTCCCACATCTTTAGGCCTTTATCATTCTTACTATGGCTAGGCCTTTATCATTCTTGCTATGGCCAGTCCTACAGACCCGATATGCCACTATATGTCCACCTGAACGTCGTCACAGTTACTCCCACTACGAGTTTCTCGAGTTAGCAAATGTACTTCGCCGGATAACGAGCCATTTGGCTACCTTAAGAGAGTCATAGTTACTGCGGCCAGCTTCTCCCCCTTCTTTGAATCTTTCCTCTCTTTAATTCGTTCTGTGTTCATTCCAGCAGAGGCAATATGCCACAACATGTCCAGCTTAACGTTGTCTGAGTTATTACAACGATGAGTTCCTAGAGTTTTCAATAAATTTCACGGCGTGACGAGGCATTAGGGTACCTTAATAGGGTCAAAGTTACTGCTGTCGGCTGCTTCCCCTTCTTTGAAATTTTCCTTTCTTTAATTCGTACTGTGGCAGTCCTTCAGAAGGGATATGCCACTACATGTCCACCTTAACGTTGTCTCAATTATTCCAACGACAAGCTCCACGAGATTTCAAATAAATTTCGCGGAGCGACGAGGCATTTGATCACTTTAAGCGAGACATAGTTACTCCTGCAGCTGCTCCCACTTTTTTAAGCCCTTTCTCTATATCCTTCTTGCTATGGCCACTCGTGCAGTAGCTAAATGCAACAACTTGTCCACGTTAACGTTGTCTGAGTTACTGCAACGACGATATCCTCGAGTTTTCAAATAAATTTCGCAGAGTGACGAGGCATTTGGCTACCTTAAGAGAGTCATAGTTACTCGTGTCTGCTGCTCCCACATCTTTAGGCCTTTATCATTCTTACTATGGCTAGGCCTTTATCATTCTTGCTATGGCCAGTCCTACAGACCCGATATGCCACTATATGTCCACCTGAACGTCGTCACAGTTACTCCCACTACGAGTTTCTCGAGTTAGCAAATGTACTTCGCCGGATAACGAGGCATTTGGCTACCTTAAGAGAGTCATAGTTACTGCGGCCAGCTTCTCCCCCTTCTTTGAATCTTTCCTCTCTTTAATTCGTTCTGTGTTCATTCCAGCAGAGGCAATATGCCACAACATGTCCAGCTTAACGTTGTCTGAGTTATTACAACGATGAGTTCCTAGAGTTTTCAATAAATTTCACGGCGTGACGAGGCATTAGGGTACCTTAAGAGGGTCAAAGTTACTGCTGTCGGCTGCTTCCCCTTCTTTGAAATTTTCCTTTCTTTAATTCGTACTGTGGCAGTCCTTCAGAAGGGATATGCCACTACATGTCCACCTTAACGTTGTCTCAATTATTCCAACGACAAGCTCCACGAGATTTCAAATAAATTTCGCGGAGTGACGAGGCATTTGATCACTTTAAGCGAGACATAGTTACTCCTGCAGCTGCTCCCACTTTTTTAAGCCCTTTCTCTATATCCTTCTTGCTATGGCCACTCGTGCAGAAGCAAAATGCTACAACATGTCCACGTTAACGTTGTCTGAGTTACTGCAACGACGATATCCTCGAGTTTTCAAATAAATTTCGCAGAGTGACGAGGCATTTGGCTACCTTAAGAGAGTCATAGTTACTCGTGTCGGCTGCTCCCACATCTTTAGGCCTTTATCATTCTTACTATGGCTAGGCCTTTATCATTCTTGCTATGGCCAGTCCTACAGACCCGATATGCCACTATATGTCCACCTGAACGTCGTCACAGTTACTCCCACTACGAGTTTCTCGAGTTAGCAAATGTACTTCGCCGGATAACGAGGCATTTGGCTACCTTAAGAGAGTCATAGTTACTGCGGCCAGCTTCTCCCCCTTCTTTGAATCTTTCCTCTCTTTAATTCGTTCTGTGTTAATTCCAGCAGAGGCAATATGCCACAACATGTCCAGCTTAACGTTGTCTGAGTTATTACAACGATGAGTTCCTAGAGTTTTCAATAAATTTCACGGCGTGACGAGGCATTAGGGTACCTTAAGAGGGTCAAAGTTACTGCTGTCGGCTGCTTCCCATTCTTTGAAATTTTCCTTTCTTTAATTCGTACTGTGGCAGTCCTTCAGAAGGGATATGCCACTACATGTCCACCTTAACGTTGTCTCAATTATTCCAACGACAAGCTCCACGAGATTTCAAATTAATTTCGCGGAGCGACGAGGCATTTGATCACTTTAAGCGAGACATAGTTACTCCTGCAGCTGCTCCCACTTTTTTAAGCCATTTCTCTATATCCTTCTTGCTATGGCCACTCGTGCAGAAGCGAAATGCTACAACATGTCCACGTTAACGTTGTCTGAGTTACTGCAACGACGATATCCACGAGTTTTCAAATAAATTTCGCAGAGTGACGAGGCATTTGGCTACCTTAAGAGAGTCATAGTTACTCGTGTCGGCTGCTCCCACATCTTTAGGCTTTTATCATTCTTACTATGGCTAGGCCTTTATCATTCTTGCTATGGCCAGTCCTACAGACCCGATATGCCACTATATGTCCACCTGAACGTCGTCACAGTTACTCCCACTACGAGTTTCTCGAGTTAGCAAATGTACTTCGCCGGATTACGAGGCATTTGGCTACCTTAAGAGAGTCATAGTTACTGCGGACAGCTTCTCCCCCTTCTTTGAATCTTTCCTCTCTTTAATTCGTTCTGTGTTAATTCGCGCAGAGGCAATATGCCACAACATGTCCAGCTTAACGTTGTCTGAGTTATTACAACGATGAGTTCCTAGAGTTTTCAATAAATTTCACGGCGTGACGAGGCATTAGGGTACCTTAAGAGGGTCAAAGTTACTGCTGTCGGCTGCTACCCATTCTTTGAAATTTTCCTTTCTTTAATTCGTACTGTGGCAGTCCTTCAGAAGGGATATGCCACTACATGTCCACCTTAACGTTGTCTCAATTATTCCAACGACAAGCTCCACGAGATTTCAAATTAATTTCGCGGAGCGACGAGGCATTTGATCACTTTAAGCGAGACATAGTTACTCCTGCAGCTGCTCCCACTTTTTTAAGCCCTTTCTCTATATCCTTCTTGCTATGGCCACTCGTGCAGAAGCGAAATGCTACAACATGTCCACGTTAACGTTGTCTGAGTTACTGCAACGACGATATCCACGAGTTTTCAAATAAATTTCGCAGAGTGACGAGGCATTTGGCTACCTTAAGAGAGTCATAGTTACTCGTGTCGGCTGCTCTCACATCTTTAGGCCTTTATCATTCTTACTATGGCTAGGCCTTTATCATTCTTGCTATGGCCAGTCCTACAGACCCGATATGCCACTATATGTCCACCTGAACGTCGTCACAGTTACTCCCACTACGAGTTTCTCGAGTTAGCAAATGTACTTCGCCGGATAACGAGGCATTTGGCTTCCTTAAGAGAGTCATAGTTACTGCGGCCAGCTTCTCCCCCTTCTTTGAATCTTTCCTGTCTTTAATTCGTTCTGTGTTCATTCCAGCAGAGGCAATATGCCACAACATGTCCAGCTTAACGTTGTCTGAGTTATTACAACGATGAGTTCCTAGAGTTTTCAATAAATTTCACGGCGTGACGAGGCATTAGGGTACCTTAAGAGGGTCAAAGTTACTGCTGTCGGCTGCTTCCCCTGCTTTGAAATTTTCCTTTTTTTAATTCGTACTGTGGCAGTCCTTCAGAAGGGATATGCCACTACATGTCCACCTTAACGTTGTCTCAATTATTCCAACGACAAGCTCCACGAGATTACAAATAAATTTCGCGGAGCGACGAGGCATTTGATCACTTTAAGCGAGACATAGTTACTCCTGCAGCTGCTCCCACTTTTCAAGCCCTTTCTCTATATCCTTCTTGCTATGGCCACTCGTGCAGAAGCGAAATGCTACAACATGTCCACGTTAACGTTGTCTGAGTTACTGCAACGACGATATCCTCGAGTTTTCAAATAAATTACGCAGAGTGACGAGGCATTTGGCTACCTTAAGAGAGTCATAGTTACTCGTGTCGGCTGCTCCCACATCTTTAGGCCTTTATCATTCTTACTATGGCTAGGCCTTTATCATTCTTGCTATGGCCAGTCCTACAGACCCGATATGCCACTATATGTCCACCTGAACGTCGTCACAGTTACTCCCACTACGAGTTTCTCGAGTTAGCAAATGTACTTCGCCGGATAACGAGGCATTTGGCTACCTTAAGAGAGTCATAGTTACTGCGGCCAGCTTCTCCCCCTTCTTTGAATCTTTCCTCTCTTTAATTCGTTCTGTGTTCATTCCAGCAGAGGCAATATGCCACATGTCCAGCTTAACGTTGTCTGAGTTATTACAACGATGAGTTCCTAGAGTTTTCAAATAAATTTCACGGCGTGACGAGGCATTAGGGTACCTTAAGAGGGTCAAAGTTACTGCTGTCGGCTGCTTCCCCTTCTTTGAAATTTTCCTTTCTTTAATTCGTACTGTGGCAGTCCTTCAGAAGGGATATGCCACTACATGTCCACCTTAACGTTGTCTCAATTATTCCAACGACAAGCTCCACGAGATTTCAAATAAATTTCGCGGAGCGACGAGACATTTGATCACTTTAAGCGAGACATAGTTACTCCTGCAGCTGCTCCCACTTTTTAAGCCCTTTCTCTATATCCTTCTTGCTATGGCCACTCGTGCAGAAGCGAAATGCTACAACAAGTCCACGTTAACGTTGTCTGAGTTACTGCAACGACGATATCCTCGAGTTTTCAAATAAATTTCGCAGAGTGACGAGGCATTTGGCTACCTTAAGAGAGTCATAGTTACTCGTGTCGGCTGCTCCCACATCTTTAGGCCTTTATCATTCTTACTATGGCTAGGCCTTTATCATTCTTGCTATGGCCAGTCCTACAGACTCGATATGCCACTATATGTCCACCTGAACGTCGTCACAGTTACTCCCACTACGAGTTTCTCGAGTTAGCAAATGTACTTCGCCGGATAACGAGGCATTTGGCTTCCTTAAGAGAGTAATAGTTACTGCGGCCAGCTTCTCCCCCTTCTTTGAATCTTTCCTCTCTTTAATTCGTTCTGTGTTCATTCCAGCAGAGGCAATATGCCACAACATGTCCAGCTTAACGTTGTCTGAGTTATTACAACGATGAGTTCCTAGAGTTATCAATAAATTTCACGGCGTGACGAGGCATTAGGGTACCTTAAGAGGGTCAAAGTTACTGCTGTCGGCTGCTTCCCCTGCTTTGAAATTTTCCTTTCTTTAATTCGTACTGTGGCAGTCCTTCAGAAGGGATATGCCACTACATGTCCACCTTAACGTTGTCTCAATTATTCCAACGACAAGCTCCACGAGATTTCAAATAAATTTCGCGGAGCGACGAGGCATTTGATCACTTTAAGCGAGACATAGTTACTCCTGCAGCTGCTCCCACTTTTTTAAGCCCTTTCTCTATATCCTTCTTGCTATGGCCACTCGTGCAGAAGCGAAATGCTACAACAAGTCCACGTTAACGTTGTCTGAGTTACTGCAACGACGATATCCTCGAGTTTTCAAATAAATTTCGCGGAGTGACGAGGCATTTGGCTACCTTAAGAGAGTCATAGTTACTCGTGTCTGCTGCTCCCACATCTTTAGGCCTTTATCATTCTTACTATGGCTAGGCCTTTATCATTCTTGCTATGGCCAGTCCTACAGACCCGATATGCCACTATATGTCACCTGAACGTCGTCACAGTTACTCCCACTACGAGTTTCTCGAGTTAGCAAATGTACTTCGCCGGATAACGAGGCATTTGGCTTCCTTAAGAGAGTCATAGTTACTGCGGCCAGCTTCTCCCCCTTCTTTGAATCTTTCCTCTCTTTAATTCGTTCTGTGTTCATTCCAGCAGAGGCAATATGCCACAACATGTCCAGCTTAACGTTGTCTGAGTTATTACAACGATGAGTTCCTAGAGTTTTCAAATAAATTTCACGGCGTGACGAGGCATTAGGGTACCTTAAGAGGGTCAAAGTTACTGCTGTCGGCTGCTTCCCCTTCTTTGAAATTTTCCTTTCTTTAAATCGTACTGTGGCAGTCCTTCAGAAGGGATATGCCACTACATGTCCACCTTAACGTTGTCTCAATTATTCCAACGACAAGCTCCACGAGATTTCAAATAAATTTCGCGGAGCGACGAGGCATTTGATCACTTTAAGCGAGACATAGTTACTCCTGCAGCTGCTCCCACTTTTTTAAGCCCTTTCTCTATATCCTTCTTGCTATGGCCACTCGTGCAGAAGCGAAATGCTACAACATGTCCACGTTAACGTTGTCTGAGTTACTGCAACGACGATATCCTCGAGTTTTCAAATAAATTTCGCAGAGTGACGAGGCATTTGGCTACCTTAAGAGAGTCATAGTTACTCGTGTCGGCTGCTCCCACATCTTTAGGCCTTTATCATTCTTACCATGGCTAGCCCTTTATCATTCTTGCTATGGCCAGTCCTACAGACCCGATATGCCACTATATGTCCACCTGAACGTCGTCACAGTTACTCCCACTACGAGTTTCTCGAGTTAGCAAATGTACTTCGCCGGATAACGAGCCATTTGGCTACCTTAAGAGAGTCATAGTTACTGCGGCCAGCTTCTCCCCCTTCTTTGAATCTTTCCTCTCTTTAATTCGTTCTGTGTTCATTCCAGCAGAGGCAATATGCCACAACATGTCCTGCTTAACGTTGTCTGAGTTATTACAACGATGAGTTCCTAGAGTTTTCAATAAATTTCACGGCGTGACGAGGCATTAGGGTACCTTAATAGGGTCAAAGTTACTGCTGTCGGCTGCTTCCCCTTCTTTGAAATTTTCCTTTCTTTAATTCGTACTGTGGCAGTCCTTCAGAAGGGATATGCCACTACATGTCCACCTTAACGTTGTCTCAATTATTCCAACGACAAGCTCCACGAGATTTCAAATAAATTTCGCGGAGCGACGAGGCATTTGATCACTTTAAGCGAGACATAGTTACTCCTGCAGCTGCTCCCACTTTTTTAAGCCCTTTCTCTATATCCTTCTTGCTATGGCCACTCGTGCAGTAGCGAAATGCTACAACATGTCCACGTTAACGTTGTCTGAGTTACTGCAACGACGATATCCTCGAGTTTATAAATAAATTTCGCAGAGTGACGAGGCATTTGGCTACCTTAAGAGAGTCATAGTTACTCTTGTCTGCTGCTCCCACATCTTTAGGCCTTTATCATTCTTACTATGGCTAGGCCTTTATCATTCTTGTTATGGCCAGTCCTACAGACCCGATATGCCACTATATGTCCACCTGAACGTCGTCACAGTTACTCCCACTACGAGTTTCTCGAGTTAGCAAATGTACTTCGCCGGATAACGAGGCATTTGGCTACCTTAAGAGAGTCATAGTTACTGCGGCCAGCTTCTCCCCCTTCTTTGAATCTTTCCTCTCTTTAATTCGTTCTGTGTTCATTCCAGCAGAGGCAATATGCCACAACATGTCCAGCTTAACGTTGTCTGAGTTATTACAACGATGAGTTCCTAGAGTTTTCAATAAATTTCACGGCGTGACGAGGCATTAGGGTACCTTAAGAGGGTCAAAGTTACTGCTGTCGGCTGCTTCCCCTTCTTTGAAATTTTCCTTTCTTTAATTCGTACTGTGGCAGTCCTTCAGAAAGGATATGCCACTACGTGTCCACCTTAACGTTGTCTCAATTATTCCAACGACAAGCTCCACGAGATTTCAAATAAATTTCGCGGAGCGACGAGGCATTTGATCACTTTAAGCGAGACATAGTTACTCCTGCAGCTGCTCCCACTTTTTTAAGCCCTTTCTCTATATCCTTCTTGCTATGGCCACTCGTGCAGAAGCGAAATGCTACAACATGTCCACGTTAACGTTGTCTGAGTTACTGCAACGACGATATCCTCGAGTTTTCAAATAAATTTCGCAGAGTGACGAGGCATTTGGCTACCTTAAGAGAGTCATAGTTACTCGTGTCGGCTGCTCCCACATCTTTAGGCCTTTATCATTCTTACTATGGCTAGGCCTTTATCATTCTTGCTATGGCCAGTCCTACAGACCCGATATGCCACTATATGTCCACCTGAACGTCGTCACAGTTACTCCCACTACGAGTTTCTCGAGTTAGCAAATGTACTTCGCCGGATAACGATGCATTTGGCTACCTTAAGAGAGTCATAGTAACTGCGGCCAGCTTCTCCCCCTTCTTTGAATCTTTCCTCTCTTTAATTCGTTCTGTATTCATTCCAGCAGAGGCAATATGCCACAACATGTCCAGCTTAACGTTGTCTGAGTTATTAAAACGATGAGTTCCTAGAGTTTTCAATAAATTTCACGGCGTGGCGAGGCATTAGGGTACCTTAAGAGGGTCAAAGATACTGCTGTCGGCTGCTTCCCCTTCTTTGAAATTTTCCTTTCTTTAATTCGTACTGTGGCAGTCCTTCAGAAGGGATATGCCACTACATGTCCACCTTAACGTTGTCTCAATTATTCCAACGACAAGCTCCACGAGATTTCAAATAAATTTCGCGGAGCGACGAGGCATTTGATCACTTTAAGCGAGACATAGTTACTCCTGCAGCTGCTCCCACTTTTTTAAGCCCTTTCTCTATATCCTTCTTGCTATGGCCACTCGTGCAGAAGCGAAATGCTACAACATGTCCACGTTAACGTTGTCTGAGTTACTGCAACGACGATATCCTCGAGTTTTCAAATAAATTTCGCAGAGTGACGAGGCATTTGGCTACCTTAAGAGAGTCATAGTTACTCGTGTCTGCTGCTCCCACATCTTTAGGCCTTTATCATTCTTACTATGGCTAGGCCTTTATCATTCTTGCTATGGCCAGTCCTACAGACCCGATATGCCACTATATGTCCACCTGACCGTCGTCACAGTTACTCCCACTACGAGTTTCTCGAGTTAGGAAATGTACTTCGCCGGATAACGAGGCATTTGGATACCTTAAGAGAGTCATAGTTACTGCGGCCAGCTTCTCCCCCTTCTTTGAAACTTTCCTCTCTTTAATTCGTTCTGTGTTCATTCCAGCAGAGGCAATATGCCACAACATGTCCAGCTTAACGTTGTCTGAGTTATTACAACGATGAGTTCCTAGAGTTTTCAAATAAATTTCACGGCGTGACGAGGCATTAGGGTACCTTAAGAGGGTCAAAGTTACTGCTGTCGGCTGCTTCCCCTTCTTTGAAATTTTCCTTTCTTTAAATCGTACTGTGGCAGTCCTTCAGAAGGGATATGCCACTACATGTCCACCTTAACGTTGTCTCAATTATTCCAACGACAAGCTCCACGAGATTTCAAATAAATTTCGCGGAGCGACGAGGCATTTGATCACTTTAAGCGAGACATAGTTACTCCTGCAGCTGCTCCCACTTTTTTAAGCCCTTTCTCTATATCCTTCTTGCTATGGCCACTCGTGCAGAAGCGAAATGCTACAACATGTCCACGTTAACGTTGTCTGAGTTACTGCAACGACGATATCCTCGAGTTTTCAAATAAATTTCGCAGAGTGACGAGGCATTTGGCTACCTTAAGAGAGTCATAGTTACTCGTGTCGGCTGCTCCCACATCTTTAGGCCTTTATCATTCTTACCATGGCTAGCCCTTTATCATTCTTGCTATGGCCAGTCCTACAGACCCGATATGCCACTATATGTCCACCTGAACGTCGTCACAGTTACTCCCACTACGAGTTTCTCGAGTTAGCAAATGTACTTCGCCGGATAACGAGCCATTTGGCTACCTTAAGAGAGTCATAGTTACTGCGGCCAGCTTCTCCCCCTTCTTTGAATCTTTCCTCTCTTTAATTCGTTCCGTGTTCATTCCAGCAGAGGCAATATGCCACAACATGTCCAGCTTAACGTTGTCTGAGTTATTACAACGATGAGTTCCTAGAGTTTTCAATAAATTTCACGGCGTGACGAGGCATTAGGGTACCTTAAGAGGGTCAAAGTTACTGCTGTCGGCTGCTTCCCCTTCTTTGAAATTTTCCTTTCTTTAATTCGTACTGTGGCAGTCCTTCAGAAGGGATATGCCACTACATGTCCACCTTAACGTTGTCTCAATTATTCCAACGACAAGCTCCACGAGATTTCAAATAAATTTCGCGGAGCGACGAGGCATTTGATCACTTTAAGCGAGACATAGTTACTCCTGCAGCTGCTCCCACTTTTTTAAGCCCTTTCTCTATATCCTTCTTGCTATGGCCACTCGTGCAGTAGCGAAATGCTACAACATGTCCACGTTAACGTTGTCTGAGTTACTGCAACGACGATATCCTCGAGTTTTCAAATAAATTTCGCAGAGTGACGAGGCATTTGGCTACCTTAAGAGAGTCATAGTTACTCTTGTCTGCTGCTCCCACATCTTTAGGCCTTTATCATTCTTACTATGGCTAGGCCTTTATCATTCTTGTTATGGCCAGTCCTACAGACCCGATATGCCACTATATGTCCACCTGAACGTCGTCACAGTTACTCCCACTACGAGTTTCTCGAGTTAGCAAATGTACTTCGCCGGATAACGAGGCATTTGGCTACCTTAAGAGAGTCATAGTTACTGCGGCCAGCTTCTCCCCCTTCTTTGAATCTTTCCTCTCTTTAATTCGTTCTGTGTTCATTCCAGCAGAGGCAATATGCCACAACATGTCCAGCTTAACGTTGTCTGAGTTATTACAACGATGAGTTCCTAGAGTTTTCAATAAATTTCACGGCGTGACGAGGCATTAGGGTACCTTAAGAGGGTCAAAGTTACTGCTGTCGGCTGCTTCCCCTTCTTTGAAATTTTCCTTTCTTTAATTCGTACTGTGGCAGTCCTTCAGAAAGGATATGCCACTACATGTCCACCTTAACGTTGTCTCAATTATTCCAACGACAAGCTCCACGAGATTTCAAATAAATTTCGCGGAGCGACGAGGCATTTGATCACTTTAAGCGAGACATAGTTACTCCTGCAGCTGCTCCCACTTTTTTAAGCCCTTTCTCTATATCCTTCTTGCTATGGCCACTCGTGCAGAAGCGAAATGCTACAACATGTCCACGTTAACGTTGTCTGAGTTACTGCAACGACGATATCCTCGAGTTTTCAAATAAATTTCGCAGAGTGACGAGGCATTTGGCTACCTTAAGAGAGTCATAGTTACTCGTGTCGGCTGCTCCCACATCTTTAGGCCTTTATCATTCTTACTATGGCTAGGCCTTTATCATTCTTGCTATGGCCAGTCCTACAGACCCGATATGCCACTATATGTCCACCTGAACGTCGTCACAGTTACTCCCACTACGAGTTTCTCGAGTTAGCAAATGTACTTCGCCGGATAACGATGCATTTGGCTACCTTAAGAGAGTCATAGTAACTGCGGCCAGCTTCTCCCCCTTCTTTGAATCTTTCCTCTCTTTAATTCGTTCTGTATTCATTCCAGCAGAGGCAATATGCCACAACATGTCCAGCTTAACGTTGTCTGAGTTATTAAAACGATGAGTTCCTAGAGTTTTCAATAAATTTCACGGCGTGGCGAGGCATTAGGGTACCTTAAGAGGGTCAAAGATACTGCTGTCGGCTGCTTCCCCTTCTTTGAAATTTTCCTTTCTTTAATTCGTACTGTGGCAGTCCTTCAGAAGGGATATGCCACTACATGTCCACCTTAACGTTGTCTCAATTATTCCAACGACAAGCTCCACGAGATTTCAAATAAATTTCGCGGAGCGACGAGGCATTTGATCACTTTAAGCGAGACATAGTTACTCCTGCAGCTGCTCCCACTTTTTTAAGCCCTTTCTCTATATCCTTCTTGCTATGGCCACTCGTGCAGAAGCGAAATGCTACAACATGTCCACGTTAACGTTGTCTGAGTTACTGCAACGACGATATCCTCGAGTTTTCAAATAAATTTCGCAGAGTGACGAGGCATTTGGCTACCTTAAGAGAGTCATAGTTACTCGTGTCTGCTGCTCCCACATCTTTAGGCCTTTATCATTCTTACTATGGCTAGGCCTTTATCATTCTTGCTATGGCCAGTCCTACAGACCCGATATGCCACTATATGTCCACCTGAACGTCGTCACAGTTACTCCCACTACGAGTTTCTCGAGTTAGCAAATGTACTTCGCCGGATAACGAGGCATTTGGATACCTTAAGAGAGTCATAGTTACTGCGGCCAGCTTCTCCCCCTTCTTTGAATCTAACCTCTCTTTAATTCGTTCTGTGTTCATTCCAGCAGAGGCAATATGCCACAACATGTCCAGCTTAACGTTGTCTGAGTTATTACAACGATGAGTTCCTAGAGTTTTCAATAAATTTCACGGCGTGACGAGGCATTAGGGTACCTTAAGAGGGTCAAAGTTACTGCTGTCGGCTGCTTCCCCTTCTTTGAAATTTTCCTTTCTTTAATTCGTACTGTGGCAGTCCTTCAGAAGGGATATGCCACTACATGTCCACTTTAACGTTGTCTCAATTATTCCAACGACAAGCTCCACGAGATATCAAATAAATTTCGCGGAGCGACGAGACATTTGATCACTTTAAGCGAGACATAGTTACTCCTGCAGCTGCTCCCACTTTTTTAAGCCCTTTCTCTATATCCTTCTTGCTATGGCCACTCGTGCAGAAGCGAAATGCTACAACATGTCCACGTTAACGTTGTCTGAGTTACTGCAACGACGATATCCTCGAGTTTTCAAATAAATTTCGCAGAGTGACGAGGCATTTGGCTACCTTAAGAGAGTCATAGTTACTCGTGTCGGCTGCTCCCACATCTTTAGGCCTTTATCATTCTTACTATGGCTAGGCCTTTATCATTCTTGCTATGGCCAGTCCTACAGACCCGATATGCCACTATATGTCCACCTGAACGTCGTCACAGTTACTCCCACTACGAGTTTCTCGAGTTAGCAAATGTACTTCGCCGGATTACGAGGCATTTGGCTACCTTAAGAGAGTCATAGTTACTGCGGACAGCTTCTCCCCCTTCTTTGAATCTTTCCTCTCTTTAATTCGTTCTGTGTTCATTCCAGCAGAGGCAATATGCCACAACATGTCCAGCTTAACGTTGTCTGAGTTATTACAACGATGAGTTCCTAGAGTTTTCAATAAATTTCACGGCGTGACGAGGCATTAGGGTACCTTAAGAGGGTCAAAGTTACTGCTGTCGGCTGCTTCCCATTCTTTGAAATTTTCCTTTCTTTAATTCGTACTGTGGCAGTCCTTCAGAAGGGATATGCCACTACATGTCCACCTTAACGTTGTCTCAATTATTCCAACGACAAGCTCCACGAGATTTCAAATTAATTTCGCGGAGCGACGAGGCATTTGATCACTTTAAGCGAGACATAGTTACTCCTGCAGCTGCTCCCACTTTTTTAAGCCATTTCTCTATATCCTTCTTGCTATGGCCACTCGTGCAGAAGCGAAATGCTACAACATGTCCACGTTAACGTTGTCTGAGTTACTGCAACGACGATATCCACGAGTTTTCAAATAAATTTCGCAGAGTGACGAGGCATTTGGCTACCTTAAGAGAGTCATAGTTACTCGTGTCGGCTGCTCCCACATCTTTAGGCCTTTATCATTCTTACTATGGCTAGGCCTTTATCATTCTTGCTATGGCCAGTCCTACAGACCCGATATGCCACTATATGTCCACCTGAACGTCGTCACAGTTACTCCCACTACGAGTTTCTCGAGTTAGCAAATGTACTTCGCCGGATTACGAGGCATTTGGCTACCTTAAGAGAGTCATAGTTACTGCGGACAGCTTCTCCCCCTTCTTTGAATCTTTCCTCTCTTTATTTCGTTCTGTGTTAATTCCAGCAGAGGCAATATGCCACAACATGTCCAGCTTAACGTTGTCTGAGTTATTACAACGATGAGTTCCTAGAGTTTTCAATAAATTTCACGGCGTGACGAGGCATTAGGGTACCTTAAGAGGGTCAAAGTTACTGCTGTCGGCTGCTTCCCATTCTTTGAAATTTTCCTTTCTTTAATTCGTACTGTGGCAGTCCTTCAGAAGGGATATGCCACTACATGTCCACCTTAACGTTGTCTCAATTATTCCAACGACAAGCTCCACGAGATTTCAAATTAATTTCGCGGAGCGACGAGGCATTTGATCACTTTAAGCGAGACATAGTTACTCCTGCAGCTGCTCCCACTTTTTTAAGCCATTTCTCTATATCCTTCTTGCTATGGCCACTCGTGCAGAAGCGAAATGCTACAACATGTCCACGTTAACGTTGTCTGAGTTACTGCAACGACGATATCCACGAGTTTTCAAATAAATTTCGCAGAGTGACGAGGCATTTGGCTACCTTAAGAGAGTCATAGTTACTCGTGTCGGCTGCTCCCACATCTTTAGGCCTTTATCATTCTTACTATGGCTAGGCCTTTATCATTCTTGCTATGGCCAGTCCTACAGACCCGATATGCCACTATATGTCCACCTGAACGTCGTCACAGTTACTCCCACTACGAGTTTCTCGAGTTAGCAAATGTACTTCGCCGGATAACGAGGCATTTGGCTTCCTTAAGAGAGTCATAGTTACTGCGGCCAGCTTCTCCCCCTTCTTTGAATCTTTCCTGTCTTTAATTCGTTCTGTGTTCATTCCAGCAGAGGCAATATGCCACAACATGTCCAGCTTAACGTTGTCTGAGTTATTACAACGATGAGTTCCTAGAGTTTTCAATAAATTTCACGGCGTGACGAGGCATTAGGGTACCTTAAGAGGGTCAAAGTTACTGCTGTCGGCTGCTTCCCCTGCTTTGAAATTTTCCTTTTTTTAATTCGTACTGTGGCAGTCCTTCAGAAGGGATATGCCACTACATGTCCACCTTAACGTTGTCTCAATTATTCCAACGACAAGCTCCACGAGATTACAAATAAATTTCGCGGAGCGACGAGGCATTTGATCACTTTAAGCGAGACATAGTTACTCCTGCAGCTGCTCCCACTTTTCAAGCCCTTTCTCTATATCCTTCTTGCTATGGCCACTCGTGCAGAAGCGAAATGCTACAACATGTCCACGTTAACGTTGTCTGAGTTACTGCAACGACGATATCCTCGAGTTTTCAAATAAATTTCGCAGAGTGACGAGGCATTTGGCTACCTTAAGAGAGTCATAATTACTCGTGTCGGCTGCTCCCACATCTTTAGGCCTTTATCATTCTTACTATGGCTAGGCCTTTATCATTCTTGCTATGGCCAGTCCTACAGACCCGATATGCCACTATATGTCCACCTGAACGTCGTCACAGTTACTCCCACTACGAGTTTCTCGAGTTAGCAAATGTACTTCGCCGGATAACGAGGCATTTGGCTACCTTAAGAGAGTCATAGTTACTGCGGCCAGCTTCTCCCCCTTCTTTGAATCTTTCCTCTCTTTAATTCGTTCTGTGTTCATTCCAGCAGAGGCAATATGCCACATGTCCAGCTTAACGTTGTCTGAGTTATTACAACGATGAGTTCCTAGAGTTTTCAAATAAATTTCACGGCGTGACGAGGCATTAGGGTACCTTAAGAGGGTCAAAGTTACTGCTGTCGGCTGCTTCCCCTTCTTTGAAATTTTCCTTTCTTTAATTCGTACTGTGGCAGTCCTTCAGAAGGGATATGCCACTACATGTCCACCTTAACGTTGTCTCAATTATTCCAACGACAAGCTCCACGAGATTTCAAATAAATTTCGCGGAGCGACGACACATTTGATCACTTTAAGCGAGACATAGTTACTCCTGCAGCTGCTCCCACTTTTTTAAGCCCTTTCTCTATATCCTTCTTGCTATGGCCACTCGTGCAGAAGCGAAATGCTACAACAAGTCCACGTTAACGTTGTCTGAGTTACTGCAACGACGATATCCTCGAGTTTTCAAATAAATTTCGCAGAGTGACGAGGCATTTGGCTACCTTAAGAGAGTCATAGTTACTCGTGTCGGCTACTCCCACATCTTTAGGCCTTTATCATTCTTACTATGGCTAGGCCTTTATCATTCTTGCTATGGCCAGTCCTACAGACTCGATATGCCACTATATGTCCACCTGAACGTCGTCACAGTTACTCCCACTACGAGTTTCTCGAGTTAGCAAATGTACTTCGCCGGATAACGAGGCATTTGGCTTCCTTAAGAGGGTCATAGTTACTGCGGCCAGCTTCTCCCCCTTCTTTGAATCTTTCCTCTCTTTAATTCGTTCTGTGTTCATTCCAGCAGAGGCAATATGCCACAACATGTCCAGCTTAACGTTGTCCGAGTTATTACAACGATGAGTTCCTAGAGTTATCAATAAATTTCACGGCGTGACGAGGCATTAGGGTACCTTAAGAGGGTCAAAGTTACTGCTGTCGGCTGCTTCCCCTGCTTTGAAATTTTCCTTTCTTTAATTCGTACTGTGGCAGTCCTTCAGAAGGGATATGCCACTACATGTCCACCTTAACGTTGTCTCAATTATTCCAACGACAAGCTCCACGAGATTTCAAATAAATTTCGCGGAGCGACGAGGCATTTGATCACTTTAAGCGAGACATAGTTACTCCTGCAGCTGCTCCCACTTTTTTAAGCCCTTTCTCTATATCCTTCTTGCTATGGCCACTCGTGCAGAAGCGAAATGCTACAACAAGTCCACGTTAACGTTGTCTGAGTTACTGCATCGACGATATCCTCGAGTTTTCAAATAAATTTCGCGGAGTGACGAGGCATTTGGCTACCTTAAGAGAGTCATAGTTACTCGGGTCTGCTGCTCCCACATCTTTAGGCCTTTATCATTCTTACTATGGCTAGGCCTTTATCATTCTTGCTATGGCCAGTCCTACAGACCCGATATGCCACTATATGTCCACCTGAACGTCGTCACAGTTACTCCCACTACGAGTTTCTCGAGTTAGCAAATGTACTTCGCCGGATAACGAGGCATTTGGCTACCTTAAGAGAGTCATAGTTACTGCGGCCAGCTTCTCCCCCTTCTTTGAATCTTTCCTCTCTTTAATTCGTTCTGTGTTCATTCCAGCAGAGGCAATATGCCACAACATGTCCAGCTTAACGTTGTCTGAGGTATTACAACGATGAGTTCCTAGAGTTTTCAAATAAATTTCACGGCGTGACGAGGCATTAGGGTACCTTAAGAGGGTCAAAGTTACTGCTGTCGGCTGCTTACCCTTCTTTGAAATTTTCCTTTCTTTAATTCGTACTGTGGCAGTCCTTCAGAAGGGATATGCCACTACATGTCCACCTTAACGTTGTCTCAATTATTCCAACGACAAGCTCCACGAGATTTCAAATAAATTTCGCGGAGCGACGAGGCATTTGATCACTTTAAGCGAGACATAGTTACTCCTGCAGCTGCTCCCACTTTTTTAAGCCCTTTCTCTATATCCTTCTTGCTATGGCCACTCGTGCAGAAGCGAAATGCTACAACATGTCCACGTTAACGTTGTCTGAGTTACTGCAACGACGATATCCTCGAGTTTTCAAATAAATTTCGCAGAGTGACGAGGCATTTGGCTACCTTAAGAGAGTCATAGTTACTCGTGTCGGCTGCTCCCACATCTTTAGGCCTTTATCATTCTTACCATGGCTAGGCCTTTATCATTCTTGCTATGGCCAGTCCTACAGACCCGATATGCCACTATATGTCCACCTGAACGTCGTCACAGTTACTCCCACTACGAGTTTCTCGAGTTAGCAAATGTACTTCGCCGGATAACGAGGCATTTGGCTACCTTAAGAGAGTCATAGTTACTGCGGCCAGCTTCTCCCCCTTCTTTGAATCTTTCCTCTCTTTAATTCGTTCTGTGTTCATTCCAGCAGAGGCAATATGCCACAACATGTCCAGCTTAACGTTGTCTGAGTTATTACAACGATGAGTTCCTAGAGTTTTCAATAAATTCCACGGCGTGACGAGGCATTAGGGTACCTTAATAGGGTCAAAGTTACTGCTGTCGGCTGCTTCCCCTTCTTTGAAATTTTCCTTTCTTTAATTCGTACTGTGGCAGTCCTTCAGAAGGGATATGCCACTACATGTCCACCTTAACGTTGTCTCAATTATTCCAACGACAAGCTCCACGAGATTTCAAATAAATTTCGCGGAGCGACGAGGCATTTGATCACTTTAAGCGAGACATAGTTACTCCTGCAGCTGCTCCCACTTTTTTAAGCCCTTTCTCTATATCCTTCTTGCTATGGCCACTCGTGCAGTAGCGAAATGCTACAACATGTCCACGTTAACGTTGTCTGAGTTACTGCAACGACGATATCCTCGAGTTTTCAAATAAATTTCGCAGAGTGACGAGGCATTTGGCTACCTTAAGAGAGTCATAGTTACTCTTGTCTGCTGCTCCCACATCTTTAGGCCTTTATCATTCTTACTATGGCTAGGCCTTTATCATTCTTGCTATGGCCAGTCCTACAGACCCGATATGCCACTATATGTCCACCTGAACGTCGTCACAGTTACTCCCACTACGAGTTTCTCGAGTTAGCAAATGTACTTCGCCGGATAACGAGGCATTTGGCTACCTTAAGAGAGTCATAGTTACTGCGGCCAGCTTCTCCCCCTTCTTTGAATCTTTCCTCTCTTTAATTCGTTCTGTGTTCATTCCAGCAGAGGCAATATGCCACAACATGTCCAGCTTAACGTTGTCTGAGTTATTACAACGATGAGTTCCTAGAGTTTTCAATAAATTTCACGGCGTGACGAGGCATTAGGGTACCTTAAGAGGGTCAAAGTTACTGCTGTCGGCTGCTTCCCCTTCTTTGAAATTTTCCTTTCTTTAATTCGTACTGTGGCAGTCCTTCAGAAAGGATATGCCACTACATGTCCACCTTAACGTTGTCTCAATTATTCCAACGACAAGCTCCACGAGATTTCAAATAAATTTCGCGGAGCGACGAGGCATTTGATCACTTTAAGCGAGACATAGTTACTCCTGCAGCTGCTCCCACTTTTTTAAGCCCTTTCTCTATATCCTTCTTGCTATGGCCACTCGTGCAGAAGCGAAATGCTACAACATGTCCACGTTAACGTTGTCTGAGTTACTGCAACGACGATATCCTCGAGTTTTCAAATAAATTTCGCAGAGTGACGAGGCATTTGGCTACCTTAAGAGAGTCATAGTTACTCGCGTCGGCTGCTCCCACATCTTTAGGCCTTTATCATTCTTACTATGGCTAGGCCTTTATCATTCTTGCTATGGCCAGTCCTACAGACCCGATATGCCACTATATGTCCACCTGAACGTCGTCACAGTTACTCCCACTACGAGTTTCTCGAGTTAGCAAATGTACTTCGCCGGATAACGATGCATTTGGCTACCTTAAGAGAGTCATAGTAACTGCGGCCAGCTTCTCCCCCTTCTTTGAATCTTTCCTCTCTTTAATTCGTTCTGTATTCATTCCAGCAGAGGCAATATGCCACAACATGTCCAGCTTAACGTTGTCTGAGTTATTAAAACGATGAGTTCCTAGAGTTTTCAATAAATTTCACGTCGTGGCGAGGCATTAGTGTACCTTAAGAGGGTCAAAGATACTGCTGTCGGCTGCTTCCCCTTCTTTGAAATTTTCCTTTCTTTAATTCGTACTGTGGCAGTCCTTCAGAAAGGATATGCCACTACATGTCCACCTTAACGTTGTCTCAATTATTCCAACGACAAGCTCCACGAGATTTCAAATAAATTTCGCGGAGCGACGAGGCATTTGATCACTTTAAGCGAGACATAGTTACTCCTGCAGCTGCTCCCACTTTTTTAAGCCCTTTCTCTATATCCTTCTTGCTATGGCCACTCGTGCAGAAGCGAAATGCTACAACATGTCCACGTTAACGTTGTCTGAGTTACTGCAACGACGATATCCTCGAGTTTTCAAATAAATTTCGCAGAGTGACGAGGCATTTGGCTACCTTAAGAGAGTCATAGTTACTCGTGTCTGCTGCTCCCACATCTTTAGGCCTTTATCATTCTTACTATGGCTAGGCCTTTATCATTCTTGCTATGGCCAGTCCTACAGACCCGATATGCCACTATATGTCCACCTGAACGTCGTCACAGTTACTCCCACTACGAGTTTCTCGAGTTAGCAAATGTACTTCGCCGGATAACGAGGCATTTGGATACCTTAAGAGAGTCATAGTTACTGCGGCCAGCTTCTCCCCCTTCTTTGAATCTTTCCTCTCTTTAATTCGTTCTGTGTTCATTCCAGCAGAGGCAATATGCCACAACATGTCCAGCTTAACGTTGTCTGAGTTATTACAACGATGAGTTCCTAGAGTTATCAATAAATTTCACGGCGTGACGAGGCATTAGGGTACCTTAAGAGGGTCAAAGTTACTGCTGTCGGCTGCTTCCCCTTCTTTGAAATTTTCCTTTCTTTAATTCGTACTGTGGCAGTCCTTCAGAAGGGATATGCCACTACATGTCCACCTTAACGTTGTCTCAATTATTCCAACGACAAGCTCCACGAGATTTCAAATAAATTTCGCGGAGCGACGAGGCATTTGATCACTTTAAGCGAGACATAGTTACTCCTGCAGCTGCTCCCACTTTTTTAAGCCCTTTCTCTATATCCTTCTTGCTATGGCCACTCGTGCAGAAGCGAAATGCTACAACATGTCCACGTTAACGTTGTCTGAGTTACTGCAACGACGATATCCTCGAGTTTTCAAATAAATTTCGCAGAGTGACGAGGCATTTGGCTACCTTAAGAGAGTCATAGTTACTCGTGTCGGCTGCTCCCACATCTTTAGGCCTTTATCATTCTTACCATGGCTAGGCCTTTATCATTCTTGCTATGGCCAGTCCTACAGACCCGATATGCCACTATATGTCCACCTGAACGTCGTCACAGTTACTCCCACTACGAGTTTCTCGAGTTAGCAAATGTACTTCGCCGGATAACGAGGCATTTGGCTACCTTAAGAGAGTCATAGTTACTGCGGCCAGCTTCTCCCCCTTCTTTGAATCTTTCCTCTCTTTAATTCGTTGTGTGTTCATTCCAGCAGAGGCAATATGCCACAACATGTCCAGCTTAACGTTGTCTGAGTTATTACAACGATGAGTTCCTAGAGTTTTCAATAAATTTCACGGCGTGACGAGGCATTAGGGTACCTTAATAGGGTCAAAGTTACTGCTGTCGGCTGCTTCCCCTTCCTTGAAATTTACCTTTCTTTAATTCGTACTGTGGCAGTCCTTCAGAAGGGATATGCCACTACATGTCCACCTTAACGTTGTCTCAATTATTCCAACGACAAGCTCCACGAGATTTCAAATAAATTTCGCGGAGCGACGAGGCATTTGATCACTTTAAGCGAGACATAGTTACTCCTGCAGCTGCTCCCACTTTTTTAAGCCCTTTCTCTATATCCTTCTTGCTATGGCCACTCGTGCAGTAGCGAAATGCTACAACATGTCCACGTTAACGTTGTCTGAGTTACTGCAACGACGATATCCTCGAGTTTTCAAATAAATTTCGCAGAGTGACGAGGCATTTGGCTACCTTAAGAGAGTCATAGTTACTCGTGTCTGCTGCTCCCACATCTTTAGGCCTTTATCATTCTTACTATGGCTTGGCCTTTATCATTCTTGCTATGGCCAGTCCTACAGACCCGATATGCCACTATATGTCCACCTGAACGTCGTCACAGTTACTCCCACTACGAGTTTCTCGAGTTAGCAAATGTACTTCGCCGGATAACGAGGCATTTGGCTACCTTAAGAGAGTCATAGTTACTGCGGCCAGCTTCTCCCCCTTCTTTGAATCTTTCCTCTCTTTAATTCGTTCTGTGTTCATTCCAGCAGAGGCAATATGCCACAACATGTCCAGCTTAACGTTGTCTGAGTTATTACAACGATGAGTTCCTAGAGTTTTCAAATAAATTTCACGGCGTGACGAGGCATTAGGGTACCTTAAGAGGGTCAAAGTTACTGCTGTCGGCTGCTTCCCCTTCTTTGAAATTTTCCTTTCTTTAATTCGTACTGTGGCAGTCCTTCAGAAGGGATATGCCACTACATGTCCACCTTAACGTTGTCTCAATTATTCCAACGACAAGCTCCACGAGATTTCAAATAAATTTCGCGGAGCGACGAGGCATTTGATCACTTTAAGCGAGACATAGTTACTCCTGCAGCTGCTCCCACTTTTTTAAGCCCTTTCTCTATATCCTTCTTGCTATGGCCACTCGTGCAGAAGCGAAATGCTACAACATGTCCACGTTAACGTTGTCTGAGTTACTGCAACGACGATATCCTCGAGTTTTCAAATAAATTTCGCAGAGTGACGAGGCATTTGGCTACCTTAAGAGAGTCATAGTTACTCGTGTCGGCTGCTCCCACATCTTTAGGCCTTTATCATTCTTACTATGGCTAGGCCTTTATCATTCTTGCTATGGCCAGTCCTACAGACCCGATATGCCACTATATGTCCACCTGAACGTCGTCACAGTTACTCCCACTACGAGTTTCTCGAGTTAGCAAATGTACTTCGCCGGATAACGATGCATTTGGCTACCTTAAGAGAGTCATAGTAACTGCGGCCAGCTTCTCCCCCTTCTTTGAATCTTTCCTCTCTTTAATTCGTTCTGTATTCATTCCAGCAGAGGCAATATGCCACAACATGTCCAGCTTAACGTTGTCTGAGTTATTAAAACGATGAGTTCCTAGAGTTTTCAATAAATTTCACGGCGTGGCGAGGCATTAGGGTACCTTAAGAGGGTCAAAGTTACTGCTGTCGGCTGCTTCCCCTTCTTTGAAATTTTCCTTTCTTTAATTCGTACTGTGGCAGTCCTTCAGAAGGGATATGCCACTACATGTCCACCTTAACGTTGTCTCAATTATTCCAACGACAAGCTCCACGAGATTTCAAATAAATTTCGCGGAGCGACGAGGCATTTGATCACTTTAAGCGAGACATAGTTACTCCTGCAGCTGCTCCCACTTTTTTAAGCCCTTTCTCTATATCCTTCTTGCTATGGCCACTCGTGCAGAAGCGAAATGCTACAACATGTCCACGTTAACGTTGTCTGAGTTACTGCAACGACGATATCCTCGAGTTTTCAAATAAATTTCGCAGAGTGACGAGGCATTTGGCTACCTTAAGAGAGTCATAGTTACTCGTGTCTGCTGCTCCCACATCTTTAGGCCTTTATCATTCTTACTATGGCTAGGCCTTTATCATTCTTGCTATGGCCAGTCCTACAGACCCGATATGCCACTATATGTCCACCTGAACGTCGTCACAGTTACTCCCACTACGAGTTTCTCGAGTTAGCAAATGTACTTCGCCGGATAACGAGGCATTTGGCTACCTTAAGAGAGTCATAGTTACTGCGGCCAGCTTCTCCCCCTTCTTTGAATCTTTCCTCTCTTTAATTCGTTCTGTGTTCATTCCAGCAGAGGCAATATGCCACAACATGTCCAGCTTAACGTTGTCTGAGTTATTACAACGATGAGTTCCTAGAGTTTTCAATAAATTTCACGGCGTGACGAGGCATTAGGGTACCTTAAGAGGGTCAAAGTTACTGCTGTCGGCTGCTTCCCCTTCTTTGAAATTTTCCTTTCTTTAATTCGTACTGTGGCAGTCCTTCAGAAGGGATATGCCACTACATGTCCACCTTAACGTTGTCTCAATTATTCCAACGACAAGCTCCACGAGATTTCAAATAAATTTCGCGGAGCGACGAGACATTTGATCACTTTAAGCGAGACATAGTTACTCCTGCAGCTGCTCCCACTTTTTTAAGCCCTTTCTCTATATCCTTCTTGCTATGGCCACTCGTGCAGAAGCGAAATGCTACAACATGTCCACGTTAACGTTGTCTGAGTTACTGCAACGACGATATCCTCGAGTTTTCAAATAAATTTCGCAGAGTGACGAGGCATTTGGCTACCTTAAGAGAGTCATAGTTACTCGTGTCGGCTGCTCCCACATCTTTAGGCCTTTATCATTCTTACTATGGCTAGGCCTTTATCATTCTTGCTATGGCCAGTCCTACAGACCCGATATGCCACTATATGTCCACCTGAACGTCGTCACAGTTACTCCCACTACGAGTTTCTCGAGTTAGCAAATGTACTTCGCCGGATAACGAGGCATTTGGCTACCTTAAGAGAGTCATAGTTACTGCGGCCAGCTTCTCCCCCTTCTTTGAATCTTTCCTCTCTTTAATTCGTTCTGTGTTCATTCCAGCAGAGGCAATATGCCACAACATGTCCAGCTTAACGTTGTCTGAGTTATTACAACGATGAGTTCCTAGAGTTTTCAATAAATTTCACGGCGTGACGAGGCATTAGGGTACCTTAAGAGGGTCAAAGTTACTGCTGTCGGCTGCTTCCCCTTCTTTGAAATTTTCCTTTCTTTAATTCGTACTGTGGCAGTCCTTCAGAAGGGATATGCCACTACATGTCCACCTTAACGTTGTCTCAATTATTCCAACGACAAGCTCCACGAGATTTCAAATAAATTTCGCGGAGCGACGAGGCATTTGATCACTTTAAGCGAGACATAGTTACTCCTGCAGCTGCTCCCACTTTTTTAAGCCCTTTCTCTATATCCTTCTTGCTATGGCCACTCGTGCAGAAGCGAAATGCTACAACATGTCCACGTTAACGTTGTCTGAGTTACTGCAACGACGATATCCTCGAGTTTTCAAATAAATTTCGCAGAGTGACGAGGCATTTGGCTACCTTAAGAGAGTCATAGTTACTCGTGTCGGCTGCTCCCACATCTTTAGGCCTTTATCATTCTTACTATGGCTAGGCCTTTATCATTCTTGCTATGGCCAGTCCTACAGACCCGATATGCCACTATATGTCCACCTGAACGTCGTCACAGTTACTCCCACTACGAGTTTCTCGAGTTAGCAAATGTACTTCGCCGGATAACGATGCATTTGGCTACCTTAAGAGAGTCATAGTAACTGCGGCCAGCTTCTCCCCCTTCTTTGAATCTTTCCTCTCTTTAATTCGTTCTGTATTCATTCCAGCAGAGGCAATATGCCACAACATGTCCAGCTTAACGTTGTCTGAGTTATTACAACGATGAGTTCCTAGAGTTTTCAATAAATTTCACGGCGTGGCGAGGCATTAGGGTACCTTAAGAGGGTCAAAGTTACTGCTGTCGGCTGCTTCCCCTTCTTTGAAATTTTCCTTTCTTTAATTCGTACTGTGGCAGTCCTTCAGAAGGGATATGCCACTACATGTCCACCTTAACGTTGTCTCAATTATTCCAACGACAAGCTCCACGAGATTTCAAATAAATTTCGCGGAGCGACGAGGCGTTTGATCACTTTAAGCGAGACATAGTTACTCCTGCAGCTGCTCCCACTTTTTTAAGCCCTTTCTCTATATCCTTCTTGCTATGGCCACTCGTGCAGAAGCGAAATGCTACAACATGTCCACGTTAACGTTGTCTGAGTTACTGCAACGACGATATCCTCGAGTTTTCAAATAAATTTCGCAGAGTGACGAGGCATTTGGCTACCTTAATAGCGTCATAGTTACTCGTGTCTGCTGCTCCCACATCTTTAGGCCTTTATCATTCTTACTATGGCTAGTCCTTTATCATTCTTGCTATGGCCAGTCCTACAGAACCGATATGCCACTATATGTCCACCTGAACGTCGTCACAGTTACTCCCACTACGAGTTTCTCGAGTTAGCAAATGTACTTCGCCGGATAACGAGGCATTTGGCTACCTTAAGAGAGTCATAGTTACTGCGGCCAGCTTCTCCCCCTTCTTTGAATCTTTCCTCTCTTTAATTCGTTCTGTGTTCATTCCAGCAGAGGCAATATGCCACAACATGTCCAGCTTAACGTTGTCTGAGTTATTACAACGATGAGTTCCTAGAGTTTTCAAATAAATTTCACGGCGTGACGAGGCATTAGGGTACCTTAAGAGGGTCAAAGTTACTGCTGTCGGCTGCTTCCCCTTCTTTGAAATTTTCCTTTCTTTAATTCGTACTGTGGCAGTCCTTCAGAAGGGATATGCCACTACATGTCCACCTTAACGTTGTCTCAATTATTCCAACGACAAGCTCCACGAGATTTCAAATAAATTTCGCGGAGCGACGAGGCATTTGATCACTTTAAGCGAGACATAGTTACTCCTGCAGCTGCTCCCACTTTTTTAAGCCCTTTCTCTATATCCTTCTTGCTATGGCCACTCGTGCAGAAGCGAAATGCTACAACAAGTCCACGTTAACGTTGTCTGAGTTACTGCAACGACGATATCCTCGAGTTTTCAAATAAATTTCGCAGAGTGACGAGGCATTTGACTACCTTAAGAGAGTCATAGTTACTCGTGTCTGCTGCTCCCACATCTTTAGGCCTTTATCATTCTTACTATGGCTAGGCCTTTATCATTCTTGCTATGGCCAGTCCTACAGACCCGATATGCCACTATATGTCCACCTGAACGTCGTCACAGTTACTCCCACTACGAGTTTCTCGAGTTAGCAAATGTACTTCGCCGGATAACGAGGCATTTGGCTACCTTAAGAGAGTCATAGTTACTGCGGCCAGCTTCTCCCCCTTCTTTGAATCTTTCCTCTCTTTAATTCGTTCTGTGTTCATTCCAGCAGAGGCAATATGCCACAACATGTCCAGCTTAACGTTGTCTGAGTTATTACAACGATGAGTTCCTAGAGTTTTCAATAAATTTCACGGCGTGACGAGGCATTAGGGTACCTTAAGAGGGTCAAAGTTACTGCTGTCGGCTGCTTCCCCTTCTTTGAAATTTTCCTTTCTTTAATTCGTACTGTGGCAGTCCTTCAGAAGGGATATGCCACTACATGTCCACCTTAACGTTGTCTCAATTATTCCAACGACAAGCTCCACGAGATTTCAAATAAATTTCGCGGAGCGACGAGGCATTTGATCACTTTAAGCGAGACATAGTTACTGCTGCAGCTGCTCCCACTTTTTTAAGCCCTTTCTCTATATCCTTCTTGCTATGGCCACTCGTGCAGAAGCGAAATGCTACAACATGTCCACGTTAACGTTGTCTGAGTTACTGCAACGACGATATCCTCGAGTTTTCAAATAAATTTCGCAGAGTGACGAGGCATTTGGCTACCTTAAGAGAGTCATAGTTACTCGTGTCGGCTGCTCCCACATCTTTAGGCCTTTATCATTCTTACTATGGCTAGGCCTTTATCATTCTTGCTATGGCCAGTCCTACAGACCCGATATGCCACTATATGTCCACCTGAACGTCGTCACAGTTACTCCCACTACGAGTTTCTCGAGTTAGCAAATGTACTTCGCCGGATAACGAGCCATTTGGCTACCTTAAGAGAGTCATAGTTACTGCGGCCAGCTTCTCCCCCTTCTTTGAATCTTTCCTCTCTTTAATTCGTTGTGTGTTCATTCCAGCAGAGGCAATATGCCACAACATGTCCAGCTTAACGTTGTCTGAGTTATTACAACGATGAGTTCCTAGAGTTTTCAATAAATTTCACGGCGTGACGAGGCATTAGGGTACCTTAATAGGGTCAAAGTTACTGCTGTCGGCTGCTTCCCCTTCTTTGAAATTTTCCTTTCTTTAATTCGTACTGTGGCAGTCCTTCAGAAGGGATATGCCACTACATGTCCACCTTAACGTTGTCTCAATTATTCCAACGACAAGCTCCACGAGATTTCAAATAAATTTCGCGGAGCGACGAGGCATTTGATCACTTTAAGCGAGACATAGTTACTCCTGCAGCTGCTCCCACTTTTTTAAGCCCTTTCTCTATATCCTTCTTGCTATGGCCACTCGTGCAGTAGCGAAATGCTACAACATGTCCACGTTAACGTTGTCTGAGTTACTGCAACGACGATATCCTCGAGTTTTCAAATAAATTTCGCAGAGTGACGAGGCATTTGGCTACCTTAAGAGAGTCATAGTTACTCGTGTCTGCTGCTCCCACATCTTTAGGCCTTTATCATTCTTACTATGGCTTGGCCTTTATCATTCTTGCTATGGCCAGTCCTACAGACCTGATATGCCACTATATGTCCACCTGAACGTCGTCACAGTTACTCCCACTACGAGTTTCTCGAGTTAGCAAATGTACTTCGCCGGATAACGAGGCATTTGGCTACCTTAAGAGAGTCATAGTTACTGCGGCCAGCTTCTCCCCCTTCTTTGAATCTTTCCTCTCTTTAATTCGTTCTGTGTTCATTCCAGCAGAGGCAATATGCCACAACATGTCCAGCTTAACGTTGTCTGAGTTATTACAACGATGAGTTCCTAGAGTTTTCAAATAAATTTCACGGCGTGACGAGGCATTAGGGTACCTTAAGAGGGTCAAAGTTACTGCTGTCGGCTGCTTCCCCTTCTTTGAAATTTTCCTTTCTTTAATTCGTACTGTGGCAGTCCTTCAGAAGGGATATGCCACTACATGTCCACCTTAACGTTGTCTCAATTATTCCAACGACAAGCTCCACGAGATTTCAAATAAATTTCGCGGAGCGACGAGGCATTTGATCACTTTAAGCGAGACATAGTTACTCCTGCAGCTGCTCCCACTTTTTTAAGCCCTTTCTCTATATCCTTCTTGCTATGGCCACTCGTGCAGAAGCGAAATGCTACAACATGTCCACGTTAACGTTGTCTGAGTTACTGCAACGACGATATCCTCGAGTTTTCAAATAAATTTCGCAGAGTGACGAGGCATTTGGCTACCTTAAGAGAGTCATAGTTACTCGTGTCGGCTGCTCCCACATCTTTAGGCCTTTATCATTCTTACTATGGCTAGGCCTTTATCATTCTTGCTATGGCCAGTCCTACAGACCCGATATGCCACTATATGTCCACCTGAACGTCGTCACAGTTACTCCCACTACGAGTTTCTCGAGTTAGCAAATGTACTTCGCCGGATAACGATGCATTTGGCTACCTTAAGAGAGTCATAGTAACTGCGGCCAGCTTCTCCCCCTTCTTTGAATCTTTCCTCTCTTTAATTCGTTCTGTATTCATTCCAGCAGAGGCAATATGCCACAACATGTCCAGCTTAACGTTGTCTGAGTTATTAAAACGATGAGTTCCTAGAGTTTTCAATAAATTTCACGGCGTGGCGAGGCATTAGGGTACCTTAAGAGGGTCAAAGTTACTGCTGTCGGCTGCTTCCCCTTCTTTGAAATTTTCCTTTCTTTAATTCGTACTGTGGCAGTCCTTCAGAAGGGATATGCCACTACATGTCCACCTTAACGTTGTCTCAATTATTCCAACGACAAGCTCCACGAGATTTCAAATAAATTTCGCGGAGCGACGAGGCATTTGATCACTTTAAGCGAGACATAGTTACTCCTGCAGCTGCTCCCACTTTTTTAAGCCCTTTCTCTATATCCTTCTTGCTATGGCCACTCGTGCAGAAGCGAAATGCTACAACATGTCCACGTTAACGTTGTCTGAGTTACTGCAACGACGATATCCTCGAGTTTTCAAATAAATTTCGCAGAGTGACGAGGCATTTGGCTACCTTAAGAGAGTCATAGTTACTCGTGTCGGCTGCTCCCACATCTTTAGGCCTTTATCATTCTTACTATGGCTAGACCTTTATCATTCTTGCTATGGCCAGTCCTACAGACCCGATATGCCACTATATGTCCACCTGAACGTCGTCACAGTTACTCCCACTACGAGTTTCTCGAGTTAGCAAATGTACTTCGCCGGATAACGAGGCATTTGGCTACCTTAAGAGAGTCATAGTTACTGCGGCCAGCTTCTCCCCCTTCTTTGAATCTTTCCTCTCTTTAATTCGTTCTGTGTTCATTCCAGCAGAGGCAATATGCCACAACATGTCCAGCTTAACGTTGTCTGAGTTATTACAACGATGAGTTCCTAGAGTTTTCAATAAATTTCACGGCGTGACGAGGCATTAGGGTACCTTAAGAGGGTCAAAGTTACTGCTGTCGGCTGCTTCCCCTTCTTTGAAATTTTCCTTTCTTTAATTCGTACTGTGGCAGTCCTTCAGAAGGGATATGCCACTACATGTCCACCTTAACGTTGTCTCAATTATTCCAACGACAAGCTCCACGAGATTTCAAATAAATTTCGCGGAGCGACGAGGCATTTGATCACTTTAAGCGAGACATAGTTACTCCTGCAGCTGCTCCCACTTTTTTAAGCCCTTTCTCTATATCCTTCTTGCTATGGCCACTCGTGCAGAAGCGAAATGCTACAACATGTCCACGTTAACGTTGTCTGAGTTACTGCAACGACGATATCCTCGAGTTTTCAAATAAATTTCGCAGAGTGACGAGGCATTTGGCTACCTTAAGAGAGTCATAGTTACTCGTGTCGGCTGCTCCCACATCTTTAGGCCTTTATCATTCTTACTATGGCTAGGCCTTTATCATTCTTGCTATGGCCAGTCCTACAGACCCGATATGCCACTATATGTCCACCTGAACGTCGTCACAGTTACTCCCACTACGAGTTTCTCGAGTTAGCAAATGTACTTCGCCGGATAACGATGCATTTGGCTACCTTAAGAGAGTCATAGTAACTGCGGCCAGCTTCTCCCCCTTCTTTGAATCTTTCCTCTCTTTAATTCGTTCTGTATTCATTCCAGCAGAGGCAATATGCCACAACATGTCCAGCTTAACGTTGTCTGAGTTATTACAACGATGAGTTCCTAGAGTTTTCAATAAATTTCACGGCGTGGCGAGGCATTAGGGTACCTTAAGAGGGTCAAAGTTACTGCTGTCGGCTGCTTCCCCTTCTTTGAAATTTTCCTTTCTTTAATTCGTACTGTGGCAGTCCTTCAGAAGGGATATGCCACTACATGTCCACCTTAACGTTGTCTCAATTATTCCAACGACAAGCTCCACGAGATTTCAAATAAATTTCGCGGAGCGACGAGGCATTTGATCACTTTAAGCGAGACATAGTTACTCCTGCAGCTGCTCCCACTTTTTTAAGCCCTTTCTCTATATCCTTCTTGCTATGGCCACTCGTGCAGAAGCGAAATGCTACAACATGTCCACGTTAACGTTGTCTGAGTTACTGCAACGACGATATCCTCGAGTTTTCAAATAAATTTCGCAGAGTGACGAGGCATTTGGCTACCTTAATAGCGTCATAGTTACTCGTGTCTGCTGCTCCCACATCTTTAGGCCTTTATCATTCTTACTATGGCTAGGCCTTTATCATTCTTGCTATGGCCAGTCCTACAGAACCGATATGCCACTATATGTCCACCTGAACGTCGTCACAGTTACTCCCACTACGAGTTTCTCGAGTTAGCAAATGTACTTCGCCGGATAACGAGGCATTTGGCTACCTTAAGAGAGTCATAGTTACTGCGGCCAGCTTCTCCCCCTTCTTTGAATCTTTCCTCTCTTTAATTCGTTCTGTGTTCATTCCAGCAGAGGCAATATGCCACAACATGTCCAGCTTAACGTTGTCTGAGTTATTACAACGATGAGTTCCTAGAGTTTTCAAATAAATTTCACGGCGTGACGAGGCATTAGGGTACCTTAAGAGGGTCAAAGTTACTGCTGTCGGCTGCTTCCCCTTCTTTGAAATTTTCCTTTCTTTAATTCGTACTGTGGCAGTCCTTCAGAAGGGATATGCCACTACATGTCCACCTTAACGTTGTCTCAATTATTCCAACGACAAGCTCCACGAGATTTCAAATAAATTTCGCGGAGCGACGAGGCATTTGATCACTTTAAGGGAGACATAGTTACTCCTGCAGCTGCTCCCACTTTTTTAAGCCCTTTCTCTATATCCTTCTTGCTATGGCCACTCGTGCAGAAGCGAAATGCTACAACATGTCCACGTTAACGTTGTCTGAGTTACTGCAACGACGATATCCTCGAGTTTTCAAATAAATTTCGCAGAGTGACGAGGCATTTGGCTACCTTAAGAGAGTCATAGTTACTCGTGTCGGCTGCTCCCACATCTTTAGGCCTTTATCATTCTTACTATGGCTAGGCCTTTATCATTCTTGCTATGGCCAGTCCTACAGACCCGATATGCCACTATATGTCCACCTGAACGTCGTCACAGTTACTCCCACTACGAGTTTCTCGAGTTAGCAAATGTACTTCGCCGGATAACGATGCATTTGGCTACCTTAAGAGAGTCATAGTAACTGCGGCCAGCTTCTCCCCCTTCTTTGAATCTTTCCTCTCTTTAATTCGTTCTGTATTCATTCCAGCAGAGGCAATATGCCACAACATGTCCAGCTTAACGTTGTCTGAGTTATTACAACGATGAGTTCCTAGAGTTTTCAATAAATTTCACGGCGTGGCGAGGCATTAGGGTACCTTAAGAGGGTCAAAGTTACTGCTGTCGGCTGCTTCCCCTTCTTTGAAATTTTCCTTTCTTTAATTCGTACTGTGGCAGTCCTTCAGAAGGGATATGCCACTACATGTCCACCTTAACGTTGTCTCAATTATTCCAACGACAAGCTCCACGAGATTTCAAATAAATTTCGCGGAGCGACGAGGCATTTGATCACTTTAAGCGAGACATAGTTACTCCTGCAGCTGCTCCCACTTTTTTAAGCCCTTTCTCTATATCCTTCTTGCTATGGCCACTCGTGCAGAAGCGAAATGCTACAACATGTCCACGTTAACGTTGTCTGAGTTAC
The DNA here is from genome assembly GCF_023898315.1 of Schistocerca nitens. Classification (NCBI taxonomy): domain Eukaryota; kingdom Metazoa; phylum Arthropoda; class Insecta; order Orthoptera; family Acrididae; genus Schistocerca; species Schistocerca nitens. The sequence continues at coordinate 483,042,496 of NC_064622.1, read as the reverse complement.
TGCAACGACGATATCCTCGAGTTTTCAAATAAATTTCGCAGAGTGACGAGGCATTTGGCTACCTTAAGAGAGTCATAGTTACTCGTGTCTGCTGCTCCCACATCTTTAGGCCTTTATCATTCTTACTATGGCTAGGCCTTTATCATTCTTGCTATGGCCAGTCCTACAGACCCGATATGCCACTATATGTCCACCTGAACGTCGTCACAGTTACTCCCACTACGAGTTTCTCGAGTTAGCAAATGTACTTCGCCGGATAACGAGGCATTTGGCTACCTTAAGAGAGTCATAGTTACTGCGGCCAGCTTCTCCCCCTTCTTTGAATCTTTCCTCTCTTTAATTCGTTCTGTGTTCATTCCAGCAGAGGCAATATGCCACAACATGTCCAGCTTAACGTTGTCTGAGTTATTACAACGATGAGTTCCTAGAGTTTTCAATAAATTTCACGGCGTGACGAGGCATTAGGGTACCTTAAGAGGGTCAAAGTTACTGCTGTCGGCTGCTTCCCCTTCTTTGAAATTTTCCTTTCTTTAATTCGTACTGTGGCAGTCCTTCAGAAGGGATATGCCACTACATGTCCACCTTAACGTTGTCTCAATTATTCCAACGACAAGCTCCACGAGATTTCAAATAAATTTCGCGGAGCGACGAGGCATTTGATCACTTTAAGCGAGACATAGTTACTCCTGCAGCTGCTCCCACTTTTTTAAGCCCTTTCTCTATATCCTTCTTGCTATGGCCACTCGTGCAGAAGCGAAATGCTACAACAAGTCCACGTTAACGTTGTCTGAGTTACTGCAACGACGATATCCTCGAGTTTTCAAATAAATTTCGCAGAGTGACGAGGCATTTGACTACCTTAAGAGAGTCATAGTTACTCGTGTCTGCTGCTCCCACATCTTTAGGCCTTTATCATTCTTACTATGGCTAGGCCTTTATCATTCTTGCTATGGCCAGTCCTACAGACCCGATATGCCACTATATGTCCACCTGAACGTCGTCACAGTTACTCCCACTACGAGTTTCTCGAGTTAGCAAATGTACTTCGCCGGATAACGAGGTATTTGGCTACCTTAAGAGAGTCATAGTTACTGCGGCCAGCTTCTCCCCCTTCTTTGAATCTTTCCTCTCTTTAATTCGTTCTGTGTTCATTCCAGCAGAGGCAATATGCCACAACATGTCCAGCTTAACGTTGTCTGAGTTATTACAACGATGAGTTCCTAGAGTTTTCAAATAAATTTCACGGCGTGACGAGGCATTAGGGTACCTTAAGAGGGTCAAAGTTACTGCTGTCGGCTGCTTCCCCTTCTTTGAAATTTTCCTTTCTTTAATTCGTACTGTGGCAGTCCTTCAGAAGGGATATGCCACTACATGTCCACCTTAACGTTGTCTCAATTATTCCAACGACAAGCTCCACGAGATTTCAAATAAATTTCGCGGAGCGACGAGGCATTTGATCACTTTAAGCGAGACATAGTTACTCCTGCAGCTGCTCCCACTTTTTTAAGCCCTTTCTCTATATCCTTCTTGCTATGGCCACTCGTGCAGAAGCGAAATGCTACAACAAGTCCACGTTAACGTTGTCTGAGTTACTGCAACGACGATATCCTCGAGTTTTCAAATAAATTTCGCAGAGTGACGAGGCATTTGACTACCTTAAGAGAGTCATAGTTACTCGTGTCTGCTGCTCCCACATCTTTAGGCCTTTATCATTCTTACTATGGCTAGGCCTTTATCATTCTTGCTATGGCCAGTCCTACAGACCCGATATGCCACTATATGTCCACCTGAACGTCGTCACAGTTACTCCCACTACGAGTTTCTCGAGTTAGCAAATGTACTTCGCCGGATAACGAGGCATTTGGCTACCTTAAGAGAGTCATAGTTACTGCGGCCAGCTTCTCCCCCTTCTTTGAATCTTTCCTCTCTTTAATTCGTTCTGTGTTCATTCCAGCAGAGGCAATATGCCACAACATGTCCAGCTTAACGTTGTCTGAGTTATTACAACGATGAGTTCCTAGAGTTTTCAATAAATTTCACGGCGTGGCGAGGCATTAGGGTACCTTAAGAGGGTCAAAGTTACTGCTGTCGGCTGCTTCCCCTTCTTTGAAATTTTCCTTTCTTTAATTCGTACTGTGGCAGTCCTTCAGAAGGGATATGCCACTACATGTCCACCTTAACGTTGTCTCAATTATTCCAACGACAAGCTCCACGAGATTTCAAATAAATTTCGCGGAGCGACGAGGCATTTGATCACTTTAAGCGAGACATAGTTACTCCTGCAGCTGCTCCCACTTTTTTAAGCCCTTTCTCTATATCCTTCTTGCTATGGCCACTCGTGCAGAAGCGAAATGCTACAACATGTCCACGTTAACGTTGTCTGAGTTACTGCAACGACGATATCCTCGAGTTTTCAAATAAATTTCGCAGAGTGACGAGGCATTTGGCTACCTTAAGAGAGTCATAGTTACTCGTGTCGGCTGCTCCCACATCTTTAGGCCTTTATCATTCTTACTATGGCTAGGCCTTTATCATTCTTGCTATGGCCAGTCCTACAGACCCGATATGCCACTATATGTCCACCTGAACGTCGTCACAGTTACTCCCACTACGAGTTTCTCGAGTTAGCAAATGTACTTCGCCGGATAACGATGCATTTGGCTACCTTAAGAGAGTCATAGTAACTGCGGCCAGCTTCTCCCCCTTCTTTGAATCTTTCCTCTCTTTAATTCGTTCTGTATTCATTCCAGCAGAGGCAATATGCCACAACATGTCCAGCTTAACGTTGTCTGAGTTATTACAACGATGAGTTCCTAGAGTTTTCAATAAATTTCACGGCGTGGCGAGGCATTAGGGTACCTTAAGAGGGTCAAAGTTACTGCTGTCGGCTGCTTCCCCTTCTTTGAAATTTTCCTTTCTTTAATTCGTACTGTGGCAGTCCTTCAGAAGGGATATGCCACTACATGTCCACCTTAACGTTGTCTCAATTATTCCAACGACAAGCTCCACGAGATTTCAAATAAATTTCGCGGAGCGACGAGGCATTTGATCACTTTAAGCGAGACATAGTTACTCCTGCAGCTGCTCCCACTTTTTTAAGCCCTTTCTCTATATCCTTCTTGCTATGGCCACTCGTGCAGAAGCGAAATGCTACAACATGTCCACGTTAACGTTGTCTGAGTTACTGCAACGACGATATCCTCGAGTTTTCAAATAAATTTCGCAGAGTGACGAGGCATTTGGCTACCTTAAGAGAGTCATAGTTACTCGTGTCTGCTGCTCCCACATCTTTAGGCCTTTATCATTCTTACTATGGCTAGGCCTTTATCATTCTTGCTATGGCCAGTCCTACAGACCCGATATGCCACTATATGTCCACCTGAACGTCGTCACAGTTACTCCCACTACGAGTTTCTCGAGTTAGCAAATGTACTTCGCCGGATAACGAGGCATTTGGCTACCTTAAGAGAGTCATAGTTACTGCGGCCAGCTTCTCCCCCTTCTTTGAATCTTTCCTCTCTTTAATTCGTTCTGTGTTCATTCCAGCAGAGGCAATATGCCACAACATGTCCAGCTTAACGTTGTCTGAGTTATTACAACGATGAGTTCCTAGAGTTTTCAATAAATTTCACGGCGTGGCGAGGCATTAGGGTACCTTAAGAGGGTCAAAGTTACTGCTGTCGGCTGCTTCCCCTTCTTTGAAATTTTCCTTTCTTTAATTCGTACTGTGGCAGTCCTTCAGAAGGGATATGCCACTACATGTCCACCTTAACGTTGTCTCAATTATTCCAACGACAAGCTCCACGAGATTTCAAATAAATTTCGCGGAGCGACGAGGCATTTGATCACTTTAAGCGAGACATAGTTACTCCTGCAGCTGCTCCCACTTTTTTAAGCCCTTTCTCTATATCCTTCTTGCTATGGCCACTCGTGCAGAAGCGAAATGCTACAACATGTCCACGTTAACGTTCTCTGAGTTACTGCAACGACGATATCCTCGAGTTTTCAAATAAATTTCGCAGAGTGACGAGACATTTGGCTACCTTAAGAGAGTCATAGTTACTCGTGTCTGCTGCTCCCACATCTTTAGGCCTTTATCATTCTTACTATGGCTAGGCCTTTATCATTCTTGCTATGGCCAGTCCTACAGACCCGATATGCCACTATATGTCCACCTGAACGTCGTCACAGTTACTCCCACTACGAGTTTCTCGAGTTAGCAAATGTACTTCGCCGGATAACGAGGCATTTGGCTACCTTAAGAGAGTCATAGTTACTGCGGCCAGCTTCTCCCCCTTCTTTGAATCTTTCCTCTCTTTAATTCGTTCTGTGTTCATTCCAGCAGAGGCAATATGCCACAACATGTCCAGCTTAACGTTGTCTGAGTTATTACAACGATGAGTTCCTAGAGTTTTCAATAAATTTCACGGCGTGACGAGGCATTAGGGTACCTTAAGAGGGTCAAAGTTACTGCTGTCGGCTGCTTCCCCTTCTTTGAAATTTTCCTTTCTTTAATTCGTACTGTGGCAGTCCTTCAGAAGGGATATGCCACTACATGTCCACCTTAACGTTGTCTCAATTATTCCAACGACAAGCTCCACGAGATTTCAAATAAATTTCGCGGAGCGACGAGGCATTTGATCACTTTAAGCGAGACATAGTTACTCCTGCAGCTGCTCCCACTTTTTTAAGCCCTTTCTCTATATCCTTCTTGCTATGGCCACTCGTGCAGAAGTGAAATGCTACAACATGTCCACGTTAACGTTGTCTGAGTTACTGCAACGACGATATCCTCGAGTTTTCAAATAAATTTCGCAGAGTGACGAGGCATTTGGCTACCTTAAGAGAGTCATAGTTACTCGTGTCGGCTGCTCCCACATCTTTAGGCCTTTATCATTCTTACTATGGCTAGGCCTTTATCATTCTTGCTATGGCCAGTCCTACAGACCCGATATGCCACTATATGTCCACCTGAACGTCGTCACAGTTACTCCCACTACGAGTTTCTCGAGTTAGCAAATGTACTTCGCCGGATAACGATGCATTTGGCTACCTTAAGAGAGTCATAGTAACTGCGGCCAGCTTCTCCCCCTTCTTTGAATCTTTCCTCTCTTTAATTCGTTCTGTATTCATTCCAGCAGAGGCAATATGCCACAACATGTCCAGCTTAACGTTGTCTGAGTTATTACAACGATGAGTTCCTAGAGTTTTCAATAAATTTCACAGCGTGGCGAGGCATTAGGGTACCTTAAGAGGGTCAAAGTTACTGCTGTCGGCTGCTTCCCCTTCTTTGAAATTTTCCTTTCTTTAATTCGTACTGTGGCAGTCCTTCAGAAGGGATATGCCACTACATGTCCACCTTAACGTTGTCTCAATTATTCCAACGACAAGCTCCACGAGATTTCAAATAAATTTCGCGGAGCGACGAGGCATTTGATCACTTTAAGCGAGACATAGTTACTCCTGCAGCTGCTCCCACTTTTTTAAGCCCTTTCTCTATATCCTTCTTGCTATGGCCACTCGTGCAGAAGCGAAATGCTACAACATGTCCACGTTAACGTTGTCTGAGTTACTGCAACGACGATATCCTCGAGTTTTCAAATAAATTTCGCAGAGTGACGAGACATTTGGCTACCTTAAGAGAGTCATAGTTATTCGTGTCTGCTGCTCCCACATCTTTAGGCCTTTATCATTCTTACTATGGCTAGGCCTTTATCATTCTTGCTATGGCCAGTCCTACAGACCCGATATGCCACTATATGTCCACCTGAACGTCGTCACAGTTACTCCCACTACGAGTTTCTCGAGTTAGCAAATGTACTTCGCCGGATAACGAGGCATTTGGCTACCTTAAGAGAGTCATAGTTACTGCGGCCAGCTTCTCCCCCTTCTTTGAATCTTTCCTCTCTTTAATTCGTTCTGTGTTCATTCCAGCAGAGGCAATATGCCACAACATGTCCAGCTTAACGTTGTCTGAGTTATTACAACGATGAGTTCCTAGAGTTTTCAAATAAATTTCACGGCGTGACGAGGCATTAGGGTACCTTAAGAGGGTCAAAGTTACTGCTGTCGGCTGCTTCCCCTTCTTTGAAATTTTCCTTTCTTTAATTCGTACTGTGGCAGTCCTTCAGAAGGGATATGCCACTACATGTCCACCTTAACGTTGTCTCAATTATTCCAACGACAAGCTCCACGAGATTTCAAATAAATTTCGCGGAGCGACGAGGCATTTGATCACTTTAAGCGAGACATAGTTACTCCTGCAGCTGCTCCCACTTTTTTAAGCCCTTTCTCTATATCCTTCTTGCTATGGCCACTCGTGCAGAAGCGAAATGCTACAACAAGTCCACGTTAACGTTGTCTGAGTTACTGCAACGACGATATCCTCGAGTTTTCAAATAAATTTCGCAGAGTGACGAGGCATTTGACTACCTTAAGAGAGTCATAGTTACTCGTGTCTGCTGCTCCCACATCTTTAGGCCTTTATCATTCTTACTATGGCTAGGCCTTTATCATTCTTGCTATGGCCAGTCCTACAGACCCGATATGCCACTATATGTCCACCTGAACGTCGTCACAGTTACTCCCACTACGAGTTTCTCGAGTTAGCAAATGTACTTCGCCGGATAACGAGGCATTTGGCTACCTTAAGAGAGTCATAGTTACTGCGGCCAGCTTCTCCCCCTTCTTTGAATCTTTCCTCTCTTTAATTCGTTCTGTGTTCATTCCAGCAGAGGCAATATGCCACAACATGTCCAGCTTAACGTTGTCTGAGTTATTACAACGATGAGTTCCTAGAGTTTTCAATAAATTTCACGGCGTGACGAGGCATTAGGGTACCTTAAGAGGGTCAAAGTTACTGCTGTCGGCTGCTTCCCCTTCTTTGAAATTTTCCTTTCTTTAATTCGTACTGTGGCAGTCCTTCAGAAGGGATATGCCACTACATGTCCACCTTAACGTTGTCTCAATTATTCCAACGACAAGCTCCACGAGATTTCAAATAAATTTCGCGGAGCGACGAGGCATTTGATCACTTTAAGCGAGACATAGTTACTCCTGCAGCTGCTCCCACTTTTTTAAGCCCTTTCTCTATATCCTTCTTGCTATGGCCACTCGTGCAGAAGCGAAATGCTACAACATGTCCACGTTAACGTTGTCTGAGTTACTGCAACGACGATATCCTCGAATTTTCAAATAAATTTCGCAGAGTGACGAGGCATTTGGCTACCTTAAGAGAGTCATAGTAACTCGTGTCGGCTGCTCCCACATCTTTAGGCCTTTATCATTCTTACTATGGCTAGGCCTTTATCATTCTTGCTATGGCCAGTCCTACAGACCCGATATGCCACTATATGTCCACCTGAACGTCGTCACAGTTACTCCCACTACGAGTTTCTCGAGTTAGCAAATGTACTTCGCCGGATAACGATGCATTTGGCTACCTTAAGAGAGTCATAGTAACTGCGGCCAGCTTCTCCCCTTCTTTGAATCTTTCCTCTCTTTAATTCGTTCTGTATTCATTCCAGCAGAGGCAATATGCCACAACATGTCCAGCTTAACGTTGTCTGAGTTATTACAACGATGAGTTCCTAGAGTTTTCAAATAAATTTCACGGCGTGACGAGGCATTAGGGTACCTTAAGAGGGTCAAAGTTACTGCTGTCGGCTGCTTCCCCTTCTTTGAAATTTTCCTTTCTTTAATTAGTACTGTGGCAGTCCTTCAGAAGGGATATGTCACTACATGTCCACCTTAACGTTGTCTCAATTATTCCAACGACAAGCTCCACGAGATTTCAAATAAATTTCGCGGAGCGACGAGGCATTTGATCACTTTAAGCGAGACATAGTTACTCCTGCAGCTGCTCCCACTTTTTTAAGCCCTTTCTCTATATCCTTCTTGCTATGGCCACTCGTGCAGAAGCGAAATGCTACAACAAGTCCACGTTAACGTTGTCTGAGTTACTGCAACGACGATATCCTCGAGTTTTCAAATAAATTTCGCAGAGTGACGAGGCATTTGACTACCTTAAGAGAGTCATAGTTACTCGTGTCTGCTGCTCCCACATCTTTAGGCCTTTATCATTCTTACTATGGCTAGGCCTTTATCATTCTTGCTATGGCCAGTCCTACAGACCCGATATGCCACTATATGTCCACCTGAACGTCGTCACAGTTACTCCCACTACGAGTTTCTCGAGTTAGCAAATGTACTTCGCCGGATAACGAGGCATTGGGCTACCTTAAGAGAGTCATAGTTACTGCGGCCAGCTTCTCCCCCTTCTTTGAATCTTTCCTCTCTTTAATTCGTTCTGTGTTCATTCCAGCAGAGGCAATATGCCACAACATGTCCAGCTTAACGTTGTCTGAGTTATTACAACGATGAGTTCCTAGAGTTTTCAAATAAATTTCACGGCGTGACGAGGCATTAGGGTACCTTAAGAGGGTCAAAGTTACTGCTGTCGGCTGCTTCCCCTTCTTTGAAATTTTCCTTTCTTTAATTCGTACTGTGGCAGTCCTTCAGAAGGGATATGCCACTACATGTCCACCTTAACGTTGTCTCAATTATTCCAACGACAAGCTCCACGAGATTTCAAATAAATTTCGCGGAGCGACGAGGCATTTGATCACTTTAAGCGAGACATAGTTACTCCTGCAGCTGCTCCCACTTTTTTAAGCCCTTTCTCTATATCCTTCTTGCTATGGCCACTCGTGCAGAAGCGAAATGCTACAACATGTCCACGTTAACGTTGTATGAGTTACTGCAACGACGATATCCTCGAGTTTTCAAATAAATTTCGCAGAGTGACGAGACATTTGGCTACCTTAAGAGAGTCATAGTTACTCGTGTCTGCTGCTCCCACATCTTTAGGCCTTTATCATTCTTACTATGGCTAGGCCTTTATCATTCTTGCTATGGCCAGTCCTACAGACCCGATATGCCACTATATGTCCACCTGAACGTCGTCACAGTTACTCCCACTACGAGTTTCTCGAGTTAGCAAATGTACTTCGCCGGATAACGAGGCATTTGGCTACCTTAAGAGAGTCATAGTTACTGCGGCCAGCTTCTCCCCCTTCTTTGAATCTTTCCTCTCTTTAATTCGTTCTGTGTTCATTCCAGCAGAGGCAATATGCCACAACATGTCCAGCTTAACGTTGTCTGAGTTATTACAACGATGAGTTCCTAGAGTTTTCAAATAAATTTCACGGCGTGACGAGGCATTAGGGTACCTTAAGAGGGTCAAAGTTACTGCTGTCGGCTGCTTCCCCTTCTTTGAAATTTTCCTTTCTTTAATTAGTACTGTGGCAGTCCTTCAGAAGGGATATGTCACTACATGTCCACCTTAACGTTGTCTCAATTATTCCAACGACAAGCTCCACGAGATTTCAAATAAATTTCGCGGAGCGACGAGGCATTTGATCACTTTAAGCGAGACATAGTTACTCCTGCAGCTGCTCCCACTTTTTTAAGCCCTTTCTCTATATCCTTCTTGCTATGGCCACTCGTGCAGAAGCGAAATGCTACAACAAGTCCACGTTAACGTTGTCTGAGTTACTGCAACGACGATATCCTCGAGTTTTCAAATAAATTTCGCAGAGTGACGAGGCATTTGACTACCTTAAGAGAGTCATAGTTACTCGTGTCTGCTGCTCCCACATCTTTAGGCCTTTGTCATTCTTACTATGGCTAGGCCTTTATCATTCTTGCTATGGCCAGTCCTACAGACCCGATATGCCACTATATGTCCACCTGAACGTCGTCACAGTTACTCCCACTACGAGTTTCTCGAGTTAGCAAATGTACTTCGCCGGATAACGAGGCATTGGGCTACCTTAAGAGAGTCATAGTTACTGCGGCCAGCTTCTCCCCCTTCTTTGAATCTTTCCTCTCTTTAATTCGTTCTGTGTTCATTCCAGCAGAGGCAATATGCCACAACATGTCCAGCTTAACGTTGTCTGAGTTATTACAACGATGAGTTCCTAGAGTTTTCAAATAAATTTCACGGCGTGACGAGGCATTAGGGTACCTTAAGAGGGTCAAAGTTACTGCTGTCGGCTGCTTCCCCTTCTTTGAAATTTTCCTTTCTTTAATTCGTACTGTGGCAGTCCTTCAGAAGGGATATGCCACTACATGTCCACCTTAACGTTGTCTCAATTATTCCAACGACAAGCTCCACGAGATTTCAAATAAATTTCGCGGAGCGACGAGGCATTTGATCACTTTAAGCGAGACATAGTTACTCCTGCAGCTGCTCCCACTTTTTTAAGCCCTTTCTCTATATCCTTCTTGCTATGGCCACTCGTGCAGAAGCGAAATGCTACAACAAGTCCACGTTAACGTTGTCTGAGTTACTGCAACGACGATATCCTCGAGTTTTCAAATAAATTTCGCAGAGTGACGAGGCATTTGACTACCTTAAGAGAGTCATAGTTACTCGTGTCTGCTGCTCCCACATCTTTAGGCCTTTATCATTCTTACTATGGCTAGGCCTTTATCATTCTTGCTATGGCCAGTCCTACAGACCCGATATGCCACTATATGTCCACCTGAACGTCGTCACAGTTACTCCCACTACGAGTTTCTCGAGTTAGCAAATGTACTTCGCCGGATAACGAGCCATTTGGCTACCTTAAGAGAGTCATAGTTACTGCGGCCAGCTTCTCCCCCTTCTTTGAATCTTTCCTCTCTTTAATTCGTTCTGTGTTCATTCCAGCAGAGGCAATATGCCACAACATGTCCAGCTTAACGTTGTCTGAGTTATTACAACGATGAGTTCCTAGAGTTTTCAATAAATTTCACGGCGTGACGAGGCATTAGGGTACCTTAAGAGGGTCAAAGTTACTGCTGTCGGCAGCTTCCCCTTCTTTGAAATTTTCCTTTCTTTAATTCGTACTGTGGCAGTCCTTCAGAAGGGATATGCCACTACATGTCCACCTTAACGTTGTCTCAATTATTCCAACGACAAGCTCCACGAGATTTCAAATAAATTTCGCGGAGCGACGAGGCATTTGATCACTTTAAGCGAGACATAGTTACTCCTGCAGCTGCTCCCACTTTTTTAAGCCCTTTCTCTATATCCTTCTTGCTATGGCCACTCGTGCAGAAGCGAAATGCTACAACAAGTCCACGTTAACGTTGTCTGAGTTACTGCAACGACGATATCCTCGAGTTTTCAAATAAATTTCGCAGAGTGACGAGGCATTTGACTACCTTAAGAGAGTCATAGTTACTCGTGTCTGCTGCTCCCACATCTTTAGGCCTTTATCATTCTTACTATGGCTAGGCCTTTATCATTCTTGCTATGGCCAGTCCTACAGACCCGATATGCCACTATATGTCCACCTGAACGTCGTCACAGTTAGTCCCACTACGAGTTTCTCGAGTTAGCAAATGTACTTCGCCGGATAACGAGGCATTTGGCTACCTTAAGAGAGTCATAGTTACTGCGGCCAGCTTCTCCCCCTTCTTTGAATCTTTCCTCTCTTTAATTCGTTCTGTGTTCATTCCAGCAGAGGCAATATGCCACAACATGTCCAGCTTAACGTTGTCTGAGTTATTACAACGATGAGTTCCTAGAGTTTTCAAATAAATTTCACGGCGTGACGAGGCATTAGGGTACCTTAAGAGGGTCAAAGTTACTGCTGTCGGCTGCTTCCCCTTCTCTGAAATTTTCCTTTATTTAATTCGTACTGTGGCAGTCCTTCAGAAGGGATATGCCACTACATGTCCACCTTAACGTTGTCTCAATTATTCCAACGACAAGCTCCACGAGATTTCAAATAAATTTCGCGGAGCGACGAGGCATTTGATCACTTTAAGCGAGACATAGTTACTCCTGCAGCTGCTCCCACTTTTTTAAGCCCTTTCTCTATATCCTTCTTGCTATGGCCACTCGTGCAGAAGCGAAATGCTACAACATGTCCACGTTAACGTTGTCTGAGTTACTGCAACGACGATATCCTCGAGTTTTCAAATAAATTTCGCAGAGTGACGAGGCATTTGACTACCTTAAGAGAGTCATAGTTACTCGTGTCGGCTGCTCCCACATCTTTAGGCCTTTATCATTCTTACTATGGCTAGGCCTTTATCATTCATGCTATGGCCAGTCCTACAGACCCGATATGCCACTATATGTCCACCTGAACGTCGTCACAGTTACTCCCACTACGAGTTTCTCGAGTTAGCAAATGTACTTCGCCGGATAACGAGGCATTTGGCTACCTTAAGAGAGTCATAGTTACTGCGGCCAGCTTCTCCCCCTTCTTTGAATCTTTCCTCTCTTTAATTCGTTCTGTGTTCATTCCAGCAGAGGCAATATGCCACAACATGTCCAGCTTAACGTTGTCTGAGTTATTACAACGATGAGTTCCTAGAGTTTCTATAAATTTCACGGCGTGACGAGGCATTAGGGTACCTTAAGAGGGTCAAAGTTACTGCTGTCGGCTGCTTCCCCTTCTTTGAAATTTTCCTTTCTTTAATTCGTACTGTGGCAGTCCTTCAGAAGGGATATGCCACTACATGTCCACCTTAGCGTTGTCTCAATTATTCCAACGACAAGCTCCACGAGATTTCAAATAAATTTCGCGGAGCGACGAGGCATTTGATCACTTTAAGCGAGACGTAGTTACTCCTGCAGCTGCTCCCACTTTTTTAAGCCCTTTCTCTATATCCTTCTTGCTATGGCCACTCGTGCAGAAGCGAAATGCTACAACATGTCCACGTTAACGTTGTCTGAGTTACTGCAACGACGATATCCTCGAGTTTTCAAATAAATTTCGCAGAGTGACGAGGCATTTGGCTACCTTAAGAGAGTCATAGTTACTCGTGTCGGCTGCTCCCACATCTTTAGGCCTTTATCATTCTTACTATGGCTAGGTCTTTATCATTCTTGCTATGGCCAGTCCTACAGACCCGATATGCCACTATATGTCCACCTGAACGTCGTCACAGTTACTCCCACTACGAGTTTCTCGAGTTAGCAAATGTACTTCGCCGGATAACGAGGCATTTGGCTACCTTAAGAGAGTCATAGTTACTGCGGCCAGCTTCTCCCCCTTCTTTGAATCTTTCCTCTCTTTAATTCGTTCTGTGTTCATTCCAGCAGAGGCAATATGCCACAACATGTCCAGCTTAACGTTGTCTGAGTTATTACAACGATGAGTTCCTAGAGTTTTCAAATAAATTTCACGGCGTGACGAGGCATTAGGGTACCTTAAGAGGGTCAAAGTTACTGCTGTCGGCTGCTTCCCCTTCTTTGAAATTTTCCTTTCTTTAATTCGTACTGTGGCAGTCCTTCAGAAGGGATATGCCACTACATGTCCACCTTAACGTTGTCTCAATTATTCCAACGACAAGCTCCACGAGATTTCAAATAAATTTCGCGGAGCGACGAGGCATTTGATCACTTTAAGCGAGACATAGTTACTCCTGCAGCTGCTCCCACTTCTTTAAGCCCTTTCTCTATATCCTTCTTGCTATGGCCACTCGTGCAGAAGCGAAATGCTACAACATGTCCACGTTAACGTTGTCTGAGTTACTTCAACGACGATATCCTCGAGTTTTCAAATAAATTTCGCAGAGTGACGAGGCATTTGGCTACCTTAAGAGAGTCATAGTTACTCGTGTCTGCTGCTCCCACATCTTTAGGCCTTTATCATTCTTACTATGGCTAGGCCTTTATCATTCTTGCTATGGCCAGTCCTACAGACCCGATATGCCACTATATGTCCACCTGAACGTCGTCACAGTTACTCCCACTACGAGTTTCTCGAGTTAGCAAATGTACTTCGCCGGATAACGAGCCATTTGGCTACCTTAAGAGAGTCATAGTAACTGCGGCCAGCTTCTCCCCCTTCTTTGAATCTTTCCTCTCTTTAATTCGTTCTGTGTTCATTCCAGCAGAGGCAATATGCCACAACATGTCCAGCTTAACGTTGTCTGAGTTATTACAACGATGAGTTCCTAGAGTTTTCAATAAATTTCACGGCGTGGCGAGGCATTAGGGTACCTTAAGAGGGTCAAAGTTACTGCTGTCGGCTGCTTCCCCTTCTTTGAAATTTTCCTTTCTTTAATTCGTACTGTGGCAGTCCTTCAGAAGGGATATGCCACTACATGTCCACCTTAACGTTGTCTCAATTATTCCAACGACAAGCTCCACGAGATTTCAAATAAATTTCGCGGAGCGACGAGGCATTTGATCACTTTAAGCGAGACATAGTTACTCCTGCAGCTGCTCCCACTTTTTTAAGCCCTATCTCTATATCCTTCTTGCTATGGCCACTCGTGCAGAAGCGAAATGCTACAACATGTCCACGTTAACGTTGTCTGAGTTACTGCAACGACGATATCCTCGAGTTTTCAAATAAATTTCGCAGAGTGACGAGGCATTTGGCTACCTTAAGAGAGTCATAGTTACTCGTGTCGGCTGCTCCCACATCTTTAGGCCTTTATCATTCTTACTATGGCTAGGCCTTTATCATTCTTGCTATGGCCAGTCCTACAGACCCGATATGCCACTATATGTCCACCTGAACGTCTTCACAGTTACTCCCACTACGAGTTTCTCGAGTTAGCAAATGTACTTCGCCGGATAACGAGGCATTTGGCTACCTTAAGAGAGTCATAGTTACTGCGGCCAGCTTCTCCCCCTTCTTTGAATCTTTCCTCTCTTTAATTCGTTCTGTGTTCATTCCAGCAGAGGCAATATGCCACAACATGTCCAGCTTAACGTTGTCTGAGTTATTACAACGATGAGTTCCTAGAGTTTTCAAATAAATTTCACGGCGTGACGAGGCATTAGGGTACCTTAAGAGGGTCAAAGTTACTGCTGTCGGCTGCTTCCCCTTCTTTGAAATTTTCCTTTCTTTAATTCGTACTGTGGCAGTCCTTCAGAAGGGATATGCCACTACATGTCCACCTTAACGTTGTCTCAATTATTCCAACGACAAGCTCCACGAGATTTCAAATAAATTTCGCGGAGCGACGAGGCATTTGATCACTTTAAGCGAGACATAGTTACTCCTGCAGCTGCTCCCACTTTTTTAAGCCCTTTCTCTATATTCTTCTTGCTATGGCCACTCGTGCAGAAGCGAAATGCTAAAACATGTCCACGTTAACGTTGTCTGAGTTACTGCAACGACGATATCCTCGAGTTTTCAAATAAATTTCGCAGAGTGACGAGGCATTTGGCTACCTTAAGAGAGTCATAGTTACTCGTGTCTGCTGCTCCCACATCTTTAGGCCTTTATCATTCTTACTATGGCTAGGCCTTTATCATTCTTGCTATGGCCAGTCCTACAGACCCGATATGCCACTATATGTCCACCTGAACGTCGTCACAGTTACTCCCACTACGAGTTTCTCGAGTTAGCAAATGTACTTCGCCGGATAACGATGCATTTGGCTACCTTAAGAGAGTCATAGTTACTGCGGCCAGCTTCTCCCCCTTCTTTGAATCTTTCCTCTCTTTAATTCGTTCTGTGTTCATTCCAGCAGAGGCAATATGCCACAACATGTCCAGCTTAACGTTGTCTGAGTTATTACAACGATGAGTTCCTAGAGTTTCTATAAATTTCACGGCGTGACGAGGCATTAGGGTACCTTAAGAGGGTCAAAGTTACTGCTGTCGGCTGCTTCCCCTTCTTTGAAATTTTCCTTTCTTTAATTCGTACTGTGGCAGTCCTTCAGAAGGGATATGCAACTACATGTCCACCTTAACGTTGTCTCAATTATTCCAACGACAAGCTCCACGAGATTTCAAATAAATTTCGCGGAGCGACGAGGCATTTGATCACTTTAAGCGAGACATAGTTACTCCTGCAGCTGCTCCCACTTTTTTAAGCCCTTTCTCTATATCCTTCTTGCTATGGCCACTCGTGCAGAAGCGAAATGCTACAACATGTCCACGTTAACGTTGTCTGAGTTACTGCAACGACGATATCCTCGAGTTTTCAAACAAAAAATTTGAATAGTGACGAGGCATTTGGCTACCTTAAGAGAGTCATAGTTACTCGTGTCTGCTGCTCCCACATCTTTAGGCCTTTATCATTCTTACTATGGCTAGGCCTTTATCATTCTTGCTATGGCCAGTCCTACAGACCCTATATGCCACTATATGTCCACCTGAACGTCTTCACAGTTACTCCCACTACGAGTTTCTCGAGTTAGCAAATGTACTTCGCCGGATAACGAGGCATTTGGCTACCTTAAGAGAGTCATAGTTACTGCGGCCAGCTTCTCCCCCTTCTTTGAATCTTTCCTCTCTTTAATTCGTTCTGTGTTCATTCCAGCAGAGGCAATATGCCACAACATGTCCAGCTTAACGTTGTCTGAGTTATTACAACGATGAGTTCCTAGAGTTTTCAAATAAATTTCACGGCGTGACGAGGCATTAGGGTACCTTAAGAGGGTCAAAGTTACTGCTGTCGGCTGCTTCCCCTTCTTTGAAATTTTCCTTTCTTTAATTCGTACTGTGGCAGTCCTTCAGAAGGGATATGCCACTACATGTCCACCTTAACGTTGTCTCAATTATTCCAACGACAAGCTCCACGAGATTTCAAATAAATTTCGCGGAGCGACGAGGCATTTGATCACTTTAAGCGAGACATAGTTACTCCTGCAGCTGCTCCCACTTTTTTAAGCCCTTTCTCTATATCCTTCTTGCTATGGCCACTCGTGCAGAAGCGAAATGCTAAAACATGTCCACGTTAACGTTGTCTGAGTTACTGCAACGACGATATCCTCGAGTTTTCAAATAAATTTCGCAGAGTGACGAGGCATTTGGCTACCTTAAGAGAGTCATAGTTACTCGTGTCTGCTGCTCCCACATCTTTAGGCCTTTATCATTCTTACTATGGCTAGGCCTTTATCATTCTTGCTATGGCCAGTCCTACAGACCCGATATGCCACTATATGTCCACCTGAACGTCGTCACAGTTACTCCCACTACGAGTTTCTCGAGTTAGCAAATGTACTTCGCCGGATAACGAGGCATTTGGCTACCTTAAGAGAGTCATAGTTACTGCGGCCAGCTTCTCCCCCTTCTTTGAATCTTTCCTCTCTTTAATTCGTTCTGTGTTCATTCCAGCAGAGGCAATATGCCACAACATGTCCAGCTTAACGTTGTCTGAGTTATTACAACGATGAGTTCCTAGAGTTTCTATAAATTTCACGGCGTGACGAGGCATTAGGGTACCTTAAGAGGGTCAAAGTTACTGCTGTCGGCTGCTTCCCCTTCTTTGAAATTTTCCTTTCTTTAATTCGTACTGTGGCAGTCCTTCAGAAGGGATATGCCACTACATGTCCACCTTAACGTTGTCTCAATTATTCCAACGACAAGCTCCACGAGATTTCAAATAAATTTCGCGGAGCGACGAGGCATTTGATCACTTTAAGCGAGACATAGTTACTCCTGCAGCTGCTCCCACTTTTTTAAGCCCTTTCTCTATATCCTTCTTGCTATGGCCACTCGTGCAGAAGCGAAATGCTACAACATGTCCACGTTAACGTTGTCTGAGTTACTGCAACGACGATATCCTCGAGTTTTCAAATAAATTTCGCAGAGTGACGAGGCATTTGGCTACCTTAAGAGAGTCATAGTTACTCGTGTCTGCTGCTCCCACATCTTTAGGCCTTTATCATTCTTACTATGGCTAGGCCTTTATCATTCTTGCTATGGCCAGTCCTACAGACCCGATATGCCACTATATGTCCACCTGAACGTCGTCACAGTTACTCCCACTACGAGTTTCTCGAGTTAGCAAATGTACTTCGCCGGATAACGATGCATTTGGCTACCTTAAGAGAGTCATAGTTACTGCGGCCAGCTTCTCCCCCTTCTTTGAATCTTTCCTCTCTTTAATTCGTTCTGTGTTCATTCCAGCAGAGGCAATATGCCACAACATGTCCAGCTTAACGTTGTCTGAGTTATTACAACGATGAGTTCCTAGAGTTTTCAAATAAATTTCACGGCGTGACGAGGCATTAGGGTACCTTAAGAGGGTCAAAGTTACTGCTGTCGGCTGCTTCCCCTTCTTTGAAATTTTCCTTTCTTTAATTCGTACTGTGGCAGTCCTTCAGAAGGGATATGCCACTACATGTCCACCTTAACGTTGTCTCAATTATTCCAACGACAAGCTCCACGAGATTTCAAATAAATTTCGTGGAGCGACGAGGCATTTGATCACTTTAAGCGAGACATAGTTACTCCTGCAGCTGCTCCCACTTTTTTAAGCCCTTTCTCTATATCCTTCTTGCTATGGCCACTCGTGCAGAAGCGAAATGCTACAACATGTCCACGTTAACGTTGTCTGAGTTACTGCAACGACGATATCCTCGAGTTTTCAAACAAAAAATTTGAAGAGTGACGAGGCATTTGGCTACCTTAAGAGAGTCATAGTTACTCGTGTCTGCTGCTCCCACATCTTTAGGCCTTTATCATTCTTACTATGGCTAGGCCTTTATCATTCTTGCTATGGCCAGTCCTACAGACCCTATATGCCACTATATGTCCACCTGAACGTCTTCACAGTTACTCCCACTACGAGTTTCTCGAGTTAGCAAATGTACTTCGCCGGATAACGAGGCATTTGGCTACCTTAAGAGAGTCATAGTTACTGCGGCCAGCTTCTCCCCCTTCTTTGAATCTTTCCTCTCTTTAATTCGTTCTGTGTTCATTCCAGCAGAGGCAATATGCCACAACATGTCCAGCTTAACGTTGTCTGAGTTATTACAACGATGAGTTCCTAGAGTTTTCAAATAAATTTCACGGCGTGACGAGGCATTAGGGTACCTTAAGAGGGTCAAAGTTACTGCTGTCGGCTGCTTCCCCTTCTTTGAAATTTTCCTTTCTTTAATTCGTACTGTGGCAGTCCTTCAGAAGGGATATGCCACTACATGTCCACCTTAACGTTGTCTCAATTATTCCAACGACAAGCTCCACGAGATTTCAAATAAATTTCGCGGAGCGACGAGGCATTTGATCACTTTAAGCGAGACATAGTTACTCCTGCAGCTGCTCCCACTTTTTTAAGCCCTTTCTCTATATCCTTCTTGCTATGGCCACTCGTGCAGAAGCGAAATGCTAAAACATGTCCACGTTAACGTTGTCTGAGTTACTGCAACGACGATATCCTCGAGTTTTCAAATAAATTTCGCAGAGTGACGAGGCATTTGGCTACCTTAAGAGAGTCATAGTTACTCGTGTCTGCTGCTCCCACATCTTTAGGCCTTTATCATTCTTACTATGGCTAGGCCTTTATCATTCTTGCTATGGCCAGTCCTACAGACCCGATATGCCACTATATGTCCACCTGAACGTCGTCACAGTTACTCCCACTACGAGTTTCTCGAGTTAGCAAATGTACTTCGCCGGATAACGATGCATTTGGCTACCTTAAGAGAGTCATAGTTACTGCGGCCAGCTTCTCCCCATTATTTGAATCTTTCCTCTCTTTAATTCGTTCTGTGTTCATTCCAGCAGAGGCAATATGCCACAACATGTCCAGCTTAACGTTGTCTGAGTTATTACAACGATGAGTTCCTAGAGTTTTCAAATAAATTTCACGGCGTGACGAGGCATTAGGGTACCTTAAGAGGGTCAAAGTTACTGCTGTCGGCTGCTTCCCCTTCTTTGAAATTTTCCTTTCTTTAATTCGTACTGTGGCAGTCCTTCAGAAGGGATATGCCACTACATGTCCACCTTAACGTTGTCTCAATTATTCCAACGACAAGCTCCACGAGATTTCAAATAAATTTCGCGGAGCGACGAGGCATTTGATCACTTTAAGCGAGACATAGTTACTCCTGCAGCTGCTCCCACTTTTTTAAGCCCTTTCTCTATATCCTTCTTGCTATGGCCACTCGTGCAGAAGCGAAATGCTAAAACATGTCCACGTTAACGTTGTCTGAGTTACTGCAACGACGATATCCTCGAGTTTTCAAATAAATTTCGCAGAGTGACGAGGCATTTGGCTACCTTAAGAGAGTCATAGTTACTCGTGTCTGCTGCTCCCACATCTTTAGGCCTTTATCATTCTTACTATGGCTAGGCCTTTATCATTCTTGCTATGGCCAGTCCTACAGACCCGATATGCCACTATATGTCCACCTGAACGTCGTCACAGTTACTCCCACTACGAGTTTCTCGAGTTAGCAAATGTACTTCGCCGGATAACGATGCATTTGGCTACCTTAAGAGAGTCATAGTTACTGCGGCCAGCTTCTCCCCCTTCTTTGAATCTTTCCTCTCTTTAATTCGTTCTGTGTTCATTCCAGCAGAGGCAATATGCCACAACATGTCCAGCTTAACGTTGTCTGAGATATTACAACGATGAGTTCCTAGAGTTTCTATAAATTTCACGGCGTGACGAGGCATTAGGGTACCTTAAGAGGGTCAAAGTTACTGCTGTCGGCTGCTTCCCCTTCTTTGAAATTTTCCTTTCTTTAATTCGTACTGTGGCAGTCCTTCAGAAGGGATATGCAACTACATGTCCACCTTAACGTTGTCTCAATTATTCCAACGACAAGCTCCACGAGATTTCAAATAAATTTCGCGGAGCGACGAGGCATTTGATCACTTTAAGCGAGACATAGTTACTCCTGCAGCTGCTCCCACTTTTTTAAGCCCTTTCTCTATATCCTTCTTGCTATGGCCACTCGTGCAGAAGCGAAATGCTACAACATGTCCACGTTAACGTTGTCTGAGTTACTGCAACGACGATATCCTCGAGTTTTCAAATAAATTTCGCAGAGTGACGAGGCATTTGGCTACCTTAAGAGCGTCATAGTTACTCGTGTCGGCTGCTCCCACATCTTTAGGCCTTTATCATTCTTACTATGGCTAGGCCTTTATCATTCTTGCTATGGCCAGTCCTACAGACCCGATATGCCACTATATGTCCACCTGAACGTCGTCACAGTTACTCCCACTACGAGTTTCTCGAGTTAGCAAATGTACTTCGCCGGATAACGAGCCATTTGGCTACCTTAAGAGAGTCATAGTAACTGCGGCCAGCTTCTCCCCCTTCTTTGAATCTTTCCTCTCTTTAATTCGTTCTGTGTTCATTCCAGCAGAGGCAATATGCCACAACATGTCCAGCTTAACGTTGTCTGAGTTATTACAACGA
Organism: Schistocerca nitens; assembly: GCF_023898315.1. Classification (NCBI taxonomy): domain Eukaryota; kingdom Metazoa; phylum Arthropoda; class Insecta; order Orthoptera; family Acrididae; genus Schistocerca; species Schistocerca nitens. Next base: position 483,021,371 of record NC_064622.1, on the reverse strand, counting down.
TGAGTTCCTAGAGTTTTCAAATAAATTTCACGGCGTGACGAGGCATTAGGGTACCTTAAGAGGGTCAAAGTTACTGCTGTCGGCTGCTTCCCCTTCTTTGAAATTTTCCTTTCTTTAATTCGTACTGTGGCAGTCCTTCAGAAGGGATATGCCACTACATGTCCACCTTAACGTTGTCTCAATTATTCCAACGACAAGCTCCACGAGATTTCAAATAAATTTCGCGGAGCGACGAGGCATTTGATCACTTTAAGCGAGACATAGTTACTCCTGCAGCTGCTCCCACTTTTTTAAGCCCTTTCTCTATATCCTTCTTGCTATGGCCACTCGTGCAGAAGCGAAATGCTACAACATGTCCACGTTAACGTTGTCTGAGTTACTGCAACGACGATATCCTCGAGTTTTCAAATAAATTTCGCAGAGTGACGAGGCATTTGGCTCCCTTAAGAGAGGCATAGTTACTCGTGTCTGCTGCTCCCACATCTTTAGGCCTTTATCATTCTTACTATGGCTAGGCCTTTATCATTCTTGCTATGGCCAGTCCTACAGACCCGATATGCCACTATATGTCCACCTGAACGTCGTCACAGTTACTCCCACTACGAGTTTCTCGAGTTAGCAAATGTACTTCGCCGGATAACGAGGCATTTGGCTACCTTAAGAGAGTCATAGTTACTGTGGCCAGCTTCTCCCCCTTCTTTGAATCTTTCCTCTCTTTAATTCGTTCTGTGTTCATTCCAGCAGAGGCAATATGCCACAACATGTCCAGCTTAACGTTGTCTGAGTTATTACAACGATGAGTTCCTAGAGTTTCTATAAATTTCACGGCGTGACGAGGCATTAGGGTACCTTAAGAGGGTCAAAGTTACTGCTGTCGGCTGCTTCCCCTTCTTTGAAATTTTCCTTTCTTTAATTCGTACTGTGGCAGTCCTTCAGAAGGGATATGCCACTACATGTCCACCTTAACGTTGTCTCAATTATTCCAACGACAAGCTCCACGAGATTTCAAATAAATTTCGCGGAGCGACGAGGCATTTGATCACTTTAAGCGAGACATAGTTACTCCTGCAGCTGCTCCCACTTTTTTAAGCCCTTTCTCTATATCCTTCTTGCTATGGCCACTCGTGCAGAAGCGAAATGCTACAACATGTCCACGTTAACGTTGTCTGAGTTACTGCAACGACGATATCCTCGAGTTTTCAAATAAATTTCGCAGAGTGACGAGGCATTTGGCTCCCTTAAGAGAGTCATAGTTACTCGTGTCTGCTGCTCCCACATCTTTAGGCCTTTATCATTCTTACTATGGCTAGGCCTTTATCATTCTTGCTATGGCCAGTCCTACAGACCCGATATGCCACTATATGTCCACCTGAACGTCGTCACAGTTACTCCCACTACGAGTTTCTCGAGTTAGCAAATGTACTTCGCCGGATAACGATGCATTTGGCTACCTTAAGAGAGTCATAGTTACTGCGGCCAGCTTCTCCCCCTTCTTTGAATCTTTCCTCTCTTTAATTCGTTCTGTGTTCATTCCAGCAGAGGCAATATGCCACAACATGTCCAGCTTAACGTTGTCTGAGTTATTACAACGATGAGTTCCTAGAGTTTTCAAATAAATTTCACGGCGTGACGAGGCATTAGGGTACCTTAAGAGGGTCAAAGTTACTGCTGTCGGCTGCTTCCCCTTCTTTGAAATTTTCCTTTCTTTAATTCGTACTGTGGCAGTCCTTCAGAAGGGATATGCCACTACATGTCCACCTTAACGTTGTCTCAATTATTCCAACGACAAGCTCCACGAGATTTCAAATAAATTTCGTGGAGCGACGAGGCATTTGATCACTTTAAGCGAGACATAGTTACTCCTGCAGCTGCTCCCACTTTTTTAAGCCCTTTCTCTATATCCTTCTTGCTATGGCCACTCGTGCAGAAGCGAAATGCTACAACATGTCCACGTTAACGTTGTCTGAGTTACTGCAACGACGATATCCTCGAGTTTTCAAACAAAAAATTTGAAGAGTGACGAGGCATTTGGCTACCTTAAGAGAGTCATAGTTACTCGTGTCTGCTGCTCCCACATCTTTAGGCCTTTATCATTCTTACTATGGCTAGGCCTTTATCATTCTTGCTATGGCCAGTCCTACAGACCCGATATGCCACTATATGTCCACCTGAACGTCGTCACAGTTACTCCCACTACGAGTTTCTCGAGTTAGCAAATGTACTTCGCCGGATAACGAGGCATTTGGCTACCTTAAGAGAGTCATAGTTACTGCGGCCAGCTTCTCCCCCTTCTTTGAATCTTTCCTCTCTTTTATTCGTTCTGTGTTCATTCCAGCAGAGGCAATATGCCACAACATGTCCAGCTTAACGTTGTCTGAGTTATTACAACGATGAGTTCCTAGAGTTTCTATAAATTTCACGGCGTGACGAGGCATTAGGGTACCTTAAGAGGGTCAAAGTTACTGCTGTCGGCTGCTTCCCCTTCTTTGAAATTTTCCTTTCTTTAATTCGTACTGTGGCAGTCCTTCAGAAGGGATATGCAACTACATGTCCACCTTAACGTTGTCTCAATTATTCCAACGACAAGCTCCACGAGATTTCAAATAAATTTCGCGGAGCGACGAGGCATTTGATCACTTTAAGCGAGACATAGTTACTCCTGCAGCTGCTCCCACTTTTTTAAGCCCTTTCTCTATATCCTTCTTGCTATGGCCACTCGTGCAGAAGCGAAATGCTACAACATGTCCACGTTAACGTTGTCTGAGTTACTGCAACGACGATATCCTCGAGTTTTCAAATAAATTTCGCAGAGTGACGAGGCATTTGGCTCCCTTAAGAGAGTCATAGTTACTCGTGTCTGCTGCTCCCACATCTTTAGGCCTTTATCATTCTTACTATGGCTAGGCCTTTATCATTCTTGCTATGGCCAGTCCTACAGACCCGATATGCCACTATATGTCCACCTGAACGTCGTCACAGGTACTCCCACTACGAGTTTCTCGAGTTAGCAAATATACTTCGCCGGATAACGAGGCATTTGGCTACCTTAAGAGAGTCATAGTTACTGCGGCCAGCTTCTCCCCCTTCTTTGAATCTTTCCTCTCTTTAATTCGTTCTGTGTTCATTCCAGCAGAGGCAATATGCCACAACATGTCCAGCTTAACGTTGTCTGAGTTATTACAACGATGAGATCCTAGAGTTTCTATAAATTTCACGGCGTGACGAGGCATTAGGGTACCTTAAGAGGGTCAAAGTTACTGCTGTCGGCTGCTTCCCCTTCTTTGAAATTTTCCTTTCTTTAATTCGTACTGTGGCAGTCCTTCAGAAGGGATATGCCACTACATGTCCACCTTAACGTTGTCTCAATTATTCCAACGACAAGCTCCACGAGATTTCAAATAAATTTCGCGGAGCGACGAGGCATTTGATCACTTTAAGCGAGACATAGTTACTCCTGCAGCTGCTCCCACTTTTTTAAGCCCTTTCTCTATATCCTTCTTGCTATGGCCACTCGTGCAGAAGCGAAATGCTACAACATGTCCACGTTAACGTTGTCTGAGTTACTGCAACGACGATATCCTCGAGTTTTCAAATAAATTTCGCAGAGTGACGAGGCATTTGGCTACCTTAAGAGAGTCATAGTTACTCGTGTCTGCTGCTCCCACATCTTTAGGCCTTTATCATTCTTACTATGGCTAGGCCTTTATCATTCTTGCTATGGCCAGTCCTACAGACCCGATATGCCACTATATGTCCACCTGAACGTCGTCACAGTTACTCCCACTACGAGTTTCTCGAGTTAGCAAATGTACTTCGCCGGATAACGAGCCATTTGGCTACCTTAAGAGAGTCATAGTTACTGCGGCCAGCTTCTCCCCCTTCTTTGAATCTTTCCTCTCTTTAATTCGTTCTGTGTTCATTCCAGCAGAGGCAATATGCCACAACATGTCCAGCTTAACGTTGTCTGAGTTATTACAACGATGAGTTCCTAGAGTTTCTATAAATTTCACGGCGTGACGAGGCATTAGGGTACCTTAAGAGGGTCAAAGTTACTGCTGTCGGCTGCTTCCCCTTCTTTGAAATTTTCCTTTCTTTAATTCGTACTGTGGCAGTCCTTCAGAAGGGATATGCCACTACATGTCCACCTTAACGTTGTCTCAATTATTCCAACGACAAGCTCCACGAGATTTCAAATAAATTTCGCGGAGCGACGAGGCATTTGATCACTTTAAGCGAGACATAGTTACTCCTGCAGCTGCTCCCACTTTTTTAAGCCCTTTCTCTATATCCTTCTTGCTATGGCCACTCGTGCAGAAGCGAAATGCTACAACATGTCCACGTTAACGTTGTCTGAGTTACTGCAACGACGATATCCTCGAGTTTTCAAATAAATTTCGCAGAGTGACGAGGCATTTGGCTACCTTAAGAGAGTCATAGTTACTCGTGTCTGCTGCTCCCACATCTTTAGGCCTTTATCATTCTTACTATGGCTAGGCCTTTATCATTCTTGCTATGGCCAGTCCTACAGACCCGATATGCCACTATATGTCCACCTGAACGTCGTCACAGTTACTCCCACTACGAGTTTCTCGAGTTAGCAAATGTACTTCGCCGGATAACGATGCATTTGGCTACCTTAAGAGAGTCATAGTTACTGCGGCCAGCTTCTCCCCCTTCTTTGAATCTTTCCTCTCTTTAATTCGTTCTGTGTTCATTCCAGCAGAGGCAATATGCCACAACATGTCCAGCTTAACGTTGTCTGAGTTATTACAACGATGAGTTCCTAGAGTTTTCAAATAAATTTCACGGCGTGACGAGGCATTAGGGTACCTTAAGAGGGTCAAAGTTACTGCTGTCGGCTGCTTCCCCTTCTTTGAAATTTTCCTTTCTTTAATTCGAACAGTGGCAGTCCTTCAGAGGGATATGCCACTACATGTCCACCTTAACGTTGTCTCAATTATTCCAACGACAAGCTCCACGAGATTTCAAATAAATTTCGCGGAGCGACGAGGCATTTGATCACTTTAAGCGAGACATAGTTACTCCTGCAGCTGCTCCCACTTTTTTAAGCCCTTTCTCTATATCCTTCTTGCTATGGCCACTCGTGCAGAAGCGAAATGCTACAACATGTCGACGTTAACGTTGTCTGAGTTACTGCAACGACGATATCCTCGAGTTTTCAAATAAATTTCGCAGAGTGACGAGGCATTTGGCTACCTTAAGAGAGTCATAGTTACTCGTGTCTGCTGCTCCCACATCTTTAGGCCTTTATCATTCTTACTATGGCTAGGCCTTTATCATTCTTGCTATGGCCAGTCCTACAGACCCGATATGCCACTATATGTCCACCTGAACGTCGTCACAGTTACTCCCACTACGAGTTTCTCGAGTTAGCAAATGTACTTCGCCGGATAACGAGGCATTTGGCTACCTTAAGAGAGTCATAGTTACTGCGGCCAGCTTCTCCCCCTTCTTTGAATCTTTCCTCTCTTTAATTCGTTCTGTGTTCATTCCAGCAGAGGCAATATGCCACAACATGTCCAGCTTAACGTTGTCTGAGTTATTACAACGATGAGTTCCTAGAGTTTCTATAAATTTCACGGCGTGACGAGGCATTAGGGTACCTTAAGAGGGTCAAAGTTACTGCTGTCGGCTGCTTCCCCTTCTTTGAAATTTTCCTTTCTTTAATTCGTACTGTGGCAGTCCTTCAGAAGGGATATGCCACTACATGTCCACCTTAACGTTGTCTCAATTATTCCAACGACAAGCTCCACGAGATTTCAAATAAATTTCGCGGAGCGACGAGGCATTTGATCACTTTAAGCGAGACATAGTTACTCCTGCAGCTGCTCCCACTTTTTTAAGCCCTTTCTCTATATCCTTCTTGCTATGGCCACTCGTGCAGAAGCGAAATGCTACAACATGTCCACGTTAACGTTGTCTGAGTTACTGCAACGACGATATCCTCGAGTTTTCAAATAAATTTCGCAGAGTGACGAGGCATTTGGCTACCTTAAGAGAGTCATAGTTACTCGTGTCTGCTGCTCCCACATCTTTAGGCCTTTATCATTCTTACTATGGCTAGGCCTTTATCATTCTTGCTATGGCCAGTCCTACAGACCCGATATGCCACTATATGTCCACCTGAACGTCGTCACAGTTACTCCCACTACGAGTTTCTCGAGTTAGCAAATGTACTTCGCCGGATAACGATGCATTTGGCTACCTTAAGAGAGTCATAGTTACTGCGGCCAGCTTCTCCCCCTTCTTTGAATCTTTCCTCTCTTTAATTCGTTCTGTGTTCATTCCAGCAGAGGCAATATGCCACAACATGTCCAGCTTAACGTTGTCTGAGTTATTACAACGATGAGTTCGTAGAGTTTTCAAATAAATTTCACGGCGTGACGAGGCATTAGGGTACCTTAAGAGGGTCAAAGTTACTGCTGTCGGCTGCTTCCCCTTCTTTGAAATTTTCCTTTCTTTAATTCGAACAGTGGCAGTCCTTCAGAGGGATATGCCACTACATGTCCACCTTAACGTTGTCTCAATTATTCCAACGACAAGCTCCACGAGATTTCAAATAAATTTCGCGGAGCGACGAGGCATTTGATCACTTTAAGCGAGACATAGTTACTCCTGCAGCTGCTCCCACTTTTTTAAGCCCTTTCTCTATATCCTTCTTGCTATGGCCACTCGTGCAGAAGCGAAATGCTACAACATGTCCACGTTAACGTTGTCTGAGTTACTGCAACGACGATATCCTCGAGTTTTCAAATAAATTTCGCAGAGTGACGAGGCATTTGGCTACCTTAAGAGAGTCATAGTTACTCGTGTCTGCTGCTCCCACATCTTTAGGCCTTTATCATTCTTACTATGGCTAGGCCTTTATCATTCTTGCTATGGCCAGTCCTACAGACCCGATATGCCACTATATGTCCACCTGAACGTCGTCACAGTTACTCCCACTACGAGTTTCTCGAGTTAGCAAATGTACTTCGCCGGATAACGATGCATTTGGCTACCTTAAGAGAGTCATAGTTACTGCGGCCAGCTTCTCCCCCTTCTTTGAATCTTTCCTCTCTTTAATTCGTTCTGTGTTCATTCCAGCAGAGGCAATATGCCACAACATGTCCAGCTTAACGTTGTCTGAGTTATTACAACGATGAGTTCCTAGAGTTTCTATAAATTTCACGGCGTGACGAGGCATTAGGGTACCTTAAGAGGGTCAAAGATACTGCTGTCGGCTGCTTCCCCTTCTTTGAAATTTTCCTTTCTTTAATTCGTACTGTGGCAGTCCTTCAGAAGGGATATGCCACTACATGTCCACCTTAACGTTGTCTCAATTATTCCAACGACAAGCTCCACGAGATTTCAAATAAATTTCGCGGAGCGACGAGGCATTTGATCACTTTAAGCGAGACATAGTTACTCCTGCAGCTGCTCCCACTTTTTTAAGCCCTTTCTCTATATCCTTCTTGCTATGGCCACTCGTGCAGAAGCGAAATGCTACAACATGTCCACGTTAACGTTGTCTGAGTTACTGCAACGACGATATCCTCGAGTTTTCAAATAAATTTCGCAGAGTGACGAGGCATTTGGCTACCTTAAGAGAGTCATAGTTACTCGTGTCTGCTGCTCCCACATCTTTAGGCCTTTATCATTCTTACTATGGCTAGGCCTTTATCATTCTTGCTATGGCCAGTCCTACAGACCCGATATGCCACTATATGTCCACCTGAACGTCGTCACAGTTACTCCCACTACGAGTTTCTCGAGTTAGCAAATGTACTTCGCCGGATAACGAGGCATTTGGCTACCTTAAGAGAGTCATAGTTACTGCGGCCAGCTTCTCCCCCTTCTTTGAATCTTTCCTCTCTTTTATTCGTTCTGTGTTCATTCCAGCAGAGGCAATATGCCACAACATGTCCAGCTTAACGTTGTCTGAGTTATTACAACGATGAGTTCCTAGAGTTTCTATAAATTTCACGGCGTGACGAGGCATTAGGGTACCTTAAGAGGGTCAAAGTTACTGCTGTCGGCTGCTTCCCCTTCTTTGAAATTTTCCTTTCTTTAATTCGTACTGTGGCAGTCCTTCAGAAGGGATATGCCACTACATGTCCACCTTAACGTTGTCTCAATTATTCCAACGACAAGCTCCACGAGATTTCAAATAAATTTCGCGGAGCGACGAGGCATTTGATCACTTTAAGCGAGACATAGTTACTCCTGCAGCTGCTCCCACTTTTTTAAGCCCTTTCTCTATATCCTTCTTGCTATGGCCACTCGTGCAGAAGCGAAATGCTACAACATGTCCACGTTAACGTTGTCTGAGTTACTGCAACGACGATATCCTCGAGTTTTCAAATAAATTTCGCAGAGTGACGAGGCATTTGGCTACCTTAAGAGAGTCATAGTTACTCGTGTCTGCTGCTCCCACATCTTTAGGCCTTTATCATTCTTACTATGGCTAGGCCTTTATCATTCTTGCTATGGCCAGTCCTACAGACCCGATATGCCACTATATGTCCACCTGAACGTCGTCACAGTTACTCCCACTACGAGTTTCTCGAGTTAGCAAATGTACTTCGCCGGATAACGATGCATTTGGCTACCTTAAGAGAGTCATAGTTACTGCGGCCAGCTTCTCCCCCTTCTTTGAATCTTTCCTCTCTTTAATTCGTTCTGTGTTCATTCCAGCAGAGGCAATATGCCACAACATGTCCAGCTTAACGTTGTCTGAGTTATTACAACGATGAGTTCCTAGAGTTTTCAAATAAATTTCACGGCGTGACGAGGCATTAGGGTACCTTAAGAGGGTCAAAGTTACTGCTGTCGGCTGCTTCCCCTTCTTTGAAATTTTCCTTTCTTTAATTCGAACAGTGGCAGTCCTTCAGAGGGATATGCCACTACATGTCCACCTTAACGTTGTCTCAATTATTCCAACGACAAGCTCCACGAGATTTCAAATAAATTTCGCGGAGCGACGAGGCATTTGATCACTTTAAGCGAGACATAGTTACTCCTGCAGCTGCTCCCACTTTTTTAAGCCCTTTCTCTATATCCTTCTTGCTATGGCCACTCGTGCAGAAGCGAAATGCTACAACATGTCCACGTTAACGTTGTCTGAGTTACTGCAACGACGATATCCTCGAGTTTTCAAATAAATTTCGCAGAGTGACGAGGCATTTGGCTACCTTAAGAGAGTCATAGTTACTCGTGTCGGCTGCTCCCACATCTTTAGGCCTTTATCATTCTTACTATGGCTAGGCCTTTATCATTCTTGCTATGGCCAGTCCTACAGACCCGATATGCCACCATATGTCCACCTGAACGTCGTCACAGTTACTCCCACTACGAGTTTCTCGAGTTAGCAAATGTACTTCGCCGGATAACGAGGCATTTGGCTACCTTAAGAGAGTCATAGTTACTGCGGCCAGCTTCTCCCCCTTCTTTGAATCTTTCCTCTCTTTAATTCGTTCTGTGTTCATTCCAGCAGAGGCAATATGCCACAACATGTCCAGCTTAACGTTGTCTGAGTTATTACAACGATGAGTTCCTAGAGTTTCTATAAATTTCACGGCGTGACGAGGCATTAGGGTACCTTAAGAGGGTCAAAGTTACTGCTGTCGGCTGCTTCCCCTTCTTTGAAATTTTCCTTTCTTTAATTCGTACTGTGGCAGTCCTTCAGAAGGGATATGCAACTACATGTCCACCTTAACGTTGTCTCAATTATTCCAACGACAAGCTCCACGAGATTTCAAATAAATTTCGCGGAGCGACGAGGCATTTGATCACTTTAAGCGAGACATAGTTACTCCTGCAGCTGCTCCCACTTTTTTAAGCCCTTTCTCTATATCCTTCTTGCTATGGCCACTCGTGCAGAAGCGAAATGCTACAACATGTCCACGTTAACGTTGTCTGAGTTACTGCAACGACGATATCCTCGAGTTTTCAAATAAATTTCGCAGAGTGACGAGGCATTTGGCTCCCTTAAGAGAGTCATAGTTACTCGTGTCTGCTGCTCCCACATCTTTAGGCCTTTATCATTCTTACTATGGCTAGGCCTTTATCATTCTTGCTATGGCCAGTCCTACAGACCCGATATGCCACTATATGTCCACCTGAACGTCGTCACAGGTACTCCCACTACGAGTTTCTCGAGTTAGCAAATATACTTCGCCGGATAACGAGGCATTTGGCTACCTTAAGAGAGTCATAGTTACTGCGGCCAGCTTCTCCCCCTTCTTTGAATCTTTCCTCTCTTTAATTCGTTCTGTGTTCATTCCAGCAGAGGCAATATGCCACAACATGTCCAGCTTAACGTTGTCTGAGTTATTACAACGATGAGTTCCTAGAGTTTCTATAAATTTCACGGCGTGACGAGGCATTAGGGTACCTTAAGAGGGTCAAAGTTACTGCTGTCGGCTGCTTCCCCTTCTTTGAAATTTTCCTTTCTTTAATTCGTACTGTGGCAGTCCTTCAGAAGGGATATGCCACTACATGTCCACCTTAACGTTGTCTCAATTATTCCAACGACAAGCTCCACGAGATTTCAAATAAATTTCGCGGAGCGACGAGGCATTTGATCACTTTAAGCGAGACATAGTTACTCCTGCAGCTGCTCCCACTTTTTTAAGCCCTTTCTCTATATCCTTCTTGCTATGGCCACTCGTGCAGAAGCGAAATGCTACAACATGTCCACGTTAACGTTGTCTGAGTTACTGCAACGACGATATCCTCGAGTTTTCAAATAAATTTCGCAGAGTGACGAGGCATTTGGCTACCTTAAGAGAGTCATAGTTACTCGTGTCTGCTGCTCCCACATCTTTAGGCCTTTATCATTCTTACTATGGCTAGGCCTTTATCATTCTTGCTATGGCCAGTCCTACAGACCCGATATGCCACTATATGTCCACCTGAACGTCGTCACAGTTACTCCCACTACGAGTTTCTCGAGTTAGCAAATGTACTTCGCCGGATAACGATGCATTTGGCTACCTTAAGAGAGTCATAGTTACTGCGGCCAGCTTCTCCCCCTTCTTTGAATCTTTCCTCTCTTTAATTCGTTCTGTGTTCATTCCAGCAGAGGCAATATGCCACAACATGTCCAGCTTAACGTTGTCTGAGTTATTACAACGATGAGTTCCTAGAGTTTTCAAATAAATTTCACGGCGTGACGAGGCATTAGGGTACCTTAAGAGGGTCAAAGTTACTGCTGTCGGCTGCTTCCCCTTCTTTGAAATTTTCCTTTCTTTAATTCGTACTGTGGCAGTCCTTCAGAAGGGATATGCCACTACATGTCCACCTTAACGTTGTCTCAATTATTCCAACGACAAGCTCCACGAGATTTCAAATAAATTTCGCGGAGCGACGAGGCATTTGATCACTTTAAGCGAGACATAGTTACTCCTGCAGCTGCTCCCACTTTTTTAAGCCCTTTCTCTATATCCTTCTTGCTATGGCCACTCGTGCAGAAGCGAAATGCTACAACATGTCCACGTTAACGTTGTCTGAGTTACTGCAACGACGATATCCTCGAGTTTTCAAATAAATTTCGCAGAGTGACGAGGCATTTGGCTACCTTACGAGAGTCATAGTCACTCGTGTATGCTGCTCCCACATCTTTAGGCCTTCATCATTCTTACTATGGCTAGGCCTTTATCATTCTTGCTATGGCCAGTCCTACAGAACCGATATGCCACTATATGTCCACCTGAACGTCGTCACAGTTACTCCCACTACGAGTTTCTCGAGTTAGCAAATGTACTTCGCCGGATAACGAGCCATTTGGCTACCTTAAGAGAGTCATAGTTACTGCGGCCAGCTTCTCCCCATTCTTTGAATCTTTCCTCTCTTTAATTCGTTCTGTGTTCATTCCAGCAGAGGCAATATGCCACAACATGTCCAGCTTAACGTTGTCTGAGTTATTACAACGATGAGTTCCTAGAGTTTCAATAAATTTCACGGCGTGACGAGGCATTAGGGTACCTTAAGAGGGTCAAAGTTACTGCTGTCGGCTGCTTCCCCTTCTTTGAAATTTTCCTTTCTTTAATTCGTACTGTGGCAGTCCTTCAGAAGGGATATGCCACTACATGTCCACCTTAGCGTTGTCTCAATTATTCCAACGACAAGCTCCACGAGATTTCAAATAAATTTCGCGGAGCGACGAGGCATTTGATCACTTTAAGCGAGACATAGTTACTCCTGCAGCTGCTCCCACTTTTTTAAGCCCTTTCTCTATGTCCTTCTTGCTATGGCCACTCGTGCAGAAGCGAAATGCTACAACAAGTCCACGTTAACGTTGTCTGAGTTACTGCAACGACGATATCCTCGAGTTTTCAAATAAATTTCGCAGAGTGACGAGGCATTTGACTACCTTAAGAGAGTCATAGTTACTCGTGTCTGCTGCTCCCACATCTTTAGGCCTTTATCATTCTTACTATGGCTAGGCCTTTATCATTCTTGCTATGGCCAGTCCTACAGAACCGATATGCCACTATATGTCCACCTGAACGTCGTCACAGTTACTCCCACTACGAGTTTCTCGAGTTAGCAAATGTACTTCGCCGGATAACGAGCCATTTGGCTACCTTAAGAGAGTCATAGTTACTGCGGCCAGCTTCTCCCCCTTCTTTGAATCTTTCCTCTCTTTAATTCGTTCTGTGTTCATTCCAGCAGAGGCAATATGCCACAACATGTCCAGCTTAACGTTGTCTGAGTTATTACAACGATGAGTTCCTAGAGTTTCTATAAATTTCACGGCGTGACGAGGCATTAGGGTACCTTAAGAGGGTCAAAGTTACTGCTGTCGGCTGCTTCCCCTTCTTTGAAATTTTCCTTTCTTTAATTCGTACTGTGGCAGTCCTTCAGAAGGGATATGCCACTACATGTCCACCTTAACGTTGTCTCAATTATTCCAACGACAAGCTCCACGAGATTTCAAATAAATTTCGCGGAGCGACGAGGCATTTGATCACTTTAAGCGAGACATAGTTACTCCTGCAGCTGCTCCCACTTTTTTAAGCCCTTTCTCTATATCCTTCTTGCTATGGCCACTCGTGCAGAAGCGAAATGCTACAACATGTCCACGTTAACGTTGTCTGAGTTACTGCAACGACGATATCCCCGAGTTTTCAAATAAATTTCGCAGAGTGACGAGTCATTTGGCTACCTTAAGAGAGTCATAGTTACTCGTGTCTGCTGCTCCCACATCTTTAGGCCTTTATCATTCTTACTATGGCTAGGCCTTTATCATTCTTGCTATGGCCAGTCCTACAGACCCGATATGCCACTATATGTCCACCTGAACGTCGTCACAGTTACTCCCACTACGAGTTTCTCGAGTTAGCAAATGTACTTCGCCGGATAACGATGCATTTGGCTACCTTAAGAGAGTCATAGATACTGCGGCCAGCTTCTCCCCCTTCTTTGAATCTTTCCTCTCTTTAATTCGTTCTGTGTTCATTCCAGCAGAGGCAATATGCCACAACATGTCCAGCTTAACGTTGTCTGAGTTATTACAACGATGAGTTCCTAGAGTTTTCAAATAAATTTCACGGCGTGACGAGGCATTAGGGTACCTTAAGAGGGTCAAAGTTACTGCTGTCGGCTGCTTCCCCTTCTTTGAAATTTTCCTTTCTTTAATTCGTACTGTGGCAGTCCTTCAGAAGGGATATGCCACTACATGTCCACCTTAACGTTGTCTCAATTATTCCAACGACAAGCTCCACGAGATTTCAAATAAATTTCGCGGAGCGACGAGGCATTTGATCACTTTAAGCGAGACATAGTTACTCCTGCAGCTGCTCCCACTTTTTTAAGCCCTTTCTCTATATCCTTCTTGCTATGGCCACTCGTGCAGAAGCGAAATGCTACAACATGTCCACGTTAACGTTGTCTGAGTTACTGCAACGACGATATCCTCGAGTTTTCAAATAAATTTCGCAGAGTGACGAGGCATTTGGCTACCTTAAGAGAGTCATAGTTACTCGTGTCGGCTGCTCCCACATCTTTAGGCCTTTATCATTCTTACTATGGCTAGGCCTTTATCATTCTTGCTATGGCCAGTCCTACAGACCCGATATGCCACTATATGTCCACCTGAACGTCGTCACAGTTACTCCCACTACGAGTTTCTCGAGTTAGCAAATGTACTTCGCCGGATAACGATGCATTTGGCTACCTTAAGAGAGTCATAGTTACTGCGGCCAGCTTCTCCCCCTTCTTTGAATCTTTCCTCTCTTTAATTCGTTCTGTGTTCATTCCAGCAGAGGCAATATGCCACAACATGTCCAGCTTAACGTTGTCTGAGTTATTACAACGATGAGTTCCTAGAGTTTCTATAAATTTCACGGCGTGACGAGGCATTAGGGTACCTTAAGAAGGTCAAAGTTACTGCTGTCGGCTGCTTCCCCTTCTTTGAAATTTTCCTTTCTTTAATTCGTACTGTGGCAGTCCTTCAGAAGGGATATGCCACTACATGTCCACCTTAACGTTGTCTCAATTATTCCAACGACAAGCTCCACGAGATTTCAAATAAATTTCGCGGAGCGACGAGGCATTTGATCACTTTAAGCGAGACATAGTTACTCCTGCAGCTGCTCCCACTTTTTTAAGCCCTTTCTCTATATCCTTCTTGCTATGGCCACTCGTGCAGAAGCGAAATGCTACAACATGTCCACGTTAACGTTGTCTGAGTTACTGCAACGACGATATCCTCGAGTTTTCAAATAAATTTCGCAGAGTGACGAGGCATTTGGCTACCTTAAGAGAGTCATAGTTACTCGTGTCTGCTGCTCCCACATCTTTAGGCCTTTATCATTCTTACTATGGCTAGGCCTTTATCATTCTTGCTATGGCCAGTCCTACAGACCCGATATGCCACTATATGTCCACCTGAACGTCGTCACAGTTACTCCCACTACGAGTTTCTCGAGTTAGCAAATGTACTTCGCCGGATAACGATGCATTTGGCTACCTTAAGAGAGTCATAGTTACTGCGGCCAGCTTCTCCCCCTTCTTTGAATCTTTCCTCTCTTTAATTCGTTCTGTGTTCATTCCAGCAGAGGCAATATGCCACAACATGTCCAGCTTAACGTTGTCTGAGTTATTACAACGATGAGTTCCTAGAGTTTTCAAATAAATTTCACGGCGTGACGAGGCATTAGGGTACCTTAAGAGGGTCAAAGTTACTGCTGTCGGCTGCTTCCCCTTCTTTGAAATTTTCCTTTCTTTAATTCGTACTGTGGCAGTCCTTCAGAAGGGATATGCCACTACATGTCCACCTTAACGTTGTCTCAATTATTCCAACGACAAGCTCCACGAGATTTCAAATAAATTTCGCGGAGCGACGAGGCATTTGATCACTTTAAGCGAGACATAGTTACTCCTGCAGCTGCTCCCACTTTTTTAAGCCCTTTCTCTATATCCTTCTTGCTATGGCCACTCGTGCAGAAGCGAAATGCTACAACAAGTCCACGTTAACGTTGTCTGAGTTACTGCAACGACGATATCCTCGAGTTTTCAAATAAATTTCGCAGAGTGACGAGGCATTTGGCTACCTTAAGAGAGTCATAGTTACTCGTGTCTGCTGCTCCCACATCTTTAGGCCTTTATCATTCTTACTATGGCTAGGCCTTTATCATTCTTGCTATGGCCAGTCCAACAGACCCGATATGCCACTATATGTCCACCTGAACGTCGTCACAGTTACTCCCACTACGAGTTTCTCGAGTTAGCAAATGTACTTCGCCGGATAACGAGCCATTTGGCTACCTTAAGAGAGTCATAGTTACTGCGGCCAGCTTCTCCCCCTTCTTTGAATCTTTCCTCTCTTTAATTCGTTCTGTGTTCATTCCAGCAGAGGCAATATGCCACAACATGTCCAGCTTAACGTTGTCTGAGTTATTACAACGATGAGTTCCTAGAGTTTTCAAATAAATTTCACGGCGTGACAAGGCATTAGGGTACCTTAAGAGGGTCAAAGTTACTGCTGTCGGCTGCTTCCCCTTCTTAAGAGAGTCATAGTTACTGCGGCCAGCTTCTCCCCCTTCTTTGAATCTTTCCTCTCTTTAATTCGTTCTGTGTTCATTCCAGCAGAGGCAATATGCCACAACATGTCCAGCTTAACGTTGTCTGAGTTATTACAACGATGAGTTCCTAGAGTTTTCAAATAAATTTCACTGCGTGACGAGGCATTAGGGTACCTTAAGAGGGTCAAAGTTACTGCTGTCGGCTGCTTCCCCTTCTTTGAAATTTTCCTTTCTTTAATTCGTACTGTGGCAGTCCTTCAGAAGGGATATGCCACTACATGTCCACCTTAACGTTGTCTCAATTATTCCAACGACAAGCTCCACGAGATTTCAAATAAATTTCGCGGAGCGACGAGGCATTTGATCACTTTAAGCGAGACATAGTTACTCCTGCAGCTGCTCCCACTTTTTAAGCCCTTTCTCTATATCCTTATTTCTATGGCCACTCGTGCAGAAGCGAAATGCTACAACAAGTCCACGTTAACGTTGTCTGAGTTACTGCAACGACGATATCCTCGAGTTTTCAAATAAATTTCGCAGAGTGACGAGGCATTTGACTACCTTAAGAGAGTCATAGTTACTCGTGTCTGCTGCTCCCACATCTTTAGGCCTTTATCATTCTTACTATGGCTAGGCCTTTATCATTCTTGCTATGGCCAGTCCTACAGACCCGATATGCCACTATATGTCCACCTGAACGTCGTCACAGTTACTCCCACTACGAGTTTCTCGAGTTAGCAAATGTACTTCGCCGTATAACGAGGCATTTGGCTACCTTAAGAGAGTCATAGTTACTGCGGCCAGCTTCTCCCCCTTCTTTGAATCTTTCCTCTCTTTAATTCGTTCTGTGTTCATTCCAGCAGAGGCAATATGCCACAACATGTCCAGCTTAACGTTGTCTGAGTTATTACAACGATGAGTTCCTAGAGTTTCTATAAATTTCACGGCGTGACGAGGCATTAGGGTACCTTAAGAGGGTCAAAGTTACTGCTGTCGGCTGCTTCCCCTTCTTTGAAATTTTCCTTTCTTTAATTCGTACTGTGGCAGTCCTTCAGAAGGGATATGCCACTAGATGTCCACCTTAACGTTGTCTCAATTATTCCAACGACAAGCTCCACGAGATTTCAAATAAATTTCGCGGAGCGACGAGGCATTTGATCACTTTAAGCGAGACATAGTTACTCCTGCAGCTGCTCCCACTTTTTTAAGCCCTTTCTCTATATCCTTCTTGCTATGGCCACTCGTGCAGAAGCGAAATGCTACAACATGTCCACGTTAACGTTGTCTGAGTTACTGCAACGACGATATCCTCGAGTTTTCAAATAAATTTCGCAGAGTGACGAGGCATTTGGCTACCTTAAGAGAGTCATAGTTACTCGTGTCTGCTGCTCCCACATCTTTAGGCCTTTATCATTCTTACTATGGCTAGGCCTTTATCATTCTTGCTATGGCCAGTCCTACAGACCCGATATGCCACTATATGTCCACCTGAACGTCGTCACAGTTACTCCCACTACGAGTTTCTCGAGTTAGCAAATGTACTTCGCCGGATAACGAGCCATTTGGCTACCTTAAGAGAGTCATAGTTACTGCGGCCAGCTTCTCCCCCTTCTTTGAATCTTTCCTCTCTTTAATTCGTTCTGTGTTCATTCCAGCAGAGGCAATATGCCACAACATGTCCAGCTTAACGTTGTCTGAGTTATTACAACGATGAGTTCCTAGAGTTTCTATAAATTTCACGGCGTGACGAGGCATTAGGGTACCTTAAGAGGGTCAAAGT
The DNA here is from genome assembly GCF_023898315.1 of Schistocerca nitens. Classification (NCBI taxonomy): domain Eukaryota; kingdom Metazoa; phylum Arthropoda; class Insecta; order Orthoptera; family Acrididae; genus Schistocerca; species Schistocerca nitens. The sequence goes on along the minus strand of NC_064622.1, from coordinate 483,003,560 downwards.
TACTGCTGTCGGCTGCTTCCCCTTCTTTGAAATTTTCCTTTCTTTAATTCGTACTGTGGCAGTCCTTCAGAAGGGATATGCCACTACATGTCCACCTTAACGTTGTCTCAATTATTCCAACGACAAGCTCCACGAGATTTCAAATAAATTTCGCGGAGCGACGAGGCATTTGATCACTTTAAGCGAGACATAGTTACTCCTGCAGCTGCTCCCACTTTTTTAAGCCCTTTCTCTATATCCTTCTTGCTATGGCCACTCGTGCAGAAGCGAAATGCTACAACATGTCCACGTTAACGTTGTCTGAGTTACTGCAACGACGATATCCTCGAGTTTTCAAATAAATTTCGCAGAGTGACGAGGCATTTGGCTACCTTAAGAGAGTCATAGTTACTCGTGTCGGCTGCTCCCACATCTTTAGGCCTTTATCATTCTTACTATGGCTAGGCCTTTATCATTCTTGCTATGGCCAGTCCTACAGACCCGATATGCCACCATATGTCCACCTGAACGTCGTCACAGTTACTCCCACTACGAGTTTCTCGAGTTAGCAAATGTACTTCGCCGGATAACGAGGCATTTGGCTACCTTAAGAGAGTCATAGTTACTGCGGCCAGCTTCTCCCCCTTCTTTGAATCTTTCCTCTCTTTAATTCGTTCTGTGTTCATTCCAGCAGAGGCAATATGCCACAACATGTCCAGCTTAACGTTGTCTGAGTTACTACAACGATGAGTTCCTAGAGTTTCTATAAATTTCACGGCGTGACGAGGCATTAGGGTACCTTAAGAGGGTCAAAGTTACTGCTGTCAGCTGCTTCCCCTTCTTTGAAATTTTCCTTTCTTTAATTCGTACTGTGGCAGTCCTTCAGAAGGGATATGCCACTACATGTCCACCTTAACGTTGTCTCAATTATTCCAACGACAAGCTCCACGAGATTTCAAATAAATTTCGCGGAGCGACGAGGCATTTGATCACTTTAAGCGAAACATAGTTACTCCTGCAGCTGCTCCCACTTTTTTAAGCCCTTTCTCTATATCCTTCTTGCTATGGCCACTCGTGCAGAAGCGAAATGCTACAACATGTCCACGTTAACGTTGTCTGAGTTACTGCAACGACGATATCCTCGAGTTTTCAAATAAATTTCGCAGAGTGACGAGGCATTTGGCTACCTTAAGAGAGTCATAGTTACTCGTGTCGGCTGCTCCCACATCTTTAGGCCTTTATCATTCTTACTATGGCTAGGCCTTTATCATTCTTGCTATGGCCAGTCCTACAGACCCGATATGCCACTATATGTCCACCTGAACGTCGTCACAGTTACTCCCACTACGAGTTTCTCGAGTTAGCAAATGTACTTCGCCGGATAACGATGCATTTGGCTACCTTAAGAGAGTCATAGTTACTGCGGCCAGCTTCTCCCCCTTCTTTGAATCTTTCCTCTCTTTAATTCGTTCTGTGTTCATTCCAGCAGAGGCAATATGCCACAACATGTCCAGCTTAACGTTGTCTGAGTTATTACAACGATGAGTTCCTAGAGTTTTCAAATAAATTTCACGGCGTGACGAGGCATTAGGGTACCTTAAGAGGGTCAAAGTTACTGCTGTCGGCTGCTTCCCCTTCTTTGAAATTTTCCTTTCTTTAATTCGTACTGTGGCAGTCCTTCAGAAGGGATATGCCACTACATGTCCACCTTAACGTTGTCTCAATTATTCCAACGACAAGCTCCACGAGATTTCAAATAAATTTCGCGGAGCGACGAGGCATTTGATCACTTTAAGCGAGACATAGTTACTCCTGCAGCTGCTCCCACTTTTTTAAGCCCTTTCTCTATATCCTTCTTGCTATGGCCACTCGTGCAGAAGCGAAATGCTACAACATGTCCACGTTAACGTTGTCTGAGTTACTGCAACGACGATATCCTCGAGTTTTCAAATAAATTTCGCAGAGTGACGATGCATTTGGCTACCTTAAGAGAGTCATAGGCACTCGTGTCTGCTGCTCCCACATCTTTAGACCTTCATCATTCTTACTATGGCTAGGCCTTTATCATTCTTGCTATGGCCAGTCCTACAGACCCGATATGCCACTATATGTCCACCTGAACGTCGTCACAGTTACTCCCACTACGAGTTTCTCGAGTTAGCAAATGTACTTCGCCGGATAACGAGCCATTTGGCTACCTTAAGAGAGTCATAGTTACTGCGGCCAGCTTCTCCCCATTATTTGAATCTTTCCTCTCTTTAATTCGTTCTGTGTTCATTCCAGCAGAGGCAATATGCCACAACATGTCCAGCTTAACGTTGTCTGAGTTATTACAACGATGAGTTCCTAGAGTTTCAATAAATTTCACGGCGTGACGAGGCATTAGGGTACCTTAAGATGGTCAAAGTTACTGCTGTCGGCTGCTTCCCCTTCTTTGAACTTTTCCTTTCTTTAATTCGTACTGTGGCAGTCCTTCAGAAGGGATATGCCACTACATGTCCACCTTAGCGTTGTCTCAATTATTCCAACGACAAGCTCCACGAGATTTCAAATAAATTTCGCGGAGCGACGAGGCATTTGATCACTTTAAGCGAGACATAGTTACTCCTGCAGCTGCTCCCACTTTTTTAAGCCCTTTCTCTATATCCTTCTTGCTATGGCCACTCGTGCAGAAGCGAAATGCTACAACATGTCCACGTTAACGTTGTCTGAGTTACTGCAACGACGATATCCTCGAGTTTTCAAATAAATTTCGCAGAGTGACGAGGCATTTGGCTACCTTAAGAGAGTCATAGTTACTCGTGTCGGCTGCTCCCACATCTTTAGGCCTTTATCATTCTTACTATGGCTAGGCCTTTATCATTCTTGCTATGGCCAGTCCTACAGACCCGATATGCCACTATATGTCCACCTGAACGTCGTCACAGTTACTCCCACTACGAGTTTCTCGAGTTAGCAAATGTACTTCGCCGGATAACGAGCCATTTGGCTACCTTAAGAGAGTCATAGTTACTGCGGCCAGCTTCTCCCCCTTCTTTGAATCTTTCCTCTCTTTAATTCGTTCTGTGTTCATTCCAGCAGAGGCAATATGCCACAACATGTCCAGCTTAACGTTGTCTGAGTTATTACAACGATGAGTTCGTAGAGTTTTCAAATAAATTTCACGGCGTGACGAGGCATTAGGGTACCTTAAGAGGGTCAAAGTTACTGCTGTCGGCTGCTTCCCCTTCTTTGAAATTTTCCTTTCTTTAATTCGTACTGTGGCAGTCCTTCAGAAGGGATATGCCACTACATGTCCACCTAAACGTTGTCTCAATTATTCCAACGACAAGCTCCACGAGATTTCAAATAAATTTCGCGGAGCGACGAGGCATTTGATCACTTTAAGCGAGACATAGTTACTCCTGCAGCTGCTCCCACTTTTTTAAGCCCTTTCTCTATATCCTTCTTGCTATGGCCACTCGTGCAGAAGCGAAATGCTACAACATGTCCACGTTAACGTTGTCTGAGTTACTGCAACGACGATATCCTCGAGTTTTCAAACAAATTTCGCAGAGTGACGAGGCATTTGGCTACCTTAAGAGAGTCATAGTTACTCGTGTCGGCTGCTCCCACATCTTTAGGCCTTTATCATTCTTACTATGGCTAGGCCTTTATCATTCTTGCTATGGCCAGTCCTACAGACCCGATATGCCACTATATGTCCACCTGAACGTCGTCACAGTTACTCCCACTACGAGTTTCTCGAGTTAGCAAATGTACTTCGCCGGATAACGAGCCATTTGGCTACCTTAAGAGAGTCATAGTTACTGCGGCCAGCTTCTCCCCCTTCTTTGAATCTTTCCTCTCTTTAATTCGTTCTGTGTTCATTCCAGCAGAGGCAATATGCCACAACATGTCCAGCTTAACGTTGTCTGAGTTATTACAACGATGAGTTCCTAGAGTTTTCAAATAAATTTCACGGCGTGACGAGGCATTAGGGTACCTTAAGAGGGTCAAAGTTACTGCTGTCGGCTGCTTCCCCTTCTTTGAAATTTTCCTTTCTTTAATTCGTACTGTGGCAGTCCTTCAGAAGGGATATGCCACTACATGTCCACCTTAACGTTGTCTCAATTATTCCAACGACAAGCTCCACGAGATTTCAAATAAATTTCGCCGAGCGACGAGGCATTTGATCACTTTAAGCGAGACATAGTTACTCCTGCAGCTGCTCCCACTTTTTTAAGCCCTTTCTCTATATCCTTCTTGCTATGGCCACTCGTGCAGAAGCGAAATGCTACAACATGTCCACGTTAACGTTGTCTGAGTTACTGCAACGACGATATCCTCGAGTTTTCAAACAAATTTCGCAGAGTGACGAGGCATTTGGCTACCTTAAGAGAGTCATAGTTACTCGTGTCGGCTGTTCCCACATCTTTAGGCCTTTATCATTCTTACTATGGCTAGGCCTTTATCATTCTTGCTATGGCCAGTCCTACAGACCCGATATGCCACTATATGTCCACCTGAACGTCGTCACAGTTACTCCCACTACGAGTTTCTCGAGTTAGCAAATGTACTTCGCCGGATAACGAGCCATTTGGCTACCTTAAGAGAGTCATAGTTACTGCGGCCAGCTTCTCCCCCTTCTTTGAATCTTTCCTCTCTTTAATTCGTTCTGTGTTCATTCCAGCAGAGGCAATATGCCACAACATGTCCAGCTTAACGTTGTCTGAGTTATTACAACGATGAGTTCCTAGAGTTTTCAAATAAATTTCACGGCGTGACGAGGCATTAGGGTACCTTAAGAGGGTCAAAGTTACTGCTGTCGGCTGCTTCCCCTTCTTTGAAATTTTCCTTTCTTTAATTCGTACTGTGGCAGTCCTTCAGAAGGGATATGCCACTACATGTCCACCTTAACGTTGTCTCAATTATTCCAACGACAAGCTCCACGAGATTTCAAATAAATTTCGCGGAGCGACGAGGCATTTGATCACTTTAAGCGAGACATAGTTACTCCTGCAGCTGCTCCCACTTTTTTAAGCCCTTTCTCTATATCCTTCTTGCTATGGCCACTCGTGCAGAAGCGAAATGCTACAACATGTCCACGTTAACGTTGTCTGAGTTACTGCAACGACGATATCCTCGAGTTTTCAAATAAATTTCGCAGAGTGACGATGCATTTGGCTACCTTAAGAGAGTCATAGGCACTCGTGTCTGCTGCTCCCACATCTTTAGACCTTCATCATTCTTACTATGGCTAGGCCTTTATCATTCTTGCTATGGCCAGTCCTACAGACCCGATATGCCACTATATGTCCACCTGAACGTCGTCACAGTTACTCCCACTACGAGTTTCTCGAGTTAGCAAATGTACTTCGCCGGATAACGAGCCATTTGGCTACCTTAAGAGAGTCATAGTTACTGCGGCCAGCTTCTCCCCATTATTTGAATCTTTCCTCTCTTTAATTCGTTCTGTGTTCATTCCAGCAGAGGCAATATGCCACAACATGTCCAGCTTAACGTTGTCTGAGTTATTACAACGATGAGTTCCTAGAGTTTCAATAAATTTCACGGCGTGACGAGGCATTAGGGTACCTTAAGATGGTCAAAGTTACTGCTGTCGGCTGCTTCCCCTTCTTTGAACTTTTCCTTTCTTTAATTCGTACTGTGGCAGTCCTTCAGAAGGGATATGCCACTACATGTCCACCTTAGCGTTGTCTCAATTATTCCAACGACAAGCTCCACGAGATTTCAAATAAATTTCGCGGAGCGACGAGGCATTTGATCACTTTAAGCGAGACATAGTTACTCCTGCAGCTGCTCCCACTTTTTTAAGCCCTTTCTCTATATCCTTCTTGCTATGGCCACTCGTGCAGAAGCGAAATGCTACAACATGTCCACGTTAACGTTGTCTGAGTTACTGCAACGACGATATCCTCGAGTTTTCAAATAAATTTCGCAGAGTGACGAGGCATTTGGCTACCTTAAGAGAGTCATAGTTACTCGTGTCGGCTGCTCCCACATCTTTAGGCCTTTATCATTCTTACTATGGCTAGGCCTTTATCATTCTTGCTATGGCCAGTCCTACAGACCCGATATGCCACTATATGTCCACCTGAACGTCGTCACAGTTACTCCCACTACGAGTTTCTCGAGTTAGCAAATGTACTTCGCCGGATAACGAGCCATTTGGCTACCTTAAGAGAGTCATAGTTACTGCGGCCAGCTTCTCCCCCTTCTTTGAATCTTTCCTCTCTTTAATTCGTTCTGTGTTCATTCCAGCAGAGGCAATATGCCACAACATGTCCAGCTTAACGTTGTCTGAGTTATTACAACGATGAGTTCGTAGAGTTTTCAAATAAATTTCACGGCGTGACGAGGCATTAGGGTACCTTAAGAGGGTCAAAGTTACTGCTGTCGGCTGCTTCCCCTTCTTTGAAATTTTCCTTTCTTTAATTCGTACTGTGGCAGTCCTTCAGAAGGGATATGCCACTACATGTCCACCTAAACGTTGTCTCAATTATTCCAACGACAAGCTCCACGAGATTTCAAATAAATTTCGCGGAGCGACGAGGCATTTGATCACTTTAAGCGAGACATAGTTACTCCTGCAGCTGCTCCCACTTTTTTAAGCCCTTTCTCTATATCCTTCTTGCTATGGCCACTCGTGCAGAAGCGAAATGCTACAACATGTCCACGTTAACGTTGTCTGAGTTACTGCAACGACGATATCCTCGAGTTTTCAAACAAATTTCGCAGAGTGACGAGGCATTTGGCTACCTTAAGAGAGTCATAGTTACTCGTGTCGGCTGCTCCCACATCTTTAGGCCTTTATCATTCTTACTATGGCTAGGCCTTTATCATTCTTGCTATGGCCAGTCCTACAGACCCGATATGCCACTATATGTCCACCTGAACGTCGTCACAGTTACTCCCACTACGAGTTTCTCGAGTTAGCAAATGTACTTCGCCGGATAACGAGCCATTTGGCTACCTTAAGAGAGTCATAGTTACTGCGGCCAGCTTCTCCCCCTTCTTTGAATCTTTCCTCTCTTTAATTCGTTCTGTGTTCATTCCAGCAGAGGCAATATGCCACAACATGTCCAGCTTAACGTTGTCTGAGTTATTACAACGATGAGTTCCTAGAGTTTTCAAATAAATTTCACGGCGTGACGAGGCATTAGGGTACCTTAAGAGGGTCAAAGTTACTGCTGTCGGCTGCTTCCCCTTCTTTGAAATTTTCCTTTCTTTAATTCGTACTGTGGCAGTCCTTCAGAAGGGATATGCCACTACATGTCCACCTTAACGTTGTCTCAATTATTCCAACGACAAGCTCCACGAGATTTCAAATAAATTTCGCCGAGCGACGAGGCATTTGATCACTTTAAGCGAGACATAGTTACTCCTGCAGCTGCTCCCACTTTTTTAAGCCCTTTCTCTATATCCTTCTTGCTATGGCCACTCGTGCAGAAGCGAAATGCTACAACATGTCCACGTTAACGTTGTCTGAGTTACTGCAACGACGATATCCTCGAGTTTTCAAATAAATTTCGCAGAGTGACGAGGCATTTGGCTACCTTAAGAGAGTCATAGTTACTCGTGTCTGCTGCTCCCACATCTTTAGGCCTTTATCATTCTTACTATGGCTAGGCCTTTATCATTCTTGCTATGGCCAGTCCTACAGACCCGATATGCCACTATATGTCCACCTGAACGTCGTCACAGTTACTCCCACTACGAGTTTCTCGAGTTAGCAAATGTACTTCGCCGGATAACGAGCCATTTGGCTACCTTAAGAGAGTCATAGTTACTGCGGCCAGCTTCTCCCCCTTCTTTGAATCTTTCCTCTCTTTAATTCGTTCTGTGTTCATTCCAGCAGAGGCAATATGCCACAACATGTCCAGCTTAACGTTGTCTGAGTTATTACAACGATGAGTTCCTAGAGTTTTCAAATAAATTTCACGGCGTGACGAGGCATTAGGGTACCTTAAGAGGGTCAAAGTTACTGCTGTCGGCTGCTTCCCCTTCTTTGAAATTTTCCTTTCTTTAATTCGTACTGTGGCAGTCCTTCAGAAGGGATATGCCACTACATGTCCACCTTAACGTTGTCTCAATTATTCCAACGACAAGCTCCACGAGATTTCAAATAAATTTCGCGGAGCGGCGAGACATTTGATCACTTTAAGCGAGACAGTTACTCCTGCAGCTGCTCCCACTTTTTTAAGCCCTTTCTCTATATCCTTCTTGCTATGGCCACTCGTGCAGAAGCGAAATGCTACAACATGTCCACGTTAACGTTGTCTGAGTTACTGCAACGACGATATCCTCGAGTTTTCAAATAAATTTCGCAGAGTGACGAGGCATTTGGCTACCTTAAGAGAGTCATAGTTACTCTTGTCTGCTGCTCCCACATCTTTAGGCCTTTATCATTCTTACTATGGCTAGGCCTTTATCATTCTTGCTATGGCCAGTCCTACAGACCCGATATGCCACTATATGTCCACCTGAACGTCGTCACAGTTACTCCCACTACGAGTTTCTCGAGTTAGCAAATGTACTTCGCCGGATAACGAGCCATTTGGCTACCTTAAGAGAGTCATAGTTACTGCGGCCAGCTTCTCCCCCTTCTTTGAATCTTTCCTCTCTTTAATTCGTTCTGTGTTCATTCCAGCAGAGGCAATATGCCACAACATGTCCAGCTTAACGTTGTCTGAGTTATTACAACGATGAGTTCCTAGAGTTTTCAATAAATTTCACGGCGTGACGAGGCATTAGGGTACCTTAAGAGGGTCAAAGTTACTGCTGTCGGCTGCTTCCCCTTCTTTGAAATTTTCCTTTCTTTAATTCGTACTGTGGCAGTCCTTCAGAAGGGATATGCCACTACATGTCCACCTTAACGTTGTCTCAATTATTCCAACGACAAGCTCCACGAGATTTCAAATAAATTTCGCGGAGCGACGAGGCATTTGATCACTTTAAGCGAGACATAGTTACTCCTGCAGCTGCTCCCACTTTTTTAAGCCCTTTCTCTATATCCTTCTTGCTATGGCCACTCGTGCAGAAGCGAAATGCTACAACATGTCCACGTTAACGTTGTCTGAGTTACTGCAACGACGATATCCTCGAGTTTTCAAATAAATTTCGCAGAGTGACGAGGCATTTGGCTACCTTAAGAGAGTCATAGTTACTCGTGTCGGCTGCTCCCACATCTTTAGGCCTTTATCATTCTTACTATGGCTGGGCCTTTATCATTCTTGCTATGGCCAGTCCTACAGACCCGATATGCCACTATATGTCCACCTGAACGTCGTCACAGTTACTCCCACTACGAGTTTCTCGAGTTAGCAAATGTACTTAGCCGGATAACGAGGCATTTGGCTACCTTAAGAGAGTCATAGTTACTGCGGCCAGCTTCTCCCCCTTCTTTGAATCTTTCCTCTCTTTAATTCGTTCTGTGTTCATTCCAGCAGAGGCAATATGCCACAACATGTCCAGCTTAACGTTGTCTGAGTTATTACAACGATGAGTTCCTAGAGTTTTCAAATAAATTTCATGGCGTGACGAGGCATTAGGGTACCTTAAGAGGGTCAAAGTTACTGCTGTCGGCTGCTTCCCCTTCTTTGAAATTTTCCTTTCTTTAATTCGTACTGTGGCAGTCCTTCAGAAGGGATATGCCACTACATGTCCACCTTAACGTTGTCTCAATTATTCCAACGACAAGCTCCACGAGATTTCAAATAAATTTCGCGGAGCGACGAGACATTTGATCACTTTAAGCGAGACATAGTTACTCCTGCAGCTGCTCCCACTTTTTTAAGCCCTTTCTCTATATCCTTCTTGCTATGGCCACTCGTGCAGAAGCGAAATGCTACAACATGTCCACGTTAACGTTGTCTGAGTTACTGCAACGACGATATCCTCGAGTTTTCAAATAAATTTCGCAGAGTGACGAGGCATTTGGCTACCTTAAGAGAGTCATAGTTACTCTTGTCTGCTGCTCCCACATCTTTAGGCCTTTATCATTCTTACTATGGCTAGGCCTTTATCATTCTTGCTATGGCCAGTCCTACAGACCCGATATGCCACTATATGTCCACCTGAACGTCGTCACAGTTACTCCCACTACGAGTTTCTCGAGTTAGCAAATGTACTTCGCCGGATAACGAGCCATTTGGCTACCTTAAGAGAGTCATAGTTACTGCGGCCAGCTTCTCCCCCTTCTTTGAATCTTTCCTCTCTTTAATTCGTTCTGTGTTCATTCCAGCAGAGGCAATATGCCACAACATGTCCAGCTTAACGTTGTCTGAGTTATTACAACGATGAGTTCCTAGAGTTTTCAATAAATTTCACGGCGTGACGAGGCATTAGGGTACCTTAAGAGGGTCAAAGTTACTGCTGTCGGCTGCTTCCCCTTCTTTGAAATTTTCCTTTCTTTAATTCGTACTGTGGCAGTCCTTCAGAAGGGATATGCCACTACATGTCCACCTTAACGTTGTCTCAATTATTCCAACGACAAGCTCCACGAGATTTCAAATAAATTTCGCGGAGCGACGAGACATTTGATCACTTTAAGCGAGACATAGTTACTCCTGCAGCTGCTCCCACTTTTTTAAGCCCTTTCTCTATATCCTTCTTGCTATGGCCACTCGTGCAGAAGCGAAATGCTACAACATGTCCACGTTAACGTTGTCTGAGTTACTGCAACGACGATATCCTCGAGTTTTCAAATAAATTTCGCAGAGTGACGAGGCATTTGGCTACCTTAAGAGAGTCATAGTTACTCTTGTCTGCTGCTCCCACATCTTTAGGCCTTTATCATTCTTACTATGGCTAGGCCTTTATCATTCTTGCTATGGCCAGTCCTACAGACCCGATATGCCACTATATGTCCACCTGAACGTCGTCACAGTTACTCCCACTACGAGTTTCTCGAGTTAGCAAATGTACTTCGCCGGATAACGAGCCATTTGGCTACCTTAAGAGAGTCATAGTTACTGCGGCCAGCTTCTCCCCCTTCTTTGAATCTTTCCTCTCTTTAATTCGTTCTGTGTTCATTCCAGCAGAGGCAATATGCCACAACATGTCCAGCTTAACGTTGTCTGAGTTATTACAACGATGAGTTCCTAGAGTTTTCAATAAATTTCACGGCGTGACGAGGCATTAGGGTACCTTAAGAGGGTCAAAGTTACTGCTGTCGGCTGCTTCCCCTTCTTTGAAATTTTCCTTTCTTTAATTCGTACTGTGGCAGTCCTTCAGAAGGGATATGCCACTACATGTCCACCTTAACGTTGTCTCAATTATTCCAACGACAAGCTCCACGAGATTTCAAATAAATTTCGCGGAGCGACGAGGTATTTGATCACTTTAAGCGAGACATAGTTACTCCTGCAGCTGCTCCCACTTTTTTAAGCCCTTTCTCTATATCCTTCTTGCTATGGCCACTCGTGCAGAAGCGAAATGCTACAACATGTCCACGTTAACGTTGTCTGAGTTACTGCAACGACGATATCCTCGAGTTTTCAAATAAATTTCGCAGAGTGACGAGGCATTTGGCTACCTTAAGAGAGTCATAGTTACTCGTGTCGGCTGCTCCCACATCTTTAGGCCTTTATCATTCTTACTATGGCTGGGCCTTTATCATTCTTGCTATGGCCAGTCCTACAGACCCGATATGCCACTATATGTCCACCTGAACGTCGTCACAGTTACTCCCACTACGAGTTTCTCGAGTTAGCAAATGTACTTAGCCGGATAACGAGGCATTTGGCTACCTTAAGAGAGTCATAGTTACTGCGGCCAGCTTCTCCCCCTTCTTTGAATCTTTCCTCTCTTTAATTCGTTCTGTGTTCATTCCAGCAGAGGCAATATGCCACAACATGTCCAGCTTAACGTTGTCTGAGTTATTACAACGATGAGTTCCTAGAGTTTTCAAATAAATTTCATGGCGTGACGAGGCATTAGGGTACCTTAAGAGGGTCAAAGTTACTGCTGTCGGCTGCTTCCCCTTCTTTGAAATTTTCCTTTCTTTAATTCGTACTGTGGCAGTCCTTCAGAAGGGATATGCCACTACATGTCCACCTTAACGTTGTCTCAATTATTCCAACGACAAGCTCCACGAGATTTCAAATAAATTTCGCGGAGCGACGAGACATTTGATCACTTTAAGCGAGACATAGTTACTCCTGCAGCTGCTCCCACTTTTTTAAGCCCTTTCTCTATATCCTTCTTGCTATGGCCACTCGTGCAGAAGCGAAATGCTACAACATGTCCACGTTAACGTTGTCTGAGTTACTGCAACGACGATATCCTCGAGTTTTCAAATAAATTTCGCAGAGTGACGAGGCATTTGGCTACCTTAAGAGAGTCATAGTTACTCTTGTCTGCTGCTCCCACATCTTTAGGCCTTTATCATTCTTACTATGGCTAGGCCTTTATCATTCTTGCTATGGCCAGTCCTACAGACCCGATATGCCACTATATGTCCACCTGAACGTCGTCACAGTTACTCCCACTACGAGTTTCTCGAGTTAGCAAATGTACTTCGCCGGATAACGAGGCATTTGGCTACCTTAAGAGAGTCATAGTTACTGCGGCCAGCTTCTCCCCCTTCTTTGAATCTTTCCTCTCTTTAATTCGTTCTGTGTTCATTCCAGCAGAGGCAATATGCCACAACATGTCCAGCTTAACGTTGTCTGAGTTATTACAACGATGAGTTCCTAGAGTTTTCAATAAATTTCACGGCGTGACGAGGCATTAGAGTACCTTAAGAGGGTCAAAGTTACTGCTGTCGGCTGCTTCCACTTCTTTGAAATTTTCCTTTCTTTAATTCGTACTGTGGCAGTCCTTCAGAAGGGATATGCCACTACATGTCCACCTTAACGTTGTCTCAATTATTCCAACGACAAGCTCCACGAGATTTCAAATAAATTTCGCGGAGCGACGAGGCATTTGATCACTTTAAGCGAGACATAGTTACTCCTGCAGCTGCTCCCACTTTTTAAGCCCTTTCTCTATATCCTTCTTGCTATGGCCACTCGTGCAGAAGCGAAATGCTACAACAAGTCCACGTTAACGTTGTCTGAGTTACTGCAACGACGATATCCTCGAGTTTTCAAATAAATTTCGCAGAGTGACGAGGCATTTGGCTACCTTAAGAGAGTCATAGTTACTCGTGTCGGCTGCTCCCACATCTTTAGGCCTTTATCAATCTTACTATGGCTAGGCCTTTATCATTCTTGCTATGGCCAGTCCTACAGACCCGATATGCCACTATATGTCCACCTGAACGTCGTCACAGTTACTCCCACTACCAGTTTCTCGAGTTAGCAAATGTACTTAGCCGGATAACGAGGCATTTGGCTACCTTAAGAGAGTCATAGTTACTGCGGCCAGCTTCTCCCCCTTCTTTGAACCTTTCCTCTCTTTAATTCGTTCTGTGTTCATTCCAGCAGAGGCAATATGCCACAACATGTCCAGCTTAACGTTGTCTGAGTTATTACAACGATGAGTTCCTAGAGTTTTCAATAAATTTCACGGCGTGACGAGGCATTAGAGTACCTTAAGAGGGTCAAAGTTACTGCTGTCGGCTGCTTCCCCTTCTTTGAAATTTTCCTTTCTTTAATTCGTACTGTGGCAGTCCTTCAGAAGGGATATGCCACTACATGTCCACCTTAACGTTGTCTCAATTATTCCAACGACAAGCTCCACGAGATTTCAAATAAATTTCGCGGAGCGACGAGGCATTTGATCACTTTAAGCGAGACATAGTTACTCCTGCAGCTGCTCCCACTTTTTTAAGCCCTTTCTCTATATCCTTCTTGCTATGGCCACTCGTGCAGAAGCGAAATGCTACAACATGTCCACGTTAACGTTGTCTGAGTTACTGCAACGACGATATCCTCGAGTTTTCAAATAAATTTCGCAGAGTGACGAGGCATTTGGCTACCTTAAGAGAGGCATAGTTACTCTTGTCGGCTGCTCCCACATCTTTAGGCCTTTATCATTCTTACTATGGCTGGGCCTTTATCATTCTTGCTATGGCCAGTCCTACAGACCCGATATGCCACTATATGTCCACCTGAACGTCGTCACAGTTACTCCCACTACGAGTTTCTCGAGTTAGCAAATGTACTTAGCCGGATAACGAGGCATTTGGCTACCTTAAGAGAGTCATAGTTACTGCGGCCAGCTTCTCCCCCTTCTTTGAATCTTTCCTCTCTTTAATTCGTTCTGTGTTCATTCCAGCAGAGGCAATATGCCACAACATGTCCAGCTTAACGTTGTCTGAGTTATTACAACGATGAGTTCCTAGAGTTTTCAAATAAATTTCACGGCGTGACGAGGCATTAGGGTACCTTAAGAGGGTCAAAGTTACTGCTGTCGGCTGCTTCCCCTTCTTTGAAATTTTCCTTTCTTTAATTCGTACTGTGGCAGTCCTTCAGAAGGGATATGCCACTACATGTCCACCTTAACGTTGTCTCAATTATTCCAACGACAAGCTCCACGAGATTTCAAATAAATTTCGCGGAGCGACGAGACATTTGATCACTTTAAGCGAGACATAGTTACTCCTGCAGCTGCTCCCACTTTTTTAAGCCCTTTCTCTATATCCTTCTTGCTATGGCCACTCGTGCAGAAGCGAAATGCTACAACATGTCCACGTTAACGTTGTCTGAGTTACTGCAACGACGATATCCTCGAGTTTTCAAATAAATTTCGCAGAGTGACGAGGCATTTGACTACCTTAAGAGAGTCATAGTTACTCTTGTCTGCTGCTCCCACATCTTTAGGCCTTTATCATTCTTACTATGGCTAGGCCTTTATCATTCTTGCTATGGCCAGTCCTACAGACCCGATATGCCACTATATGTCCACCTGAACGTCGTCACAGTTACTCCCACTACGAGTTTCTCGAGTTAGCAAATGTACTTCGCCGGATAACGAGGCATTTGGCTACCTTAAGAGAGTCATAGTTACTGCGGCCAGCTTCTCCCCCTTCTATGAATCTTTCCTCTCTTTAATTCGTTCTGTGTTCATTCCAGCAGAGGCAATATGCCACAACATGTCCAGCTTAACGTTGTCTGAGTTATTACAACGATGAGTTCCTAGAGTTTTCAATAAATTTCACGGCGTGACGAGGCATTAGAGTACCTTAAGAGGGTCAAAGTTACTGCTGTCGGCTGCTTCCACTTCTTTGAAATTTTCCTTTCTTTAATTCGTACTGTGGCAGTCCTTCAGAAGGGATATGCCACTACATGTCCACCTTAACGTTGTCTCAATTATTCCAACGACAAGCTCCACGAGATTTCAAATAAATTTCGCGGAGCGACGAGGCATTTGATCACTTTAAGCGAGACATAGTTACTCCTGCAGCTGCTCCCACTTTTTTAAGCCCTTTCTCTATATCCTTCTTGCTATGGCCACTCGTGCAGAAGCGAAATGCTACAACATGTCCACGTTAACGTTGTCTGAGTTACTGCAACGACGATATCCTCGAGTTTTCAAATAAATTTCGCAGAGTGACGAGGCATTTGGCTACCTTAAGAGAGTCATAGTTACTCGTGTCGGCTGCTACCACATCTTTAGGCCTTTATCATTCTTACTATGGCTAGGCCTTTATCATTCTTGCTATGGCCAGTCCTACAGACCCGATATGCCACTATATGTCCACCTGAACGTCGTCACAGTTACTCCCACAACCAGTTTCTCGAGTTAGCAAATGTACTTAGCCGGATAACGAGGCATTTGGCTACCTTAAGAGAGTCATAGTTACTGCGGCCAGCTTCTCCCCCTTCTTTGAATCTTTCCTCTCTTTAATTCGTTCTGTGTTCATTCCAGCAGAGGCAATATGCCACAACATGTCCAGCTTAACGTTGTCTGAGTTATTACAACGATGAGTTCCTAGACTTTTCAAATAAATTTCACGGCGTGACGAGGCATTAGGGTACCTTAAGAGGGTCAAAGTTACTGCTGTCGGCTGCTTCCCCTTCTTTGAAATTTTCCTTTCTTTAATTCGTACTGTGGCAGTCCTTCAGAAGGGATATACCACTACATGTCCACCTTAACGTTGTCTCAATTATTCCAACGACAAGCTCCCCGAGATTTCAAATAAATTTCGCGGAGCGACGAGGCATTTGATCACTTTAAGCGAGAAATAGTTACTCCTGCAGCTGCTCCCACTTTTTTAAGCCCTTTCTCTATATCCTTCTTGCTATGGCCACTCGTGCAGAAGCGAAATGCTACAACAAGTCCACGTTAACGTTGTCTGAGTTACTGCAACGACGATATCCTCGAGTTTTCAAATAAATTTCGCAGAGTGACGAGGCATTTGGCTACCTTAAGAGAGTCATAGTTACTCGTGTCTGCTGCTCCCACATCTTTAGGCCTTTATCATTCTTACTATGGCTAGGCCTTTATCATTCTTGCTATGGCCAGTCCTACAGACCCGATATGCCACTATATGTCCACCTGAACGTCGTCACAGTTACTCCCACTACGAGTTTCTCGAGTTAGCAAATGTACTTCGCCGGATAACGAGGCATTTGGCTACCTTAAGAGAGTCATAGTTACTGCGGCCAGCTTCTCCCCCTTCTTTGAATCTTTCCTCTCTTTAATTCGTTCTGTGTTCATTCCAGCAGAGGCAATATGCCACAACATGTCCAGCTTAACGTTGTCTGAGTTATTACAACGATGAGTTCCTAGAGTTTTCAAATAAATTTCACGGCGTGACGAGGCATTAGGGTACCTTAAGAGGGTCAAAGTTACTGCTGTCGGCTGCTTCCCCTTCTTTGAAATTTTCCTTTCTTTAATTCGTACTGTGGCAGTCCTTCAGAAGGGATATGCCACTACATGTCCACCTTAACGTTGTCTCAATTATTCCAACGACAAGCTCCACGAGATTTCAAATAAATTTCGCGGAGCGACGAGACATTTGATCACTTTAAGCGAGACATAGTTACTCCTGCAGCTGCTCCCACTTTTTTAAGCCCTTTCTCTATATCCTTCTTGCTATGGCCACTCGTGCAGAAGCGAAATGCTACAACATGTCCACGTTAACGTTGTCTGAGTTACTGCAACGACGATATCCTCGAGTTTTCAAATAAATTTCGCAGAGTGACGAGGCATTTGGCTACCTTAAGAGAGTCATAGTTACTCTTGTCTGCTGCTCCCACATCTTTAGGCCTTTATCATTCTTACTATGGCTAGGCCTTTATCATTCTTGCTATGGCCAGTCCTACAGACCCGATATGCCACTATATGTCCACCTGAACGTCGTCACAGTTACTCCCACTACGAGTTTCTCGAGTTAGCAAATGTACTTCGCCGGATAACGAGGCATTTGGCTACCTTAAGAGAGTCATAGTTACTGCGGCCAGCTTCTCCCCCTTCTTTGAATCTTTCCTCTCTTTAATTCGTTCTGTGTTCATTCCAGCAGAGGCAATATGCCACAACATGTCCAGCTTAACGTTGTCTGAGTTATTACAACGATGAGTTCCTAGAGTTTTCAATAAATTTCACGGCGTGACGAGGCATTAGAGTACCTTAAGAGGGTCAAAGTTACTGCTGTCGGCTGCTTCCACTTCTTTGAAATTTTCCTTTCTTTAATTCGTACTGTGGCAGTCCTTCAGAAGGGATATGCCACTACATGTCCACCTTAACGTTGTCTCAATTATTCCAACGACAAGCTCCACGAGATTTCAAATAAATTTCGCGGAGCGACGAGGCATTTGATCACTTTAAGCGAGACATAGTTACTCCTGCAGCTGCTCCCACTTTTTTAAGCCCTTTCTCTATATCCTTCTTGCTATGGCCACTCGTGCAGAAGCGAAATGCTACAACATGTCCACGTTAACGTTGTCTGAGTTACTGCAACGACGATATCCTCGAGTTTTCAAATAAATTTCGCAGAGTGACGAGGCATTTGGCTACCTTAAGAGAGTCATAGTTACTCGTGTCGGCTGCTCCCACATCTTTAGGCCTTTATCATTCTTACTATGGCTAGGCCTTTATCATTCTTGCTATGGCCAGTCCTACAGACCCGATATGCCACTATATGTCCACCTGAACGTCGTCACAGTTACTCCCACTACGAGTTTCTCGAGTTAGCAAATGTACTTAGCCGGATAACGAGGCATTTGGCTACCTTAAGAGAGTCATAGTTACTGCGGCCAGCTTCTCCCCCTTCTTTGAATCTTTCCTCTCTTTAATTCGTTCTGTGTTCATTCCAGCAGACGCAATATGCCACAACATGTCCAGCTTAACGTTGTCTGAGTTATTACAACGATGAGTTCCTAGACTTTTCAAATAAATTTCACGGCGTGACGAGGCATTAGGGTACCTTAAGAGGGTCAAAGTTACTGCTGTCGGCTGCTTCCCCTTCTTTGAAATTTTCCTTTCTTTAATTCGTACTGTGGCAGTCCTTCAGATGGGATATACCACTACATGTCCACCTTAACGTTGTCTCAATTATTCCAACGACAAGCTCCCCGAGATTTCAAATAAATTTCGCGGAGCGACGAGGCATTTGATCACTTTAAGCGAGAAATAACTACTCCTGCAGCTGCTCCCACTTTTTTAAGCCCTTTCTCTATATCCTTCTTGCTATGGCCACTCGTGCAGAAGCGAAATGCTACAACAAGTCCACGTTAACGTTGTCTGAGTTACTGCAACGACGATATCCTCGAGTTTTCAAATAAATTTCGCAGAGTGACGAGGCATTTGGCTACCTTAAGAGAGTCATAGTTACTCGTGTCTGCTGCTCCCACATCTTTAGGCCTTTATCATTCTTACTATGGCTAGGCCTTTATCATTCTTGCTATGGCCAGTCCTACAGACCCGATATGCCACTATATGTCCACCTGAACGTCGTCACAGTTACTCCCACTACGAGTTTCTCGAGTTAGCAAATGTACTTCGCCGGATAACGAGCCATTTGGCTACCTTAAGAGAGTCATAGTTACTGCGGCCAGCTTCTCCCCCTTCTTTGAATCTTTCCTCTCTTTAATTCGTTCTGTGTTCATTCCAGCAGAGGCAATATGCCACAACATGTCCAGCTTAACGTTGTCTGAGTTATTACAACGATGAGCTCCTAGAGTTTTCAATAAATTTCACGGCGTGACGAGGCATTAGGGTACCTTAAGAGGGTCAAAGTTACTGCTGTCGGCTGCTTCCCCTTCTTTGAAATTTTCCTTTCTTTAATTCGTACTGTGGCAGTCCTTCAGAAGGGATATGCCACTACATGTCCACCTTAACGTTGTCTCAATTATTCCAACGACAAGCTCCACGAGATTTCAAATAAATTTCGCGGAGCGACGAGGCATTTGATCACTTTAAGCGAGACATAGTTACTCCTGCAGCTGCTCCCACTTTTTTAAGCCCTTTCTCTATATCCTTCTTGTTATGGCCACTCGTGCAGAAGCGAAATGCTACAACATGTCCACGTTAACGTTGTCTGAGTTACTGCAACGACGATATCCTCGAGTTTTCAAATAAATTTCGCAGAGTGACGAGGCATTTGGCTACCTTAAGAGAGTCATAGTTACTCGTGTCTGCTGCTCCCACATCTTTAGGCCTTCATCATTCTTACTATGGCTAGGCCTTTATCATTCTTGCTATGGCCAGTCCTACAGACCCGATATGCCACTATATGTCCACCTGAACGTCGTCACAGTTACTCCCACTACGAGTTTCTCGAGTTAGCGAATGTACTTCGCCGGATAACGAGGCATTTGGCTACCTTAAGAGAGTCATAGTTACTGCGGCCAGCTTCTCCCCCTTCTTTGAATCTTTCCTCTCTTTAATTCGTTCTGTGTTCATTCCAGCAGAGGCAATATGCCACAACATGTCCAGCTTAACGTTGTCTGAGTTATTACAACGATGAGTTCCTAGAGTTTTCAAATAAATTTCACGGCGTGACGAGGCATTAGGGTACCTTAAGAGGGTCAAAGTTACTGCTGTCGGCTGCTTCCCCTTCTTTGAAATTTTCCTTTCTTTAATTCGTACTGTGGCAGTCCTTCAGAAGGGATATGCCACTACATGTCCACCTTAACGTTGTCTCAATTATTCCAACGACAAGCTCCACGAGATTTCAAATAAATTTCGCGGAGCGACGAGGCATTTGATCACTTTAAGCGAGACATAGTTACTCCTGCAGCTGCTCCCACTTTTTTAAGCCCTTTCTCTATATCCTTCTTGCTATGGCCACTCGTGCAGAAGCGAAATGCTACAACATGTCCACGTTAACGTTGTCTGAGTTACTGCAACGACGATATCCTCGAGTTTTCAAACAAAAAATTTGCAGAGTGACGAGGCATTTGGCTACCTTAAGAGAGTCATAGTTACTCGTGTCGGCTGCTCCCACATCTTTAGGCCTTTATCATTCTTACTATGGCTAGGCCTTTATCATTCTTGCTATGGCCAGTCCTACAGACCCGATATGCCACTATATGTCCACCTGAACGTCGTCACAGTTACTCCCACTACGAGTTTCTCGAGTTAGCAAATGTACTTAGCCGGATAACGAGGCATTTGGCTACCTTAAGAGAGTCATAGTTACTGCGGCCAGCTTCTCCCCCTTCTTTGAATCTTTCCTCTCTTTAATTCGTTCTGTGTTCATTCCAGCAGAGGCAATATGCCACAACATGTCCAGCTTAACATTGTCTGAGTTATTACAACGATGAGCTCCTAGAGTTTTCAATAAATTTCACGGCGTGACGAGGCATTAGGGTACCTTAAGAGGGTCAAAGTTACTGCTGTCGGCTGCTTCCCCTTCTTTGAAATTTTCCTTTCTTTAATTCGTACTGTGGCAGTCCTTCAGAAGGGATATGCCACTACATGTCCACCTTAACGTTGTCTCAATTATTCCAACGACAAGCTCCACGAGATTTCAAATAAATTTCGCGGAGCGACGAGGCATTTGATCACTTTAAGCGAGACATAGTTACTCCTGCAGCTGCTCCCACTTTTTTAAGCCCTTTCTCTATGTCCTTCTTGCTATGGCCACTCGTGCAGAAGCGAAATGCTACAACAAGTCCACGTTAACGTTGTCTGAGTTACTGCAACGACGATATCCTCGAGTTTTCAAATAAATTTCGCAGAGTGACGAGGCATTTGACTACCTTAAGAGAGTCATAGTTACTCGTGTCTGCTGCTCCCACATCTTTAGGCCTTTATCATTCTTACTATGGCTAGGCCTTTATCATTCTTGCTATGGCCAGTCCTACAGACCCGATATGCCACTATATGTCCACCTGAACGTCGTCACAGTTACTCCCACTACGAGTTTCTCGAGTTAGCAAATGTACTTAGCCGGATAACGAGGCATTTGGCTACCTTAAGAGAGTCATAGTTACTGCGGCCAGCTTCTCCCCCTTCTTTGAATCTTTCCTCTCTTTAATTCGTTCTGTGTTCATTCCAGCAGAGGCAATATGCCACAACATGTCCAGCTTAACGTTGTCTGAGTTATTACAACGATGAGTTCCTAGAGTTTTCAATAAATTTCACGGCGTGACGAGGCATTAGGGTACATTAAGAGGGTCAAAGTTACTGCTGTCGGCTGCTTCCCCTTCTTTGAAATTTTCCTTTCTTTAATTCGTACTGTGGCAGTCCTTCAGAAGGGATATGCCACTACATGTCCACCTTAACGTTGTCTCAATTATTCCAACGACAAGCTCCACGAGATTTCAAATAAATTTCGCGGAGCGACGAGGCATTTGATCACTTTAAGCGAGACATAGTTACTCCTGCAGCTGCTCCCACTTTTTTAAGCCCTTTCTCTATATCCTTCTTGCTATGGCCACTCGTGCAGAAGCGAAATGCTACAACATGTCCACGTTAACGTTGTCTGAGTTACTGCAACGACGATATCCTCGAGTTTTCAAACAAAAAATTTGAAGAGTGACGAGGCATTTGGCTACCTTAAGAGAGTCATAGTTACTCGTGTCGGCTGCTCCCACATCTTTAGGCCTTTATCATTCTTACTATGGCTAGGCCTTTATCATTCTTGCTATGGCCAGTCCTACAGACCCGATATGCCACTATATGTCCACCTGAACGTCGTCACAGTTACTCCCACTACGAGTTTCTCGAGTTAGCAAATGTACTTCGCCGGATAACGAGCCATTTGGCTACCTTAAGAGAGTCATAGTTACTGCGGCCAGCTTCTCCCCCTTCTTTGAATCTTTCCTCTCTTTAATTCGTTCTGTGTTCATTCCAGCAGAGGCACTATGCCACAACATGTCCAGCTTAACGTTGTCTGAGTTATTACAACGATGAGCTCCTAGAGTTTTCAATAAATTTCACGGCGTGACGAGGCATTAGGGTACCTTAAGAGGGTCAAAGTTACTGCTGTCGGCTGCTTCCCCTTCTTTGAAATTTTCCTTTCTTTAATTCGTACTGTGGCAGTCCTTCAGAAGGGATATGCCACTACATGTCCACCTTAACGTTGTCTCAATTATTCCAACGACAAGCTCCACGAGATTTCAAATAAATTTCGCGGAGCGACGAGACATTTGATCACTTTAAGCGAGACATAGTTACTCCTGCAGCTGCTCCCACTTTTTTAAGCCCTTTCTCTATATCCTTCTTGCTATGGCCACTCGTGCAGAAGCGAAATGCTACAACATGTCCACGTTAACGTTGTCTGAGTTACTGCAACGACGATATCCTCGAGTTTTCAAATAAATTTCGCAGAGTGACGAGGCATTTGGCTACCTTAAGAGAGTCATAGATACTCGTGTCTGCTGCTCCCACATCTTTAGGCCTTTATCATTCTTACTATGGCTAGGCCTTTATCATTCTTGCTATGGCCAGTCCTACAGACCCGATATGCCACTATATGTCCACCTGAACGTCGTCACAGTTACTCCCACTACGAGTTTCTCGAGTTAGCGAATGTACTTCGCCGGATAACGAGGCATTTGGCTACCTTAAGAGAGTCATAGTTACTGCGGCCAGCTTCTCCCCCTTCTTTGAATCTTTCCTCTCTTTAATTCGTTCTGTGTTCATTCCAGCAGAGGCAATATGCCACAACATGTCCAGCTTAACGTTGTCTGAGTTATTACAACGATGAGTTCCTAGAGTTTTCAAATAAATTTCACGGCGTGACGAGGCATTAGGGTACCTTAAGAGGGTCAAAGTTACTGCTGTCGGCTGCTTCCCCTTCTTTGAAATTTTCCTTTCTTTAATTCGTACTGTGGCAGTCCTTCAGAAGGGATATGCCACTACATGTCCACCTTAACGTTGTCTCAATTATTCCAACGACAAGCTCCACGAGATTTCAAATAAATTTCGCGGAGCGACGAGGCATTTGATCACTTTAAGCGAGACATAGTTACTCCTGCAGCTGTTCCCACTTTTTTAAGCCCTTTCTCTATATCCTTCTTGCTATGGCCACTCGTGCAGAAGCGAAATGCTACAACATGTCCACGTTAACGTTGTCTGAGTTACTGCAACGACGATATCCTCGAGTTTTCAAACAAAAAATTTCGCAGTGTGACGAGGCATTTGGCTACCTTAAGAGAGTCATAGTTACTCGTGTCGGCTGCTCCCACATCTTTAGGCCTTTATCATTCTTACTATGGCTAGGCCTTTATCATTCTTGCTATGGCCAGTCCTACAGACCCGATATGCCACTATATGTCCACCTGAACGTCGTCACAGTTACTCCCACTACGAGTTTCTCGAGTTAGCAAATGTACTTCGCCGGATAACGAGCCATTTGGCTACCTTAAGAGAGTCATAGTTACTGCGGCCAGCTTCTCCCCCTTCTTTGAATCTTTCCTCTCTTTAATTCGTTCTGTGTTCATTCCAGCAGAGGCAATATGCCACAACATGTCCAGCTTAACGTTGTCTGAGTTATTACAACGATGAGCTCCTAGAGTTTTCAATAAATTTCACGGCGTGACGAGGCATTAGGGTACCTTAAGAGGGTCAAAGTTACTGCTGTCGGCTGCTTCCCCTTCTTTGAAATTTTCCTTTCTTTAATTCGTACTGTGGCAGTCCTTCAGAAGGGATATGCCACTACATGTCCAACTTAACGTTGTCTCAATTATTCCAACGACAAGCTCCACGAGATTTCAAATAAATTTCGCGGAGCGACGAGGCATTTGATCACTTTAAGCGAGACATAGTTACTCCTGCAGCTGCTCCCACTTTTTTAAGCCCTTTCTCTATATCCTTCTTGCTATGGCCACTCGTGCAGAAGCGAAATGCTACAACAAGTCCACGTTAACGTTGTCTGAGTTACTGCAACGACGATATCCTCGAGTTTTCAAATAAATTTCGCAGAGTGACGAGGCATTTGACTACCTTAAGAGAGTCATAGTTACTCGTGTCTGCTGCTCCCACATCTTTAGGCCTTTATCATTCTTACTATGGCTAGGCCTTTATCATTCTTGCTATGGCCAGTCCTACAGACCCGATATGCCACTATATGTCCACCTGAACGTCGTCACAGTTACTCCCACTACGAGTTTCTCGAGTTAGCAAATGTACTTAGCCGGATAACGAGGCATTTGGCTACCTTAAGAGAGTCATAGTTACTGCGGCCAGCTTCTCCCCCTTCTTTGAATCTTTCCTCTCTTTAATTCGTTCTGTGTTCATTCCAGCAGAGGCAATATGCCACAACATGTCCAGCTTAACGTTGTCTGAGTTATTACAACGATGAGTTCCTAGACTTTTCAAATAAATTTCACGGCGTGACGAGGCATTAGGGTACCTTAAGAGGGTCAAAGTTACTGCTGTCGGCTGCTTCCCCTTCTTTGAAATTTTCCTTTCTTTAATTCGTACTGTGGCAGTCCTTCAGAAGGGATATACCACTACATGTCCACCTTAACGTTGTCTCAATTATTCCAACGACAAGCTCCTCGAGATTTCAAATAAATTTCGCGGAGCGACGAGGCATTTGATCACTTTAAGCGAGACATAGTTACTCCTGCAGCTGCTCCCACTTTTTTAAGCACTTTCTCTATATCCTTCTTGCTATGGCCACTCGTGCAGAAGCGAAATGCTACAACAAGTCCACGTTAACGTTGTCTGAGTTACTGCAACGACGATATCCTCGAGTTTTCAAATAAATTTCGCAGAGTGACGAGGCATTTGGCTACCTTAAGAGAGTCATAGTTACTCGTGTCTGCTGCTCCCACATCTTTAGGCCTTTATCATTCTTACTATGGCTAGGCCTTTATCATTCTTGCTATGGCCAGTCCTACAGACCCGATATGCCACTATATGTCCACCTGAACGTCGTCACAGTTACTCCCACTACCAGTTTCTCGAGTTAGCAAATGTACTTCGCCGGATAACGAGGCATTTGGCTACCTTAAGAGAGTCATAGTTACTGCGGCCAGCTTCTCCCCCTTCTTTGAATCTTTCCTCTCTTTAATTCGTTCTGTGTTCATTCCAGCAGAGGCAATATGCCACAACATGTCCAGCTTAACGTTGTCTGAGTTATTACAACGATGAGTTCCTAGAGTTTTCAAATAAATTTCACGGCGTGACGAGGCATTAGGGTACCTTAAGAGGGTCAAAGTTACTGCTGTCGGCTGCTTCCCCTTCTTTGAAATTTTCCTTTCTTTAATTCGTACTGTCGCAGTCCTTCAGAAGGGATATGCCACTACATGTCCACCTTAACGTTGTCTCAATTATTCCAACGACAAGCTCCACGAGATTTCCAATAAATTTCGCGGAGCGACGAGACATTTGATCACTTTAAGCGAGACATAGTTACTCCTGCAGCTGATCCCACTTTTTTAAGCCCTTTCTCTATATCCTTCTTGCTATGGCCACTCGTGCAGAAGCGAAATGCTACAACATGTCCACGTTAACGTTGTCTGAGTTACTGCAACGACGATATCCTCGAGTTTTCAAATAAATTTCGCAGAGTGACGAGGCATTTGGCTACCTTAAGAGAGTCATAGTTACTCGTGTCTGCTGCTCCCACATCTTTAGGCCTTTATCATTCTTACTATGGCTAGGCCTTTATCATTCTTGCTATGGCCAGTCCTACAGACCCGATATGCCACTATATGTCCACCTGAACGTCGTCACAGTTACTCCCACTACGAGTTTCTCGAGTTAGCGAATGTACTTCGCCGGATAACGAGGCATTTGGCTACCTTAAGAGAGTCATAGTTACTGCGGCCAGCTTCTCCCCCTTCTTTGAATCTTTCCTCTCTTTAATTCGTTCTGTGTTCATTCCAGCAGAGGCAATATGCCACAACATGTCCAGCTTAACGTTGTCTGAGTTATTACAACGATGAGTTCCTAGAGTTTTCAAATAAATTTCACGGCGTGACGAGGCATTAGGGTACCTTAAGAGGGTCAAAGTTACTGCTGTCGGCTGCTTCCCCTTCTTTGAAATTTTCCTTTCTTTAATTCGTACTGTGGCAGTCCTTCAGAAGGGATATGCCACTACATGTCCACCTTAACGTTGTCTCAATTATTCCAACGACAAGCTCCACGAGATTTCAAATAAATTTCGCGGAGCGACGAGGCATTTGATCACTTTAAGCGAGACATAGTTACTCCTGCAGCTGCTCCCACTTTTTTAAGCCCTTTCTCTATGTCCTTCTTGCTATGGCCACTCGTGCAGAAGCGAAATGCTACAACAAGTCCACGTTAACGTTGTCTGAGTTACTGCAACGACGATATCCTCGAGTTTTCAAATAAATTTCGCAGAGTGACGAGGCATTTGACTACCTTAAGAGAGTCATAGTTACTCGTGTCTGCTGCTCCCACATCTTTAGGCCTTTATCATTCTTACTATGGCTAGGCCTTTATCATTCTTGCTATGGCCAGTCCTACAGACCCGATATGCCACTATATGTCCACCTGAACGTCGTCACAGTTACTCCCACTACGAGTTTCTCGAGTTAGCAAATGTACTTCGCCGGATAACAAGGCATTTGGCTACCTTAAGAGAGTCATAGTTACTGCGGCCAGCTTCTCCCCCTTCTTTGAATCTTTCCTCTCTTTAATTCGTTCTGTGTTCATTCCAGCAGAGGCAATATGCCACAACATGTCCAGCTTAACGTTGTCTGAGTTATTACAACGATGAGTTCCTAGAGTTTTCAATAAATTTCACGGCGTGACGAGGCATTAGGGTACCTTAAGAGGGTCAAAGTTACTGCTGTCGGCTGCTTCCCCTTCTTTGAAATTTTCCTTTCTTTAATTCGTACTGTGGCAGTCCTTCAGAAGGGATATGCCACTACATGTCCACCTTAACGTTGTCTCAATTATTCCAACGACAAGCTCCACGAGATTTCAAATAAATTTCGCGGAGCGACGAGGCATTTGATCACTTTAAGCGAGACATAGTTACTCCTGCAGCTGCTCCCACTTTTTTAAGCCCTTTCTCTATATCCTTCTTGCTATGGCCACTCGTGCAGAAGCGAAATGCTACAACATGTCCACGTTAACGTTGTCTGAGTTACTGCAACGACGATATCCTCGAGTTTTCAAATAAATTTCGCAGAGTGACGAGGCATTTGGCTACCTTAAGAGAGTCATAGATACTCGTGTCTGCTGCTCCCACATCTTTAGGCCTTCATCATTCTTACTATGGCTAGGCCTTTATCATTCTTGCTATGGCCAGTCCTACAGACCCGATATGCCACTATATGTCCACCTGAACGTCGTCACAGTTACTCCCACTACGAGTTTCTCGAGTTAGCGAATGTACTTCGCCGGATAACGAGGCATTTGGCTACCTTAAGAGAGTCATAGTTACTGCGGCCAGCTTCTCCCCCTTCTTTGAATCTTTCCTCTCTTTAATTCGTTCTGTGTTCATTCCAGCAGAGGCAATATGCCACAACATGTCCAGCTTAACGTTGTCTGAGTTATTACAACGATGAGTTCCTAGAGTTTTCAAATAAATTTCACGGCGTGACGAGGCATTAGGGTACCTTAAGAGGGTCAAAGTTACTGCTGTCGGCTGCTTCCCCTTCTTTGAAATTTTCCTTTCTTTAATTCGTACTGTGGCAGTCCTTCAGAAGGGATATGCCACTACATGTCCACCTTAACGTTGTCTCAATTATTCCAACGACAAGCTCCACGAGATTTCAAATAAATTTCGCGGAGCGACGAGGCATTTGATCACTTTAAGCGAGACATAGTTACTCCTGCAGCTGCTCCCACTTTTTTAAGCCCTTTCTCTATGTCCTTCTTGCTATGGCCACTCGTGCAGAAGCGAAATGCTACAACAAGTCCACGTTAACGTTGTCTGAGTTACTGCAACGACGATATCCTCGAGTTTTCAAATAAATTTCGCAGAGTGACGAGGCATTTGACTACCTTAAGAGAGTCATAGTTACTCGTGTCTGCTGCTCCCACATCTTTAGGCCTTTATCATTCTTACTATGGCTAGGCCTTTATCATTCTTGCTATGGCCAGTCCTACAGACCCGATATGCCACTATATGTCCACCTGAACGTCGTCACAGTTACTCCCACTACGAGTTTCTCGAGTTAGCGAATGTACTTCGCCGGATAACGAGGCATTTGGCTACCTTAAGAGAGTCATAGTTACTGCGGCCAGCTTCTCCCCCTTCTTTGAATCTTTCCTCTCTTTAATTCGTTCTGTGTTCATTCCAGCAGAGGCAATATGCCACAACATGTCCAGCTTAACGTTGTCTGAGTTATTACAACGATGAGTTCCTAGAGTTTTCAATAAATTTCACGGCGTGACGAGGCATTAGGGTACCTTAAGAGGGTCAAAGTTACTGCTGTCGGCTGCTTCCCCTTCTTTGAAATTTTCCTTTCTTTAATTCGTACTGTGGCAGTCCTTCAGAAGGGATATGCCACTACATGTCCACCTTAACGTTGTCTCAATTATTCCAACGACAAGCTCCACGAGATTTCAAATAAATTTCGCGGAGCGACGAGGCATTTGATCACTTTAAGCGAGACATAGTTACTCCTGCAGCTGCTCCCACTTTTTTAAGCCCTTTCTCTATGTCCTTCTTGCTATGGCCACTCGTGCAGAAGCGAAATGCTACAACAAGTCCACGTTAACGTTGTCTGAGTTACTGCAACGACGATATCCTCGAGTTTTCAAATAAATTTCGCAGAGTGACGAGGCATTTGACTACCTTAAGAGAGTCATAGTTACTCGTGTCTGCTGCTCCCACATCTTTAGGCCTTTATCATTCTTACTATGGCTAGGCCTTTATCATTCTTGCTATGGCCAGTCCTACAGACCCGATATGCCACTATATGTCCACCTGAACGTCGTCACAGTTACTCCCACTACGAGTTTCTCGATTTAGCAAATGTACTTCGCCGGATAACGAGCCATTTGGCTACCTTAAAAGAGTCATAGTTACTGCGGCCAGCTTCTCCCCCTTCTTTGAATCTTTCCTCTCTTTAATTCGTTCTGTGTTCATTCCAGCAGAGGCAATATGCCACAACATGTCCAGCTTAACGTTGTCTGAGTTATTACAACGATGAGTTCCTAGAGTTTTCAATAAATTTCACGGCGTGACGAGGCATTAGGGTACCTTAAGAGGGTCAAAGTTACTGCTGTCGGCTGCTTCCCCTTCTTTGAAATTTTACTTTCTTTAATTCGTACTGTGGCAGTCCTTCAGAAGGGATATGCCACTACATGTCCACCTTAACGTTGTCTCAATTATTCCAACGGCAAGCTCCACGAGATTTCAAATAAATTTCGCGGAGCGACGAGGCATTTGATCACTTTAAGCGAGACATAGTTACTCCTGCAGCTGCTCCCACTTTTTTAAGCCCTTTCTCTATATCCTTCTTGCTATGGCCACTCGTGCAGAAGCGAAATGCTACAACATGTCCACGTTAACGTTGTCTGAGTTACTGCAACGACGTTATCCTCGAGTTTTCAAATAAATTTCGCAGAGTGACGAGGCATTTGGCTACCTTAAGAGAGTCATAGTTACTCGTGTCGGCTGCTCCCACATCTTTAGGCCTTTATCATTCTTACTATGGCTAGGCCTTTATCATTCTTGCTATGGCCAGTCCTACAGACCCGATATGCCACTATATGTCCACCTGAACGTCGTCACAGTTACTCCCACTACGAGTTTCTCGAGTTAGCAAATGTACTTCGCCGGATAACGATGCATTTGGCTACCTTAAGAGAGTCATAGTTACTGCGGCCAGCTTCTCCCCCTTCTTTGAATCTTTCCTCTCTTTAATTCGTTCTGTGTTCATTCCAGCAGAGGCAATATGCCACAACATGTCCAGCTTAACGTTGTCTGAGTTATTACAACGATGAGTTCCTAGAGTTTTCAATAAATTTCACGGCGTGACGAGGCATTAGGGTACCTTAACAGGGTCAAAGTTACTGCTGTCGGCTGCTTCCCCTTCTTTGAAATTTTCCTTTCTTTAATTCGTACTGTGGCAGTCCTTCAGAAGGGATATGCCACTACATGTCCACCTTAACGTTGTCTCAATTATTCCAACGACAAGCTCCACGAGATTTCAAATAAATTTCGCGGAGCGACGAGGCATTTGATCACTTTAAGCGAGACATAGTTACTCCTGCAGCTGCTCCCACTTTTTTAAGCCCTTTCTCTATATCCTTCTTGCTATGGCCACTCGTGCAGAAGCGAAATGCTACAACATGTCCACGTTAACGTTGTCTGAGTTACTGCAACGACGATATCCTCGAGTTTTCAAATAAATTTCGCAGAGTGACGAGGCATTTGGCTACCTTAAGAGAGTCATAGTTACTCGTGTCGGCTGCTCCCACATCTTTAGGCCTTTATCATTCTTGCTATGGCTAGGCGTTTATCATTCTTGCTATGGCTAGGCCTTTATCATTCTTGCTATGGCCAGTCCTACAGACCCGATATGCCACTATATGTCCACCTGAACGTCGTCACAGTTACTCCCACTACGAGTTTCTCGAGTTAGCAAATGTACTTCGCCGGATAACGAGCCATTTGGCTACCTTAAGAGAGTCATAGTTACTGCGGCCAGCTTCTCCCCCTTCTTTGAATCTTTCCTCTCTTTAATTCGTTCTGTGTTCATTCCAGCAGAGGCAATATGCCACAACATGTCCAGCTTAACGTTGTCTGAGTTATTACAACGATGAGTTCCTAGAGTTTTCAATAAATTTCACGGCGTGACGAGGCATTAGGGTACCTTAAGAGGGTCAAAGTTACTGCTGTCGGCTGCTTCCCCTTCTTTGAAATTTTCCTTTCTTTAATTCGTACTGTGGCAGTCCTTCAGAAGGGATATGCCACTACATGTCCACCTTAACGTTGTCTCAATTATTCCAACGACAAGCTCCACGACATTTCAAATAAATTTCGCGGAGCGACGAGGCATTTGATCACTTTAAGCGAGACATAGTTACTCCTGCAGCTGCTCCCACTTTTTTAAGCCCTTTCTCTATGTCCTTCTTGCTATGGCCACTCGTGCAGAAGCGAAATGCTACAACAAGTCCACGTTAACGTTGTCTGAGTTACTGCAACGACGATATCCTCGAGTTTTCAAATAAATTTCGCAGAGTGACGAGGCATTTGACTACCTTAAGAGAGTCATAGTTACTCGTGTCTGCTGCTCCCACATCTTTAGGCCTTTATCATTCTTACTATGGCTAGGCCTTTATCATTCTTGCTATGGCCAGTCCTACAGACCCGATATGCCACTATATGTCCACCTGAACGTCGTCACAGTTACTCCCACTACGAGTTTCTCGAGTTAGCAAATGTACTTCGCCGGATAACGATGCATTTGGCTACCTTAAGAGAGTCATAGTTACTGCGGCCAGCTTCTCCCCCTTCTTTGAATCTTTCCTCTCTTTAATTCGTTCTGTGTTCATTCCAGCAGAGGCAATATGCCACAACATGTCCAGCTTAACGTTGTCTGAGTTATTACAACGATGAGTTCCTAGAGTTTTCAATAAATTTCACGGCGTGACGAGGCATTAGGGTACCTTAACAGGGTCAAAGTTACTGCTGTCGGCTGCTTCCCCTTCTTTGAAATTTTCCTTTCTTTAATTCGTACTGTGGCAGTCCTTCAGAAGGGATATGCCACTACATGTCCACCTTAACGTTGTCTCAATTATTCCAACGACAAGCTCCACGAGATTTCAAATAAATTTCGCGGAGCGACGAGGCATTTGATCA
The DNA here is from genome assembly GCF_023898315.1 of Schistocerca nitens. Taxonomy (NCBI): domain Eukaryota; kingdom Metazoa; phylum Arthropoda; class Insecta; order Orthoptera; family Acrididae; genus Schistocerca; species Schistocerca nitens. The sequence continues at coordinate 482,971,498 of NC_064622.1, read as the reverse complement.
CTTTAAGCGAGACATAGTTACTCCTGCAGCTGCTCCCACTTTTTTAAGCCCTTTCTCTATATCCTTCTTGCTATGGCCACTCGTGCAGAAGCGAAATGCTACAACATGTCCACGTTAACGTTGTCTGAGTTACTGCAACGACGATATCCTCGAGTTTTCAAATAAATTTCGCAGAGTGACGAGGCATTTGGCTACCTTAAGAGAGTCATAGTTACTCGTGTCGGCTGCTCCCACATCTTTAGGCCTTTATCATTCTTGCTATGGCTAGGCGTTTATCATTCTTGCTATGGCTAGGCCTTTATCATTCTTGCTATGGCCAGTCCTACAGACCCGATATGCCACTATATGTCCACCTGAACGTCGTCACAGTTACTCCCACTACGAGTTTCTCGAGTTAGCAAATGTACTTCGCCGGATAACGAGCCATTTGGCTACCTTAAGAGAGTCATAGTTACTGCGGCCAGCTTCTCCCCCTTCTTTGAATCTTTCCTCTCTTTAATTCGTTCTGTGTTCATTCCAGCAGAGGCAATATGCCACAACATGTCCAGCTTAACGTTGTCTGAGTTATTACAACGATGAGTTCCTAGAGTTTTCAATAAATTTCACGGCGTGACGAGGCATTAGGGTACCTTAAGAGGGTCAAAGTTACTGCTGTCGGCTGCTTCCCCTTCTTTGAAATTTTCCTTTCTTTAATTCGTACTGTGGCAGTCCTTCAGAAGGGATATGCCACTACATGTCCACCTTAACGTTGTCTCAATTATTCCAACGACAAGCTCCACGAGATTTCAAATAAATTTCGCGGAGCGACGAGGCATTTGATCACTTTAAGCGAGACATAGTTACTCCTGCAGCTGCTCCCACTTTTTTAAGCCCTTTCTCTATGTCCTTCTTGCTATGGCCACTCGTGCAGAAGCGAAATGCTACAACAAGTCCACGTTAACGTTGTCTGAGTTACTGCAACGACGATATCCTCGAGTTTTCAAATAAATTTCGCAGAGTGACGAGGCATTTGACTACCTTAAGAGAGTCATAGTTACTCGTGTCTGCTGCTCCCACATCTTTAGGCCTTTATCATTCTTACTATGGCTAGGCCTTTATCATTCTTGCTATGGCCAGTCCTACAGACCCGATATGCCACTATATGTCCACCTGAACGTCGTCACAGTTACTCCCACTACGAGTTTCTCGAGTTAGCAAATGTACTTCGCCGGATAACGATGCATTTGGCTACCTTAAGAGAGTCATAGTTACTGCGGCCAGCTTCTCCCCCTTCTTTGAATCTTTCCTCTCTTTAATTCGTTCTGTGTTCATTCCAGCAGAGGCAATATGCCACAACATGTCCAGCTTAACGTTGTCTGAGTTATTACAACGATGAGTTCCTAGAGTTTTCAATAAATTTCACGGCGTGACGAGGCATTAGGGTACCTTAACAGGGTCAAAGTTACTGCTGTCGGCTGCTTCCCCTTCTTTGAAATTTTCCTTTCTTTAATTCGTACTGTGGCAGTCCTTCAGAAGGGATATGCCACTACATGTCCACCTTAACGTTGTCTCAATTATTCCAACGACAAGCTCCACGAGATTTCAAATAAATTTCGCGGAGCGACGAGGCATTTGATCACTTTAAGCGAGACATAGTTACTCCTGCAGCTGCTCCCACTTTTTTAAGCCCTTTCTCTATATCCTTCTTGCTATGGCCACTCGTGCAGAAGCGAAATGCTACAACATGTCCACGTTAACGTTGTCTGAGTTACTGCAACGACGATATCCTCGAGTTTTCAAATAAATTTCGCAGAGTGACGAGGCATTTGGCTACCTTAAGAGAGTCATAGTTACTCGTGTCGGCTGCTCCCACATCTTTAGGCCTTTATCATTCTTGCTATGGCTAGGCCTTTATCATTCTTGCTATGGCTAGGCCTTTATCATTCTTGCTATGGCCAGTCCTACAGACCCGATATGCCACTATATGTCCACCTGAACGTCGTCACAGTTACTCCCACTACGAGTTTCTCGAGTTAGCAAATGTACTTCGCCGGATAACGAGCCATTTGGCTACCTTAAGAGAGTCATAGTTACTGCGGCCAGCTTCTCCCCCTTCTTTGAATCTTTCCTCTCTTTAATTCGTTCTGTGTTCATTCCAGCAGAGGCAATATGCCACAACATGTCCAGCTTAACGTTGTCTGAGTTATTACAACGATGAGTTCCTAGAGTTTTCAATAAATTTCACGGCGTGACGAGGCATTAGGGTACCTTAAGAGGGTCAAAGTTACTGCTGTCGGCTGCTTCCCCTTCTTTGAAATTTTCCTTTCTTTAATTCGTACTGTGGCAGTCCTTCAGAAGGGATATGCCACTACATGTCCACCTTAACGTTGTCTCAATTATTCCAACGACAAGCTCCACGAGATTTCAAATAAATTTCGCGGAGCGACGAGGCATTTGATCACTTTAAGCGAGACATAGTTACTCCTGCAGCTGCTCCCACTTTTTTAAGCCCTTTCTCTATGTCCTTCTTGCTATGGCCACTCGTGCAGAAGCGAAATGCTACAACAAGTCCACGTTAACGTTGTCTGAGTTACTGCGACGACGATATCCTCGAGTTTTCAAATAAATTTCGCAGAGTGACGAGGCATTTGACTACCTTAAGAGAGTCATAGTTACTCGTGTCTGCTGCTCCCACATCTTTAGGCCTTTATCATTCTTACTATGGCTAGGCCTTTATCATTCTTGCTATGGCCAGTCCTACAGACCCGATATGCCACTATATGTCCACCTGAACGTCGTCACAGTTACTCCCACTACGAGTTTCTCGAGTTAGCAAATGTACTTCGCCGGATAACGAGCCATTTGGCTACCTTAAGAGAGTCATAGTTACTGCGGCCAGCTTCTCCCCCTTCTTTGAATCTTTCCTCTCTTTAATTCGTTCTGTGTTCATTCCAGCAGAGGCAATATGCCACAACATGTCCAGCTTAACGTTGTCTGAGTTATTACAACGATGAGTTCCTAGAGTTTTCAATAAATTTCACGGCGTGACGAGGCATTAGGGTACCTTAAGAGGGTCAAAGTTACTGCTGTCGGCTGCTTCCCCTTCTTTGAAATTTTCCTTTCTTTAATTCGTACTGTGGCAGTCCTTCAGAAGGGATATGCCACTACATGTCCACCTTAACGTTGTCTCAATTATTCCAACGACAAGCTCCACGAGATTTCAAATAAATTTCGCGGAGCGACGAGGCATTTGATCACTTTAAGCGAGACATAGTTACTCCTGCAGCTGCTCCCACTTTTTTAAGCCCTTTCTCTATATCCTTCTTGCTATGGCCACTCGTGCAGAAGCGAAATGCTACAACATGTCCACGTTAACGTTGTCTGAGTTACTGCAACGACGATATCCTCGAGTTTTCATATAAATTTCGCAGAGTGACGAGGCATTTGGCTACCTTAAGAGAGTCATAGTTACTCGTGTCGGCTGCTCCCACATCTTTAGGCCTTTATCATTCTTACTATGGCTAGGCCTTTATCATTCTTGCTATGGCCAGTCCTACAGACCCGATATGCCACTATATGTCCACCTGAACGTCGTCACAGTTACTCCCACTACGAGTTTCTCGAGTTAGCAAATGTACTTCGCCGGATAACGAGCCATTTGGCTACCTTAAGAGAGTCATAGTTACTGCGGCCAGCTTCTCCCCCTTCTTTGAATCTTTCCTCTCTTTAATTCGTTCTGTGTTCATTCCAGCAGAGGCAATATGCCACAACATGTCCAGCTTAACGTTGTCTGAGTTATTACAACGATGAGTTCCTAGAGTTTTCAATAAATTTCACGGCGTGACGAGGCATTAGGGTACCTTAACAGGGTCAAAGTTACTGCTGTCGGCTGCTTCCCCTTCTTTGAAATTTTCCTTTCTTTAATTCGTACTGTGGCAGTCCTTCAGAAGGGATATGCCACTACATGTCCACCTTAACGTTGTCTCAATTATTCCAACGACAAGCTCCACGAGATTTCAAATAAATTTCGCGGAGCGACGAGGCATTTGATCACTTTAAGCGAGACATAGTTACTCCTGCAGCTGCTCCCACTTTTTTAAGCCCTTTCTCTATATCCTTCTTGCTATGGCCACTCGTGCAGAAGCGAAATGCTACAACATGTCCACGTTAACGTTGTCTGAGTTACTGCAACGACGATATCCTCGAGTTTTCAAATAAATTTCGCAGAGTGACGAGGCATTTGGCTACCTTAAGAGAGTCATAGTTACTCGTGTCGGCTGCTCCCACATCTTTAGGCCTTTATCATTCTTGCTATGGCTAGGCGTTTATCATTCTTGCTATGGCTAGGCCTTTATCATTCTTGCTATGGCCAGTCCTACAGACCCGATATGCCACTATATGTCCACCTGAACGTCGTCACAGTTACTCCCACTACGAGTTTCTCGAGTTAGCAAATGTACTTCGCCGGATAACGAGCCATTTGGCTACCTTAAGAGAGTCATAGTTACTGCGGCCAGCTTCTCCCCCTTCTTTGAATCTTTCCTCTCTTTAATTCGTTCTGTGTTCATTCCAGCAGAGGCAATATGCCACAACATGTCCAGCTTAACGTTGTCTGAGTTATTACAACGATGAGTTCCTAGAGTTTTCAATAAATTTCACGGCGTGACGAGGCATTAGGGTACCTTAAGAGGGTCAAAGTTACTGCTGTCGGCTGCTTCCCCTTCTTTGAAATTTTCCTTTCTTTAATTCGTACTGTGGCAGTCCTTCAGAAGGGATATGCCACTACATGTCCACCTTAACGTTGTCTCAATTATTCCAACGACAAGCTCCACGAGATTTCAAATAAATTTCGCGGAGCGACGAGGCATTTGATCACTTTAAGCGAGACATAGTTACTCCTGCAGCTGCTCCCACTTTTTTAAGCCCTTTCTCTATGTCCTTCTTGCTATGGCCACTCGTGCAGAAGCGAAATGCTACAACAAGTCCACGTTAACGTTGTCTGAGTTACTGCGACGACGATATCCTCGAGTTTTCAAATAAATTTCGCAGAGTGACGAGGCATTTGACTACCTTAAGAGAGTCATAGTTACTCGTGTCTGCTGCTCCCACATCTTTAGGCCTTTATCATTCTTACTATGGCTAGGCCTTTATCATTCTTGCTATGGCCAGTCCTACAGACCCGATATGCCACTATATGTCCACCTGAACGTCGTCACAGTTACTCCCACTACGAGTTTCTCGAGTTAGCAAATGTACTTCGCCGGATAACGAGCCATTTGGCTACCTTAAGAGAGTCATAGTTACTGCGGCCAGCTTCTCCCCCTTCTTTGAATCTTTCCTCTCTTTAATTCGTTCTGTGTTCATTCCAGCAGAGGCAATATGCCACAACATGTCCAGCTTAACGTTGTCTGAGTTATTACAACGATGAGTTCCTAGAGTTTTCAATAAATTTCACGGCGTGACGAGGCATTAGGGTACCTTAAGAGGGTCAAAGTTACTGCTGTCGGCTGCTTCCCCTTCTTTGAAATTTTCCTTTCTTTAATTCGTACTGTGGCAGTCCTTCAGAAGGGATATGCCACTACATGTCCACCTTAACGTTGTCTCAATTATTCCAACGACAAGCTCCACGAGATTTCAAATAAATTTCGCGGAGCGACGAGGCATTTGATCACTTTAAGCGAGACATAGTTACTCCTGCAGCTGCTCCCACTTTTTTAAGCCCTTTCTCTATATCCTTCTTGCTATGGCCACTCGTGCAGAAGCGAAATGCTACAACATGTCCACGTTAACGTTGTCTGAGTTACTGCAACGACGATATCCTCGAGTTTTCATATAAATTTCGCAGAGTGACGAGGCATTTGGCTACCTTAAGAGAGTCATAGTTACTCGTGTCGGCTGCTCCCACATCTTTAGGCCTTTATCATTCTTACTATGGCTAGGCCTTTATCATTCTTGCTATGGCCAGTCCTACAGACCCGATATGCCACTATATGTCCACCTGAACGTCGTCACAGTTACTCCCACTACGAGTTTCTCGAGTTAGCAAATGTACTTCGCCGGATAACGAGCCATTTGGCTACCTTAAGAGAGTCATAGTTACTGCGGCCAGCTTCTCCCCCTTCTTTGAATCTTTCCTCTCTTTAATTCGTTCTGTGTTCATTCCAGCAGAGGCAATATGCCACAACATGTCCAGCTTAACGTTGTCTGAGTTATTACAACGATGAGTTCCTAGAGTTTTCAATAAATTTCACGGCGTGACGAGGCATTAGGGTACCTTAACAGGGTCAAAGTTACTGCTGTCGGCTGCTTCCCCTTCTTTGAAATTTTCCTTTCTTTAATTCGTACTGTGGCAGTCCTTCAGAAGGGATATGCCACTACATGTCCACCTTAACGTTGTCTCAATTATTCCAACGACAAGCTCCACGAGATTTCAAATAAATTTCGCGGAGCGACGAGGCATTTGATCACTTTAAGCGAGACATAGTTACTCCTGCAGCTGCTCCCACTTTTTTAAGCCCTTTCTCTATATCCTTCTTGCTATGGCCACTCGTGCAGAAGCGAAATGCTACAACATGTCCACGTTAACGTTGTCTGAGTTACTGCAACGACGATATCCTCGAGTTTTCAAATAAATTTCGCAGAGTGACGAGGCATTTGGCTACCTTAAGAGAGTCATAGTTACTCGTGTCGGCTGCTCCCACATCTTTAGGCCTTTATCATTCTTGCTATGGCTAGGCGTTTATCATTCTTGCTATGGCTAGGCCTTTATCATTCTTGCTATGGCCAGTCCTACAGACCCGATATGCCACTATATGTCCACCTGAACGTCGTCACAGTTACTCCCACTACGAGTTTCTCGAGTTAGCAAATGTACTTCGCCGGATAACGAGCCATTTGGCTACCTTAAGAGAGTCATAGTTACTGCGGCCAGCTTCTCCCCCTTCTTTGAATCTTTCCTCTCTTTAATTCGTTCTGTGTTCATTCCAGCAGAGGCAATATGCCACAACATGTCCAGCTTAACGTTGTCTGAGTTATTACAACGATGAGTTCCTAGAGTTTTCAATAAATTTCACGGCGTGACGAGGCATTAGGGTACCTTAAGAGGGTCAAAGTTACTGCTGTCGGCTGCTTCCCCTTCTTTGAAATTTTCCTTTCTTTAATTCGTACTGTGGCAGTCCTTCAGAAGGGATATGCCACTACATGTCCACCTTAACGTTGTCTCAATTATTCCAACGACAAGCTCCACGAGATTTCAAATAAATTTCGCGGAGCGACGAGGCATTTGATCACTTTAAGCGAGACATAGTTACTCCTGCAGCTGCTCCCACTTTTTTAAGCCCTTTCTCTATGTCCTTCTTGCTATGGCCACTCGTGCAGAAGCGAAATGCTACAACAAGTCCACGTTAACGTTGTCTGAGTTACTGCAACGACGATATCCTCGAGTTTTCAAATAAATTTCGCAGAGTGACGAGGCATTTGACTACCTTAAGAGAGTCATAGTTACTCGTGTCTGCTGCTCCCACATCTTTAGGCCTTTATCATTCTTACTATGGCTAGGCCTTTATCATTCTTGCTATGGCCAGTCCTACAGACCCGATATGCCACTATATGTCCACCTGAACGTCGTCACAGTTACTCCCACTACGAGTTTCTCGAGTTAGCAAATGTACTTCGCCGGATAACGATGCATTTGGCTACCTTAAGAGAGTCATAGTTACTGCGGCCAGCTTCTCCCCCTTCTTTGAATCTTTCCTCTCTTTAATTCGTTCTGTGTTCATTCCAGCAGAGGCAATATGCCACAACATGTCCAGCTTAACGTTGTCTGAGTTATTACAACGATGAGTTCCTAGAGTTTTCAATAAATTTCACGGCGTGACGAGGCATTAGGGTACCTTAACAGGGTCAAAGTTACTGCTGTCGGCTGCTTCCCCTTCTTTGAAATTTTCCTTTCTTTAATTCGTACTGTGGCAGTCCTTCAGAAGGGATATGCCACTACATGTCCACCTTAACGTTGTCTCAATTATTCCAACGACAAGCTCCACGAGATTTCAAATAAATTTCGCGGAGCGACGAGGCATTTGATCACTTTAAGCGAGACATAGTTACTCCTGCAGCTGCTCCCACTTTTTTAAGCCCTTTCTCTATATCCTTCTTGCTATGGCCACTCGTGCAGAAGCGAAATGCTACAACATGTCCACGTTAACGTTGTCTGAGTTACTGCAACGACGATATCCTCGAGTTTTCAAATAAATTTCGCAGAGTGACGAGGCATTTGGCTACCTTAAGAGAGTCATAGTTACTCGTGTCGGCTGCTCCCACATCTTTAGGCCTTTATCATTCTTGCTATGGCTAGGCCTTTATCATTCTTGCTATGGCTAGGCCTTTATCATTCTTGCTATGGCCAGTCCTACAGACCCGATATGCCACTATATGTCCACCTGAACGTCGTCACAGTTACTCCCACTACGAGTTTCTCGAGTTAGCAAATGTACTTCGCCGGATAACGAGCCATTTGGCTACCTTAAGAGAGTCATAGTTACTGCGGCCAGCTTCTCCCCCTTCTTTGAATCTTTCCTCTCTTTAATTCGTTCTGTGTTCATTCCAGCAGAGGCAATATGCCACAACATGTCCAGCTTAACGTTGTCTGAGTTATTACAACGATGAGTTCCTAGAGTTTTCAATAAATTTCACGGCGTGACGAGGCATTAGGGTACCTTAAGAGGGTCAAAGTTACTGCTGTCGGCTGCTTCCCCTTCTTTGAAATTTTCCTTTCTTTAATTCGTACTGTGGCAGTCCTTCAGAAGGGATATGCCACTACATGTCCACCTTAACGTTGTCTCAATTATTCCAACGACAAGCTCCACGAGATTTCAAATAAATTTCGCGGAGCGACGAGGCATTTGATCACTTTAAGCGAGACATAGTTACTCCTGCAGCTGCTCCCACTTTTTTAAGCCCTTTCTCTATGTCCTTCTTGCTATGGCCACTCGTGCAGAAGCGAAATGCTACAACAAGTCCACGTTAACGTTGTCTGAGTTACTGCGACGACGATATCCTCGAGTTTTCAAATAAATTTCGCAGAGTGACGAGGCATTTGACTACCTTAAGAGAGTCATAGTTACTCGTGTCTGCTGCTCCCACATCTTTAGGCCTTTATCATTCTTACTATGGCTAGGCCTTTATCATTCTTGCTATGGCCAGTCCTACAGACCCGATATGCCACTATATGTCCACCTGAACGTCGTCACAGTTACTCCCACTACGAGTTTCTCGAGTTAGCAAATGTACTTCGCCGGATAACGAGCCATTTGGCTACCTTAAGAGAGTCATAGTTACTGCGGCCAGCTTCTCCCCCTTCTTTGAATCTTTCCTCTCTTTAATTCGTTCTGTGTTCATTCCAGCAGAGGCAATATGCCACAACATGTCCAGCTTAACGTTGTCTGAGTTATTACAACGATGAGTTCCTAGAGTTTTCAATAAATTTCACGGCGTGACGAGGCATTAGGGTACCTTAAGAGGGTCAAAGTTACTGCTGTCGGCTGCTTCCCCTTCTTTGAAATTTTCCTTTCTTTAATTCGTACTGTGGCAGTCCTTCAGAAGGGATATGCCACTACATGTCCACCTTAACGTTGTCTCAATTATTCCAACGACAAGCTCCACGAGATTTCAAATAAATTTCGCGGAGCGACGAGGCATTTGATCACTTTAAGCGAGACATAGTTACTCCTGCAGCTGCTCCCACTTTTTTAAGCCCTTTCTCTATATCCTTCTTGCTATGGCCACTCGTGCAGAAGCGAAATGCTACAACATGTCCACGTTAACGTTGTCTGAGTTACTGCAACGACGATATCCTCGAGTTTTCATATAAATTTCGCAGAGTGACGAGGCATTTGGCTACCTTAAGAGAGTCATAGTTACTCGTGTCGGCTGCTCCCACATCTTTAGGCCTTTATCATTCTTACTATGGCTAGGCCTTTATCATTCTTGCTATGGCCAGTCCTACAGACCCGATATGCCACTATATGTCCACCTGAACGTCGTCACAGTTACTCCCACTACGAGTTTCTCGAGTTAGCAAATGTACTTCGCCGGATAACGAGCCATTTGGCTACCTTAAGAGAGTCATAGTTACTGCGGCCAGCTTCTCCCCCTTCTTTGAATCTTTCCTCTCTTTAATTCGTTCTGTGTTCATTCCAGCAGAGGCAATATGCCACAACATGTCCAGCTTAACGTTGTCTGAGTTATTACAACGATGAGTTCCTAGAGTTTTCAATAAATTTCACGGCGTGACGAGGCATTAGGGTACCTTAAGAGGGTCAAAGTTACTGCTGTCGGCTGCTTCCCCTTCTTTGAAATTTTCCTTTCTTTAATTCGTACTGTGGCAGTCCTTCAGAAGGGATATGCCACTACATGTCCACCTTAACGTTGTCTCAATTATTCCAACGACAAGCTCCACGAGATTTCAAATAAATTTCGCGGAGCGACGAGGCATTTGATCACTTTAAGCGAGACATAGTTACTCCTGCAGCTGCTCCCACTTTTTTAAGCCCTTTCTCTATATCCTTCTTGCTATGGCCACTCGTGCAGAAGCGAAATGCTACAACATGTCCACGTTAACGTTGTCTGAGTTACTGCAACGACGATATCCTCGAGTTTTCAAATAAATTTCGCAGAGTGACGAGGCATTTGGCTACCTTAAGAGAGTCATAGTTACTCGTGTCGGCTGCTCCCACATCTTTAGGCCTTTATCATTCTTGCTATGGCTAGGCCTTTATCATTCTTGCTATGGCCAGTCCTACAGACCCGATATGCCACTATATGTCCACCTGAACGTCGTCACAGTTACTCCCACTACGAGTTTCTCGAGTTAGCAAATGTACTTCGCCGGATAACGAGCCATTTGGCTACCTTAAGAGAGTCATAGTTACTGCGGCCAGCTTCTCCCCCTTCTTTGAATCTTTCCTCTCTTTAATTCGTTCTGTGTTCATTCCAGCAGAGGCAATATGCCACAACATGTCCAGCTTAACGTTGTCTGAGTTATTACAACGATGAGTTCCTAGAGTTTTCAATAAATTTCACGGCGTGACGAGGCATTAGGGTACCTTAAGAGGGTCAAAGTTACTGCTGTCGGCTGCTTCCCCTTCTTTGAAATTTTCCTTTCTTTAATTCGTACTGTGGCAGTCCTTCAGAAGGGATATGCCACTACATGTCCAACTTAACGTTGTCTCAATTATTCCAACGACAAGCTCCACGAGATTTCAAATAAATTTCGCGGAGCGACGAGGCATTTGATCACTTTAAGCGAGACATAGTTACTCCTGCAGCTGCTCCCACTTTTTTAAGCCCTTTCTCTATATCCTTCTTGCTATGGCCACTCGTGCAGAAGCGAAATGCTACAACATGTCCACGTTAACGTTGTCTGAGTTACTGCAACGACGATATCCTCGTGTTTTCAAATAAATTTCGCAGAGTGACGAGGCATTTGGCTACCTTAAGAGAGTCATAGTTACTCGTGTCGGCTGCTCCCACATATTTAGGCCTTTATCATTCTTACTATGGCTAGGCCTTTATCATTCTTGCTATGGCCAGTCCTACAGACCCGATATGCCACTATATGTCCACCTGAACGTCGTCACAGTTACTCCCACTACGAGTTTCTCGAGTTAGCAAATGTACTTCGCCGGATAACGAGGCATTTGGCTACCTTAAGAGAGTCATAGTTACTGCGGCCAGCTTCTCCCCCTTCTTTGAATCTTTCCTCTCTTTAATTCGTTCTGTGTTCATTCCAGCAGAGGCAATATGCCACAACATGTCCAGCTTAACGTTGTCTGAGTTATTACAACGATGAGTTCCTAGAGTTTTCAATAAATTTCACGGCGTGACGAGGCATTAGGGTACCTTAAGAGGGTCAAAGTTACTGCTGTCGGCTGCTTCCCCTTCTTTGAAATTTTCCTTTCTTTAATTCGTACTGTGGCAGTCCTTCAGAAGGGATATGCCACTACATGTCCACCTTAACGTTGTCTCAATTATTCCAACGACAAGCTCCACGAGATTTCAAATAAATTTCGCGGGGCGACGAGGCATTTGATCACTTTAAGCGAGACATAGTTACTCCTGCAGCTGCTCCCACTTTTTTAAGCCCTTTCTCTATATCCTTCTTGCTATGGCCACTCGTGCAGAAGCGAAATGCTACAACATGTCCACGTTAACGTTGTCTGAGTTACTGCAACGACGATATCCTCGAGTTTTCAAATAAATTTCGCAGAGTGACGAGGCATTTGGCTACCTTAAGAGAGTCATAGTTACTCGTGTCGGCTGCTCCCACATCTTTAGGCCTTTATCATTCTTGCTATGGCTAGGCCTTTATCATTCTTGCTATGGCCAGTCCTACAGACCCGATATGCCACTATATGTCCACCTGAACGTCGTCACAGTTACTCCCACTACGAGTTTCTCGAGTTAGCAAATGTACTTCGCCGGATAACGAGCCATTTGGCTACCTTAAGAGAGTCATAGTTACTGCGGCCAGCTTCTCCCCCTTCTTTGAATCTTTCCTCTCTTTAATTCGTTCTGTGTTCATTCCAGCAGAGGCAATATGCCACAACATGTCCAGCTTAACGTTGTCTGAGTTATTACAACGATGAGTTCCTAGAGTTTTCAATAAATTTCACGGCGTGACGAGGCATTAGGGTACCTTAAGAGGGTCAAAGTTACTGCTGTCGGCTGCTTCCCCTTCTTTGAAATTTTCCTTTCTTTAATTCGTACTGTGGCAGTCCTTCAGAAGGGATATGCCACTACATGTCCACCTTAACGTTGTCTCAATTATTCCAACGACAAGCTCCACGAGATTTCAAATAAATTTCGCGGGGCGACGAGGCATTTGATCACTTTAAGCGAGACATAGTTACTCCTGCAGCTGCTCCCACTTTTTTAAGCCCTTTCTCTATATCCTTCTTGCTATGGCCACTCGTGCAGAAGCGAAATGCTACAACATGTCCACGTTAACGTTGTCTGAGTTACTGCAACGACGATATCCTCGAGTTTTCAAATAAATTTCGCAGAGTGACGAGGCATTTGAATACCTTAAGAGAGTCATAGTTACTCGTGTCGGCTGCTCCCACATCTTTAGGCCTTTATCATTCTTACTATGGCTAGGCCTTTATCATTCTTGCTATGGCCAGTCCTACAGACCCGATATGCCACTATATGTCCACCTGAACGTCGTCACAGTTACTCCCACTACGAGTTTCTCGAGTTAGCAAATGTACTTCGCCGGATAACGAGCCATTTGGCTACCTTAAGAGAGTCATAGTTACTGCGGCCAGCTTCTCCCCCTTCTTTGAATCTTTCCTCTCTTTAATTCGTTCTGTGTTCATTCCAGCAGAGGCAATATGCCACAACATGTCCAGCTTAACGTTGTCTGAGTTATTACAACGATGAGTTCCTAGAGTTTTCAATAAATTTCACGGCGTGACGAGGCATTAGGGTACCTTAAGAGGGTCAAAGTTACTGCTGTCGGCTGCTTCCCCTTCTTTGAAATTTTCCTTTCTTTAATTCGTACTGTGGCAGTCCTTCAGAAGGGATATGCCACTACATGTCCACCTTAACGTTGTCTCAATTATTCCAACGACAAGCTCCACGAGATTTCAAATAAATTTCGCGGAGCGACGAGGCATTTGATCACTTTAAGCGAGACATAGTTACTCCTGCAGCTGCTCCCACTTTTTTAAGCCCTTTCTCTATATCCTTCTTTCTATGGCCACTCGTGCAGAAGCGAAATGCTACAACATGTCCACGTTAACGTTGTCTGAGTTACTGCAACGACGATATCCTCGAGTTTTCAAATAAATTTCGCAGAGTGACGAGGCATTTGGCTACCTTAAGAGAGTCATAGTTACTCGTGTCGGCTGCTCCCACATCTTTAGGCCTTTATCATTCTTACTATGGCTAGGCCTTTATCATTCTTGCTATGGCCAGTCCTACAGACCCGATATGCCACTATATGTCCACCTGAACGTCGTCACAGTTACTCCCACTACGAGTTTCTCGAGTTAGCAAATGTACTTCACCGGATAACGAGGCATTTGGCTACCTTAAGAGAGTCATAGTTACTGCGGCCAGCTTCTCCCCCTTCTTTGAATCTTTCCTCTCTTTAATTCGTTCTGTGTTCATTCCAGCAGAGGCAATATGCCACAACATGTCCAGCTTAACGTTGTCTGAGTTATTACAACGATGAGTTCCTAGAGTTTTCAAATAAATTTCACGGCGTGACGAGGCATTAGGGTACCTTAAGAGGGTCAAAGTTACTGCTGTCGGCTGCTTCCCCTTCTTTGAAATTTTCCTTTCTTTAATTCGTACTGTGGCAGTCCTTCAGAAGGGATATGCCACTACATGTCCACCTTAACGTTGTCTCAATTATTCCAACGACAAGCTCCACGAGATTTCAAATAAATTTCGCGGAGCGACGAGGCATTTGATCACTTTAAGCGAGACATAGTTACTCCTGCAGCTGCTCCCACTTTTTTAAGCCCTTTCTCTATATCCTTCTTGCTATGGCCACTCGTGCAGAAGCGAAATGCTACAACATGTCCACGTTAACGTTGTCTGAGTTACTGCAACGACGATATCCCAGAGTTTTCAAATAAATTTCGCTGAGTGACGAGGCATTTGGCTACCTTAAGAGAGTCATAGTTCCTCGTGTCGGCTGCTCCCACATCTTTAGGCCTTTATCATTCTTACTATGGCTAGGCCTTTATCATTCTTGCTATGGCCAGTCCTACAGACCCGATATGCCACTATATGTCCACCTGAACGTCGTCACAGTTACTCCCACTACGAGTTTCTCGAGTTAGCAAATGTACTTCGCCGGATAACGAGGCATTTGGCTACCTTAAGAGAGTCATAGTTACTGCGGCCAGCTTCTCCCCCTTCTTTGAATCTTTCCTCTCTTTAATTCGTTCTGTGTTCATTCCAGCAGAGGCAATATGCCACAACATGTCCAGCTTAACGTTGTCTGAGTTATTACAACGATGATTTCCTAGAGTTTTCAATAAATTTCACGGCGTGACGAGGCATTAGGGTACCTTAAGAGGGTCAAAGTTACTGCTGTCGGCTGCTTCCCCTTCTTTGAAATTTTCCTTTCTTTAATTCGTACTGTGGCAGTCCTTCAGAAGGGATATGCCACTACATGTCCACCTTAACGTTGTCTCAATTATTCCAACGACAAGCTCCACGAGATTTCAAATAAATTTCGCGGAGCGACGAGGCATTTGATCACTTTAAGCGAGACATAGTTACTCCTGCAGCTGCTCCCACTTTTTTAAGCCCTTTCTCTATATCCTTCTTGCTATGGCCACTCGTGCAGAAGCGAAATGCTACAACATGTCCACGTTAACGTTGTCTGAGTTACTGCAACGACGATATCCTCGAGTTTTCAAATAAATTTCGCAGAGTGACGAGGCATTTGGCTACCTTAAGAGAGTCATAGTTACTCGTGTCGGCTGCTCCCACATCTTTAGGCCTTTATCATTCTTGCTATGGCTAGGCCTTTATCATTCTTGCTATGGCCAGTCCTACAGACCCGATATGCCACTATATGTCCACCTGAACGTCGTCACAGTTACTCCCACTACGAGTTTCTCGAGTTAGCAAATGTACTTCGCCGGATAACGAGCCATTTGGCTACCTTAAGAGAGTCATAGTTACTGCGGCCAGCTTCTCCCCCTTCTTTGAATCTTTCCTCTCTTTAATTCGTTCTGTGTTCATTCCAGCAGAGGCAATATGCCACAACATGTCCAGCTTAACGTTGTCTGAGTTATTACAACGATGAGTTCCTAGAGTTTTCAATAAATTTCACGGCGTGACGAGGCATTAGGGTACCTTAAGAGGGTCAAAGTTACTGCTGTCGGCTGCTTCCCCTTCTTTGAAATTTTCCTTTCTTTAATTCGTACTGTGGCAGTCCTTCAGAAGGGATATGCCACTACATGTCCACCTTAACGTTGTCTCAATTATTCCAACGACAAGCTCCACGAGATTTCAAATAAATTTCGCGGGGCGACGAGGCATTTGATCACTTTAAGCGAGACATAGTTACTCCTGCAGCTGCTCCCACTTTTTTAAGCCCTTTCTCTATATCCTTCTTGCTATGGCCACTCGTGCAGAAGCGAAATGCTACAACATGTCCACGTTAACGTTGTCTGAGTTACTGCAACGACGATATCCTCGAGTTTTCAAATAAATTTCGCAGAGTGACGAGGCATTTGAATACCTTAAGAGAGTCATAGTTACTCGTGTCGGCTGCTCCCACATCTTTAGGCCTTTATCATTCTTACTATGGCTAGGCCTTTATCATTCTTGCTATGGCCAGTCCTACAGACCCGATATGCCACTATATGTCCACCTGAACGTCGTCACAGTTACTCCCACTACGAGTTTCTCGAGTTAGCAAATGTACTTCGCCGGATAACGAGCCATTTGGCTACCTTAAGAGAGTCATAGTTACTGCGGCCAGCTTCTCCCCCTTCTTTGAATCTTTCCTCTCTTTAATTCGTTCTGTGTTCATTCCAGCAGAGGCAATATGCCACAACATGTCCAGCTTAACGTTGTCTGAGTTATTACAACGATGAGTTCCTAGAGTTTTCAATAAATTTCACGGCGTGACGAGGCATTAGGGTACCTTAAGAGGGTCAAAGTTACTGCTGTCGGCTGCTTCCCCTTCTTTGAAATTTTCCTTTCTTTAATTCGTACTGTGGCAGTCCTTCAGAAGGGATATGCCACTACATGTCCACCTTAACGTTGTCTCAATTATTCCAACGACAAGCTCCACGAGATTTCAAATAAATTTCGCGGAGCGACGAGGCATTTGATCACTTTAAGCGAGACATAGTTACTCCTGCAGCTGCTCCCACTTTTTTAAGCCCTTTCTCTATATCCTTCTTTCTATGGCCACTCGTGCAGAAGCGAAATGCTACAACATGTCCACGTTAACGTTGTCTGAGTTACTGCAACGACGATATCCTCGAGTTTTCAAATAAATTTCGCAGAGTGACGAGGCATTTGGCTACCTTAAGAGAGTCATAGTTACTCGTGTCGGCTGCTCCCACATCTTTAGGCCTTTATCATTCTTACTATGGCTAGGCCTTTATCATTCTTGCTATGGCCAGTCCTACAGACCCGATATGCCACTATATGTCCACCTGAACGTCGTCACAGTTACTCCCACTACGAGTTTCTCGAGTTAGCAAATGTACTTCACCGGATAACGAGGCATTTGGCTACCTTAAGAGAGTCATAGTTACTGCGGCCAGCTTCTCCCCCTTCTTTGAATCTTTCCTCTCTTTAATTCGTTCTGTGTTCATTCCAGCAGAGGCAATATGCCACAACATGTCCAGCTTAACGTTGTCTGAGTTATTACAACGATGAGTTCCTAGAGTTTTCAAATAAATTTCACGGCGTGACGAGGCATTAGGGTACCTTAAGAGGGTCAAAGTTACTGCTGTCGGCTGCTTCCCCTTCTTTGAAATTTTCCTTTCTTTAATTCGTACTGTGGCAGTCCTTCAGAAGGGATATGCCACTACATGTCCACCTTAACGTTGTCTCAATTATTCCAACGACAAGCTCCACGAGATTTCAAATAAATTTCGCGGAGCGACGAGGCATTTGATCACTTTAAGCGAGACATAGTTACTCCTGCAGCTGCTCCCACTTTTTTAAGCCCTTTCTCTATATCCTTCTTGCTATGGCCACTCGTGCAGAAGCGAAATGCTACAACATGTCCACGTTAACGTTGTCTGAGTTACTGCAACGACGATATCCCAGAGTTTTCAAATAAATTTCGCTGAGTGACGAGGCATTTGGCTACCTTAAGAGAGTCATAGTTCCTCGTGTCGGCTGCTCCCACATCTTTAGGCCTTTATCATTCTTACTATGGCTAGGCCTTTATCATTCTTGCTATGGCCAGTCCTACAGACCCGATATGCCACTATATGTCCACCTGAACGTCGTCACAGTTACTCCCACTACGAGTTTCTCGAGTTAGCAAATGTACTTCGCCGGATAACGAGGCATTTGGCTACCTTAAGAGAGTCATAGTTACTGCGGCCAGCTTCTCCCCCTTCTTTGAATCTTTCCTCTCTTTAATTCGTTCTGTGTTCATTCCAGCAGAGGCAATATGCCACAACATGTCCAGCTTAACGTTGTCTGAGTTATTACAACGATGAGTTCCTAGAGTTTTCAAATAAATTTCACGGCGTGACGAGGCATTAGGGTACCTTAAGAGGGTCAAAGTTACTGCTGTCGGCTGCTTCCCCTTCTTTGAAATTTTCCTTTCTTTAATTCGTACTGTGGCAGTCCTTCAGAAGGGATATGCCACTACATGTCCACCTTAACGTTGTCTCAATTATTCCAACGACAAGCTCCACGAGATTTCAAATAAATTTCGCGGAGCGACGAGGCATTTGATCACTTTAAGCGAGACATAGTTACTCCTGCAGCTGCTCCCACTTTTTTAAGCCCTTTCTCTATATCCTTCTTGCTATGGCCACTCGTGCAGAAGCGAAATGCTACAACATGTCCACGTTAACGTTGTCTGAGTTACTGCAACGACGATATCCCAGAGTTTTCAAATAAATTTCGCTGAGTGACGAGGCATTTGGCTACCTTAAGAGAGTCATAGTTCCTCGTGTCGGCTGCTCCCACATCTTTAGGCCTTTATCATTCTTACTATGGCTAGGCCTTTATCATTCTTGCTATGGCCAGTCCTACAGACCCGATATGCCACTATATGTCCACCTGAACGTCGTCACAGTTACTCCCACTACGAGTTTCTCGAGTTAGCAAATGTACTTCGCCGGATAACGAGGCATTTGGCTACCTTAAGAGAGTCATAGTTACTGCGGCCAGCTTCTCCCCCTTCTTTGAATCTTTCCTCTCTTTAATTCGTTCTGTGTTCATTCCAGCAGAGGCAATATGCCACAACATGTCCAGCTTAACGTTGTCTGAGTTATTACAACGATGAGTTCCTAGAGTTTTCAATAAATTTCACGGCGTGACGAGGCATTAGGGTACCTTAAGAGGGTCAAAGTTACTGCTGTCGGCTGCTTCCCCTTCTTTGAAATTTTCCTTTCTTTAATTCGTACTGTGGCAGTCCTTCAGAAGGGATATGCCACTACATGTCCACCTTAACGTTGTCTCAATTATTCCAACGACAAGCTCCACGAGATTTCAAATAAATTTCGCGGAGCGACGAGGCATTTGATCACTTTAAGCGAGACATAGTTACTCCTGCAGCTGCTCCCACTTTTTTAAGCCCTTTCTCTATATCCTTCTTGCTATGGCCACTCGTGCAGAAGCGAAATGCTACAACATGTCCACGTTAACGTTGTCTGAGTTACTGCAACGACGATATCCTCGAGTTTTCAAATAAATTTCGCAGAGTGACGAGGCATTTGGCTACCTTAAGAGAGTCATAGTTACTCGTGTCGGCTGCTCCCACATCTTTAGGCCTTTATCATTCTTGCTATGGCTAGGCCTTTATCATTCTTGCTATGGCCAGTCCTACAGACCCGATATGCCACTATATGTCCACCTGAACGTCGTCACAGTTACTCCCACTACGAGTTTCTCGAGTTAGCAAATGTACTTCGCCGGATAACGAGCCATTTGGCTACCTTAAGAGAGTCATAGTTACTGCGGCCAGCTTCTCCCCCTTCTTTGAATCTTTCCTCTCTTTAATTCGTTCTGT
Source organism: Schistocerca nitens (assembly GCF_023898315.1). NCBI lineage: Eukaryota > Metazoa > Arthropoda > Insecta > Orthoptera > Acrididae > Schistocerca > Schistocerca nitens. The sequence goes on along the minus strand of NC_064622.1, from coordinate 482,951,778 downwards.
GTTCATTCCAGCAGAGGCAATATGCCACAACATGTCCAGCTTAACGTTGTCTGAGTTATTACAACGATGAGTTCCTAGAGTTTTCAATAAATTTCACGGCGTGACGAGGCATTAGGGTACCTTAAGAGGGTCAAAGTTACTGCTGTCGGCTGCTTCCCCTTCTTTGAAATTTTCCTTTCTTTAATTCGTACTGTGGCAGTCCTTCAGAAGGGATATGCCACTACATGTCCACCTTAACGTTGTCTCAATTATTCCAACGACAAGCTCCACGAGATTTCAAATAAATTTCGCGGGGCGACGAGGCATTTGATCACTTTAAGCGAGACATAGTTACTCCTGCAGCTGCTCCCACTTTTTTAAGCCCTTTCTCTATATCCTTCTTGCTATGGCCACTCGTGCAGAAGCGAAATGCTACAACATGTCCACGTTAACGTTGTCTGAGTTACTGCAACGACGATATCCTCGAGTTTTCAAATAAATTTCGCAGAGTGACGAGGCATTTGAATACCTTAAGAGAGTCATAGTTACTCGTGTCGGCTGCTCCCACATCTTTAGGCCTTTATCATTCTTACTATGGCTAGGCCTTTATCATTCTTGCTATGGCCAGTCCTACAGACCCGATATGCCACTATATGTCCACCTGAACGTCGTCACAGTTACTCCCACTACGAGTTTCTCGAGTTAGCAAATGTACTTCGCCGGATAACGAGCCATTTGGCTACCTTAAGAGAGTCATAGTTACTGCGGCCAGCTTCTCCCCCTTCTTTGAATCTTTCCTCTCTTTAATTCGTTCTGTGTTCATTCCAGCAGAGGCAATATGCCACAACATGTCCAGCTTAACGTTGTCTGAGTTATTACAACGATGAGTTCCTAGAGTTTTCAATAAATTTCACGGCGTGACGAGGCATTAGGGTACCTTAAGAGGGTCAAAGTTACTGCTGTCGGCTGCTTCCCCTTCTTTGAAATTTTCCTTTCTTTAATTCGTACTGTGGCAGTCCTTCAGAAGGGATATGCCACTACATGTCCACCTTAACGTTGTCTCAATTATTCCAACGACAAGCTCCACGAGATTTCAAATAAATTTCGCGGAGCGACGAGGCATTTGATCACTTTAAGCGAGACATAGTTACTCCTGCAGCTGCTCCCACTTTTTTAAGCCCTTTCTCTATATCCTTCTTTCTATGGCCACTCGTGCAGAAGCGAAATGCTACAACATGTCCACGTTAACGTTGTCTGAGTTACTGCAACGACGATATCCTCGAGTTTTCAAATAAATTTCGCAGAGTGACGAGGCATTTGGCTACCTTAAGAGAGTCATAGTTACTCGTGTCGGCTGCTCCCACATCTTTAGGCCTTTATCATTCTTACTATGGCTAGGCCTTTATCATTCTTGCTATGGCCAGTCCTACAGACCCGATATGCCACTATATGTCCACCTGAACGTCGTCACAGTTACTCCCACTACGAGTTTCTCGAGTTAGCAAATGTACTTCACCGGATAACGAGGCATTTGGCTACCTTAAGAGAGTCATAGTTACTGCGGCCAGCTTCTCCCCCTTCTTTGAATCTTTCCTCTCTTTAATTCGTTCTGTGTTCATTCCAGCAGAGGCAATATGCCACAACATGTCCAGCTTAACGTTGTCTGAGTTATTACAACGATGAGTTCCTAGAGTTTTCAAATAAATTTCACGGCGTGACGAGGCATTAGGGTACCTTAAGAGGGTCAAAGTTACTGCTGTCGGCTGCTTCCCCTTCTTTGAAATTTTCCTTTCTTTAATTCGTACTGTGGCAGTCCTTCAGAAGGGATATGCCACTACATGTCCACCTTAACGTTGTCTCAATTATTCCAACGACAAGCTCCACGAGATTTCAAATAAATTTCGCGGAGCGACGAGGCATTTGATCACTTTAAGCGAGACATAGTTACTCCTGCAGCTGCTCCCACTTTTTTAAGCCCTTTCTCTATATCCTTCTTGCTATGGCCACTCGTGCAGAAGCGAAATGCTACAACATGTCCACGTTAACGTTGTCTGAGTTACTGCAACGACGATATCCCAGAGTTTTCAAATAAATTTCGCTGAGTGACGAGGCATTTGGCTACCTTAAGAGAGTCATAGTTCCTCGTGTCGGCTGCTCCCACATCTTTAGGCCTTTATCATTCTTACTATGGCTAGGCCTTTATCATTCTTGCTATGGCCAGTCCTACAGACCCGATATGCCACTATATGTCCACCTGAACGTCGTCACAGTTACTCCCACTACGAGTTTCTCGAGTTAGCAAATGTACTTCGCCGGATAACGAGGCATTTGGCTACCTTAAGAGAGTCATAGTTACTGCGGCCAGCTTCTCCCCCTTCTTTGAATCTTTCCTCTCTTTAATTCGTTCTGTGTTCATTCCAGCAGAGGCAATATGCCACAACATGTCCAGCTTAACGTTGTCTGAGTTATTACAACGATGAGTTCCTAGAGTTTTCAATAAATTTCACGGCGTGACGAGGCATTAGGGTACCTTAAGAGGGTCAAAGTTACTGCTGTCGGCTGCTTCCCCTTCTTTGAAATTTTCCTTTCTTTAATTCGTACTGTGGCAGTCCTTCAGAAGGGATATGCCACTACATGTCCACCTTAACGTTGTCTCAATTATTCCAACGACAAGCTCCACGAGATTTCAAATAAATTTCGCGGAGCGACGAGGCATTTGATCACTTTAAGCGAGACATAGTTACTCCTGCAGCTGCTCCCACTTTTTTAAGCCCTTTCTCTATATCCTTCTTGCTATGGCCACTCGTGCAGAAGCGAAATGCTACAACATGTCCACGTTAACGTTGTCTGAGTTACTGCAACGACGATATCCCCGAGTTTTCAAATAAATTTCGCAGAGTGACGAGGCATTTGGCTACCTTAAGAGAGTCATAGTTACTCGTGTCGGCTGCTCCCACATCTTTAGGCCTTTATCATTCTTACTATGGCTAGGCCTTTATCATTCTTGCTATGGCCAGTCCTACAGACCCGATATGCCACTATATGTCCACCTGAACGTCGTCACAGTTACTCCCACTACGAGTTTCTCGAGTTAGCAAATGTACTTCGCCGGATAACGAGGCATTTGGCTACCTTAAGAGAGTCATAGTTACTGCGGCCAGCTTCTCCCCCTTCTTTGAATCTTTCCTGTCTTTAATTCGTTCTGTGTTCATTCCAGCAGAGGCAATATGCCACAACATGTCCAGCTTAACGTTGTCTGAGTTATTACAACGATGAGTTCCTAGAGTTTTCAATAAATTTCACGGCGTGACGAGGCATTAGGGTACCTTAAGAGGGTCAAAGTTACTGCTGTCGGCTGCTTCCCCTTCTTTGAAATTTTCCTTTCTTTAATTCGTACTGTGGCAGTCCTTCAGAAGGGATATGCCACTACATGTCCACCTTAACGTTGTCTCAATTATTCCAACGACAAGCTCCACGAGATTTCAAATAAATTTCGCGGAGCGACGAGGCATTTGATCACTTTAAGCGAGACATAGTTACTCCTGCAGCTGCTCCCACTTTTTTAAGCCCTTTCTCTATATCCTTCTTGCTATGGCCACTCGTGCAGAAGCGAAATGCTACAACATGTCCACGTTAACGTTGTCTGAGTTACTGCAACGACGATATCCTCGAGTTTTCAAATAAATTTCGCAGAGTGACGAGGCATTTGACTACCTTAAGAGAGTCATAGTTACTCGTGTCGGCTGCTCCCACATCTTTAGGCCTTTATCATTCTTACTATGGCTAGGCCTTTATCATTCTTGCTATGGCCAGTCCTACAGACCCGATATGCCACTATATGTCCACCTGAACGTCGTCACAGTTACTCCCACTACGAGTTTCTCGAGTTAGCAAATGTACTTCGCCGGATAACGAGCCATTTGGCTACCTTAAGAGAGTCATAGTTACTGCGGCCAGCTTCTCCCCCTTCTTTGAATCTTTCCTCTCTTTAATTCGTTCTGTGTTCATTCCAGCAGAGGCAATATGCCACAACATGTCCAGCTTAACGTTGTCTGAGTTATTACAACGATGAGTTCCTAGAGTTTTCAATAAATTTCACGGCGTGACGAGGCATTAGGGTACCTTAAGAGGGTCAAAGTTACTGCTGTCGGCTGCTTCCCCTTCTTTGAAATTTTCCTTTCTTTAATTCGTACTGTGGCAGTCCTTCAGAAGGGATATGCCACTACATGTCCACCTTAACGTTGTCTCAATTATTCCAACGACAAGCTCCACGAGATTTCAAATAAATTTCGCGGAGCGACGAGGCATTTGATCACTTTAAGCGAGACATAGTTACTCCTGCAGCTGCTCCCACTTTTTTAAGCCCTTTCTCTATATCCTTCTTTCTATGGCCACTCGTGCAGAAGCGAAATGCTACAACATGTCCACGTTAACGTTGTCTGAGTTACTGCAACGACGATATCCTCGAGTTTTCAAATAAATTTCGCAGAGTGACGAGGCATTTGGCTACCTTAAGAGAGTCATAGTTACTCGTGTCGGCTGCTCCCACATCTTTAGGCCTTTATCATTCTTACTATGGCTAGGCCTTTATCATTCTTGCTATGGCCAGTCCTACAGACCCGATATGCCACTATATGTCCACCTGAACGTCGTCACAGTTACTCCCACTACGAGTTTCTCGAGTTAGCAAATGTACTTCACCGGATAACGAGGCATTTGGCTACCTTAAGAGAGTCATAGTTACTGCGGCCAGCTTCTCCCCCTTCTTTGAATCTTTCCTCTCTTTAATTCGTTCTGTGTTCATTCCAGCAGAGGCAATATGCCACAACATGTCCAGCTTAACGTTGTCTGAGTTATTACAACGATGAGTTCCTAGAGTTTTCAAATAAATTTCACGGCGTGACGAGGCATTAGGGTACCTTAAGAGGGTCAAAGTTACTGCTGTCGGCTGCTTCCCCTTCTTTGAAATTTTCCTTTCTTTAATTCGTACTGTGGCAGTCCTTCAGAAGGGATATGCCACTACATGTCCACCTTAACGTTGTCTCAATTATTCCAACGACAAGCTCCACGAGATTTCAAATAAATTTCGCGGAGCGACGAGGCATTTGATCACTTTAAGCGAGACATAGTTACTCCTGCAGCTGCTCCCACTTTTTTAAGCCCTTTCTCTATATCCTTCTTTCTATGGCCACTCGTGCAGAAGCGAAATGCTACAACATGTCCACGTTAACGTTGTCTGAGTTACTGCAACGACGATATCCTCGAGTTTTCAAATAAATTTCGCAGAGTGACGAGGCATTTGGCTACCTTAAGAGAGTCATAGTTACTCGTGTCGGCTGCTCCCACATCTTTAGGCCTTTATCATTCTTACTATGGCTAGGCCTTTATCATTCTTGCTATGGCCAGTCCTACAGACCCGATATGCCACTATATGTCCACCTGAACGTCGTCACAGTTACTCCCACTACGAGTTTCTCGAGTTAGCAAATGTACTTCACCGGATAACGAGGCATTTGGCTACCTTAAGAGAGTCATAGTTACTGCGGCCAGCTTCTCCCCCTTCTTTGAATCTTTCCTCTCTTTAATTCGTTCTGTGTTCATTCCAGCAGAGGCAATATGCCACAACATGTCCAGCTTAACGTTGTCTGAGTTATTACAACGATGAGTTCCTAGAGTTTTCAAATAAATTTCACGGCGTGACGAGGCATTAGGGTACCTTAAGAGGGTCAAAGTTACTGCTGTCGGCTGCTTCCCCTTCTTTGAAATTTTCCTTTCTTTAATTCGTACTGTGGCAGTCCTTCAGAAGGGATATGCCACTACATGTCCACCTTAACGTTGTCTCAATTATTCCAACGACAAGCTCCACGAGATTTCAAATAAATTTCGCGGAGCGACGAGGCATTTGATCACTTTAAGCGAGACATAGTTACTCCTGCAGCTGCTCCCACTTTTTTAAGCCCTTTCTCTATATCCTTCTTGCTATGGCCACTCGTGCAGAAGCGAAATGCTACAACATGTCCACGATAACGTTGTCTGAGTTACTGCAACGACGATATCCTCGTGTTTTCAAATAAATTTCGCAGAGTGACGAGGCATTTGGCTACCTTAAGAGAGTCATAGTTACTCGTGTCGGCTGCTCCCACATCTTTAGGCCTTTATCATTCTTACTATGGCTAGGCCTTTATCATTCTTGCTATGGCCAGTCCTACAGACCCGATATGCCACTATATGTCCACCTGAACGTCGTCACAGTTACTCCCACTACGAGTTTCTCGAGTTAGCAAATGTACTTCGCCGGATAACGAGCCATTTGGCTACCTTAAGAGAGTCATAGTTACTGCGGCCAGCTTCTCCCCCTTCTTTGAATCTTTCCTCTCTTTAATTCGTTCTGTGTTCATTCCAGCAGAGGCAATATGCCACAACATGTCCAGCTTAACGTTGTCTGAGTTATTACAACGATGAGTTCCTAGAGTTTTCAATAAATTTCACGGCGTGACGAGGCATTAGGGTACCTTAAGAGGGTCAAAGTTACTGCTGTCGGCTGCTTCCCCTTCTTTGAAATTTTCCTTTCTTTAATTCGTACTGTGGCAGTCCTTCAGAAGGGATATGCCACTACATGTCCACCTTAACGTTGTCTCAATTATTCCAACGACAAGCTCCACGAGATTTCAAATAAATTTCGCGGAGCGACGAGGCATTTGATCACTTTAAGCGAGACATAGTTACTCCTGCAGCTGTTCCCACTTTTTTAAGCCCTTTCTCTATATCCTTCTTGCTATGGCCACTCGTGCAGAAGCGAAATGCTACAACATGTCCACGTTAACGTTGTCTGAGTTACTGCAACGACGATATCCCCGAGTTTTCAAATAAATTTCGCAGAGTGACGAGGCATTTGGCTACCTTAAGAGAGTCATAGTTACTCGTGTCGGCTGCTCCCACATCTTTAGGCCTTTATCATTCTTACTATGGCTAGGCCTTTATCATTCTTGCTATGGCCAGTCCTACAGACCCGATATGCCACTATATGTCCACCTGAACGTCGTCACAGTTACTCCCACTACGAGTTTCTCGAGTTAGCAAATGTACTTCGCCGGATAACGAGGCATTTGGCTACCTTAAGAGAGTCATAGTTACTGCGGCCAGCTTCTCCCCCTTCTTTGAATCTTTCCTCTCTTTAATTCGTTCTGTGTTCATTCCAGCAGAGGCAATATGCCACATGTCCAGCTTAACGTTGTCTGAGTTATTACAACGATGAGTTCCTAGAGTTTTCAATAAATTTCACGGCGTGACGAGGCATTAGGGTACCTTAAGAGGGTCAAAGTTACTGCTGTCGGCTGCTTCCCCTTCTTTGAAATTTTCCTTTCTTTAATTCGTACTGTGGCAGTCCTTCAGAAGGGATATGCCACTACATGTCCACCTTAACGTTGTCTCAATTATTCCAACGACAAGCTCCACGAGATTTCAAATAAATTTCGCGGAGCGACGAGGCATTTGATCACTTTAAGCGAGACATAGTTACTCCTGCAGCTGCTCCCACTTTTTTAAGCCCTTTCTCTATATCCTTCTTGCTATGGCCACTCGTGCAGAAGCGAAATGCTACAACATGTCCACGTTAACGTTGTCTGAGTTACTGCAACGACGATATCCTCGAGTTTTCAAATAAATTTCGCAGAGTGACGAGGCATTTGACTACCTTAAGAGAGTCATAGTTACTCGTGTCGGCTGCTCCCACATCTTTAGGCCTTTATCATTCTTACTATGGCTAGGCCTTTATCATTCTTGCTATGGCCAGTCCTACAGACCCGATATGCCACTATATGTCCACCTGAACGTCGTCACAGTTACTCCCACTACGAGTTTCTCGAGTTAGCAAATGTACTTCGCCGGATAACGAGCCATTTGGCTACCTTAAGAGAGTCATAGTTACTGCGGCCAGCTTCTCCCCCTTCTTTGAATCTTTCCTCTCTTTAATTCGTTCTGTGTTCATTCCAGCAGAGGCAATATGCCACAACATGTCCAGCTTAACGTTGTCTGAGTTATTACAACGATGAGTTCCTAGAGTTTTCAATAAATTTCACGGCGTGACGAGGCATTAGGGTACCTTAAGAGGGTCAAAGTTACTGCTGTCGGCTGCTTCCCCTTCTTTGAAATTTTCCTTTCTTTAATTCGTACTGTGGCAGTCCTTCAGAAGGGATATGCCACTACATGTCCACCTTAACGTTGTCTCAATTATTCCAACGACAAGCTCCACGAGATTTCAAATAAATTTCGCGGAGCGACGAGGCATTTGATCACTTTAAGCGAGACATAGTTACTCCTGCAGCTGCTCCCACTTTTTTAAGCCCTTTCTCTATATCCTTCTTGCTATGGCCACTCGTGCAGAAGCGAAATGCTACAACATGTCCACGTTAACGTTGTCTGAGTTACTGCAACGACGATATCCTCGAGTTTTCAAATAAATTTCGCAGAGTGACGAGGCATTTGGCTACCTTAAGAGAGTCATAGTTACTCGTGTCGGCTGCTCCCACATCTTTAGGCCTTTATCATTCTTACTATGGCTAGGCCTTTATCATTCTTGCTATGGCCAGTCCTACAGACCCGATATGCCACTATATGTCCACCTGAACGTCGTCACAGTTACTCCCACTACGAGTTTCTCGAGTTAGCAAATGTACTTCGCCGGATAACGAGCCATTTGGCTACCTTAAGAGAGTCATAGTTACTGCGGCCAGCTTCTCCCCCTTCTTTGAATCTTTCCTCTCTTTAATTCGTTCTGTGTTCATTCCAGCAGAGGCAATATGCCACAACATGTCCAGCTTAACGTTGTCTGAGTTATTACAACGATGAGTTCCTAGAGTTTTCAATAAATTTCACGGCGTGACGAGGCATTAGGGTACCTTAAGAGGGTCAAAGTTACTGCTGTCGGCTGCTTCCCCTTCTTTGAAATTTTCCTTTCTTTAATTCGTACTGTGGCAGTCCTTCAGAAGGGATATGCCACTACATGTCCACCTTAACGTTGTCTCAATTATTCCAACGACAAGCTCCACGAGATTTCAAATAAATTTCGCGGAGCGACGAGGCATTTGATCACTTTAAGCGAGACATAGTTACTCCTGCAGCTGCTCCCACTTTTTTAAGCCCTTTCTCTATATCCTTCTTGCTATGGCCACTCGTGCAGAAGCGAAATGCTACAACATGTCCACGTTAACGTTGTCTGAGTTACTGCAACGACGATATCCTCGAGTTTTCAAATAAATTTCGCAGAGTGACGAGGCATTTGGCTACCTTAAGAGAGTCATAGTTACTCGTGTCGGCTGCTCCCACATCTTTAGGCCTTTATCATTCTTACTATGGCTAGGCCTTTATCATTCTTGCTATGGCCAGTCCTACAGACCCGATATGCCACTATATGTCCACCTGAACGTCGTCACAGTTACTCCCACTACGAGTTTCTCGAGTTAGCAAATGTACTTCGCCGGATAACGAGCCATTTGGCTACCTTAAGAGAGTCATAGTTACTGCGGCCAGCTTCTCCCCCTTCTTTGAATCTTTCCTCTCTTTAATTCGTTCTGTGTTCATTCCAGCAGAGGCAATATGCCACAACATGTCCAGCTTAACGTTGTCTGAGTTATTACAACGATGAGTTCCTAGAGTTTTCAATAAATTTCACGGCGTGACGAGGCATTAGGGTACCTTAAGAGGGTCAAAGTTACTGCTGTCGGCTGCTTCCCCTTCTTTGAAATTTTCCTTTCTTTAATTCGTACTGTGGCAGTCCTTCAGAAGGGATATGCCACTACATGTCCACCTTAACGTTGTCTCAATTATTCCAACGACAAGCTCCACGAGATTTCAAATAAATTTCGCGGAGCGACGAGGCATTTGATCACTTTAAGCGAGACATAGTTACTCCTGCAGCTGCTCCCACTTTTTTAAGCCCTTTCTCTATATCCTTCTTGCTATGGCCACTCGTGCAGAAGCGAAATGCTACAACATGTCCACGTTAACGTTGTCTGAGTTACTGCAACGACGATATCCTCGTGTTTTCAAATTTATTTCGCAGAGTGACGAGGCATTTGGCTACCTTAAGAGAGTCATAGTTACTCGTGTCGGCTGCTCCCACATCTTTAGGCCTTTATCATTCTTACTATGGCTAGGCCTTTATCATTCTTGCTATGGCCAGTCCTACAGACCCGATATGCCACTATATGTCCACCTGAACGTCGTCACAGTTACTCCCACTACGAGTTTCTCGAGTTAGCAAATGTACTTCGCCGGATAACGAGCCATTTGGCTACCTTAAGAGAGTCATAGTTACTGCGGCCAGCTTCTCCCCCTTCTTTGAATCTTTCCTCTCTTTAATTCGTTCTGTGTTCATTCCAGCAGAGGCAATATGCCACAACATGTCCAGCTTAACGTTGTCTGAGTTATTACAACGATGAGTTCCTAGAGTTTTCAATAATTTTCACGGCGTGACGAGGCATTAGGGTACCTTAAGAGGGTCAAAGTTACTGCTGTCGGCTGCTTCCCCTTCTTTGAAATTTTCCTTTCTTTAATTCGTACTGTGGCAGTCCTTCAGAAGGGATATGCCACTACATGTCCACCTTAACGTTGTCTCAATTATTCCAACGACAAGCTCCACGAGATTTCAAATAAATTTCGCGGGGCGACGAGGCATTTGATCACTTTAAGCGAGACATAGTTACTCCTGCAGCTGCTCCCACTTTTTTAAGCCCTTTCTCTATATCCTTCTTGCTATGGCCACTCGTGCAGAAGCGAAATGCTACAACATGTCCACGTTAACGTTGTCTGAGTTACTGCAACGACGATATCCTCGAGTTTTCAAATAAATTTCGCAGAGTGACGAGGCATTTGAATACCTTAAGAGAGTCATAGTTACTCGTGTCGGCTGCTCCCACATCTTTAGGCCTTTATCATTCTTACTATGGCTAGGCCTTTATCATTCTTGCTATGGCCAGTCCTACAGACCCGATATGCCACTATATGTCCACCTGAACGTCGTCACAGTTACTCCCACTACGAGTTTCTCGAGTTAGCAAATGTACTTCGCCGGATAACGAGCCATTTGGCTACCTTAAGAGAGTCATAGTTACTGCGGCCAGCTTCTCCCCCTTCTTTGAATCTTTCCTCTCTTTAATTCGTTCCGTGTTCATTCCAGCAGAGGCAATATGCCACAACATGTCCAGCTTAACGTTGTCTGAGTTATTACAACGATGAGTTCCTAGAGTTTTCAATAAATTTCACGGCGTGACGAGGCATTAGGGTACCTTAAGAGGGTCAAAGTTACTGCTGTCGGCTGCTTCCCCTTCTTTGAAATTTTCCTTTCTTTAATTCGTACGGTGGCAGTCCTTCAGAAGGGATATGCCACTACATGTCCACCTTAACGTTGTCTCAATTATTCCAACGACAAGCTCCACGAGATTTCAAATAAATTTCGCGGAGCGACGAGGCATTTGATCACTTTAAGCGAGACATAGTTACTCCTGCAGCTGCTCCCACTTTTTTAAGCCCTTTCTCTATATCCTTCTTTCTATGGCCACTCGTGCAGAAGCGAAATGCTACAACATGTCCACGTTAACGTTGTCTGAGTTACTGCAACGACGATATCCTCGAGTTTTCAAATAAATTTCGCAGAGTGACGAGGCATTTGGCTACCTTAAGAGAGTCATAGTTACTCGTGTCGGCTGCTCCCACATCTTTAGGCCTTTATCATTCTTACTATGGCTAGGCCTTTATCATTCTTGCTATGGCCAGTCCTACAGACCCGATATGCCACTATATGTCCACCTGAACGTCGTCACAGTTACTCCCACTACGAGTTTCTCGAGTTAGCAAATGTACTTCGCCGGATAACGAGGCATTTGGCTACCTTAAGAGAGTCATAGTTACTGCGGCCAGCTTCTCCCCCTTCTTTGAATCTTTCCTCTCTTTAATTCGTTCTGTGTTCATTCCAGCAGAGGCAATATGCCACAACATGTCCAGCTTAACGTTGTCTGAGTTATTAAAACGATGAGTTCCTAGAGTTTTCAATAAATTTCACGGCGTGACGAGGCATTAGGGTACCTTAAGAGGGTCAAAGTTACTGCTGTCGGCTGCTTCCCCTTCTTTGAAATTTTCCTTTCTTTAATTCGTACTGTGGCAGTCCTTCAGAAGGGATATGCCACTACATGTCCACCTTAACGTTGTCTCAATTATTCCAACGACAAGCTCCACGAGATTTCAAATAAATTTCGCGGAGCGACGAGGCATTTGATCACTTTAAGCGAGACATAGTTACTCCTGCAGCTGCTCCCACTTTTTTAAGCCCTTTCTCTATATCCTTCTTGCTATGGCCACTCGTGCAGAAGCGAAATGCTACAACATGTCCACGTTAACGTTGTCTGAGTTACTGCAACGACGATATCCTCGTGTTTTCAAATAAATTTCGCAGAGTGACGAGGCATTTGGCTACCTTAAGAGAGTCATAGTTACTCGTGTCGGCTGCTCCCACATCTTTAGGCCTTTATCATTCTTACTATGGCTAGGCCTTTATCATTCTTGCTATGGCCAGTCCTACAGACCCGATATGCCACTATATGTCCACCTGAACGTCGTCACAGTTACTCCCACTACGAGTTTCTCGAGTTAGCAAATGTACTTCGCCGGATAACGAGGCATTTGGCTACCTTAAGAGAGTCATAGTTACTGCGGCCAGCTTCTCCCCCTTCTTTGAATCTTTCCTCTCTTTAATTCGTTCTGTGTTCATTCCAGCAGAGGCAATATGCCACAACATGTCCAGCTTAACGTTGTCTGAGTTATTACAACGATGAGTTCCTAGAGTTTTCAATAATTTTCACGGCGTGACGAGGCATTAGGGTACCTTAAGAGGGTCAAAGTTACTGCTGTCGGCTGCTTCCCCTTCTTTGAAATTTTCCTTTCTTTAATTCGTACTGTGGCAGTCCTTCAGAAGGGATATGCCACTACATGTCCACCTTAACGTTGACTCAATTATTCCAACGACAAGCTCCACGAGATTTCAAATAAATTTCGCGGAGCGACGAGGCATTTGATCACTTTAAGCGAGACATAGTTACTCCTGCAGCTGCTCCCACTTTTTTAAGCCCTTTCTCTATATCCTTCTTGCTATGGCCACTCGTGCAGAAGCGAAATGCTACAACATGTCCACGTTAACGTTGTCTGAGTTACTGCAACGACGATATCCCAGAGTTTTCAAATAAATTTCGCTGAGTGACGAGGCATTTGGCTACCTTAAGAGAGTCATAGTTACTCGTGTCGGCTGCTCCCACATCTTTAGGCCTTTATCATTCTTACTATGGCTAGGCCTTTATCATTCTTGCTATGGCCAGTCCTACAGACCCGATATGCCACTATATGTCCACCTGAACGTCGTCACAGTTACTCCCACTACGAGTTTCTCGAGTTAGCAAATGTACTTCGCCGGATAACGAGGCATTTGGCTACCTTAAGAGAGTCATAGTTACTGCGGCCAGCTTCTCCCCCTTCTTTGAATCTTTCCTCTCTTTAATTCGTTCTGTGTTCATTCCAGCAGAGGCAATATGCCACAACATGTCCAGCTTAACGTTGTCTGAGTTATTACAACGATGAGTTCCTAGAGTTTTCAATAAATTTCACGGCGTGACGAGGCATTAGGGTACCTTAAGAGGGTCAAAGTTACTGCTGTCGGCTGCTTCCCCTTCTTTGAAATTTTCCTTTCTTTAATTCGTACTGTGGCAGTCCTTCAGAAGGGATATGCCACTACATGTCCACCTTAACGTTGTCTCAATTATTCCAACGACAAGCTCCACGAGATTTCAAATAAATTTCGCGGAGCGACGAGGCATTTGATCACTTTAAGCGAGACATAGTTACTCCTGCAGCTGCTCCCACTTTTTTAAGCCCTTTCTCTATATCCTTCTTGCTATGGCCACTCGTGCGGAAGCGAAATGCTACAACATGTCCACGTTAACGTTGTCTGAGTTACTGCAACGACGATATCCTCGAGTTTTCAAATAAATTTCGCTGAGTGACGAGGCATTTGACTACCTTAAGAGAGTCATAGTTACTCGTGTCGGCTGCTCCCACATCTTTAGGCCTTTATCATTCTTACTATGGCTAGGCCTTTATCATTCTTGCTATGGCCAGTCCTACAGACCCGATATGCCACTATATGTCCACCTGAACGTCGTCACAGTTACTCCCACTACGAGTTTCTCGAGTTAGCAAATGTACTTCGCCGGATAACGAGCCATTTGGCTACCTTAAGAGAGTCATAGTTACTGCGGCCAGCTTCTCCCCCTTCTTTGAATCTTTCCTCTCTTTAATTCGTTCTGTGTTCATTCCAGCAGAGGCAATATGCCACAACATGTCCAGCTTAACGTTGTCTGAGTTATTACAACGATGAGTTCCTAGAGTTTTCAATAAATTTCACGGCGTGACGAGGCATTAGGGTACCTTAAGAGGGTCAAAGTTACTGCTGTCGGCTGCTTCCCCTTCTTTGAAATTTTCCTTTCTTTAATTCGTACTGTGGCAGTCCTTCAGAAGGGATATGCCACTACATGTCCACCTTAACGTTGTCTCAATTATTCCAACGACAAGCTCCACGAGATTTCAAATAAATTTCGCGGAGCGACGAGGCATTTGATCACTTTAAGCGAGACATAGTTACTCCTGCAGCTGCTCCCACTTTTTTAAGCCCTTTCTCTATATCCTTCTTGCTATGGCCACTCGTGCAGAAGCGAAATGCTACAACATGTCCACGTTAACGTTGTCTGAGTTACTGCAACGACGATATCCTCGTGTTTTCAAATAAATTTCGCAGAGTGACGAGGCATTTGGCTACCTTAAGAGAGTCATAGTTACTCGTGTCGGCTGCTCCCACATCTTTAGGCCTTTATCATTCTTGCTATGGCTAGGCCTTTATCATTCTTGCTATGGCCAGTCCTACAGACCCGATATGCCACTATATGTCCACCTGAACGTCGTCACAGTTACTCCCACTACGAGTTTCTCGAGTTAGCAAATGTACTTCGCCGGATAACGAGCCATTTGGCTACCTTAAGAGAGTCATAGTTACTGCGGCCAGCTTCTCCCCCTTCTTTGAATCTTTCCTCTCTTTAATTCGTTCTGTGTTCATTCCAGCAGAGGCAATATGCCACAACATGTCCAGCTTAACGTTGTCTGAGTTATTACAACGATGAGTTCCTAGAGTTTTCAATAAATTTCACGGCGTGACGAGGCATTAGGGTACCTTAAGAGGGTCAAAGTTACTGCTGTCGGCTGCTTCCCCTTCTTTGAAATTTTCCTTTCTTTAATTCGTACTGTGGCAGTCCTTCAGAAGGGATATGCCACTACATGTCCAACTTAACGTTGTCTCAATTATTCCAACGACAAGCTCCACGAGATTTCAAATAAATTTCGCGGAGCGACGAGGCATTTGATCACTTTAAGCGAGACATAGTTACTCCTGCAGCTGCTCCCACTTTTTTAAGCCCTTTCTCTATATCCTTCTTGCTATGGCCACTCGTGCAGAAGCGAAATGCTACAACATGTCCACGTTAACGTTGTCTGAGTTACTGCAACGACGATATCCTCGTGTTTTCAAATAAATTTCGCAGAGTGACGAGGCATTTGGCTACCTTAAGAGAGTCATAGTTACTCGTGTCGGCTGCTCCCACATCTTTAGGCCTTTATCATTCTTACTATGGCTAGGCCTTTATCATTCTTGCTATGGCCAGTCCTACAGACCCGATATGCCACTATATGTCCACCTGAACGTCGTCACAGTTACTCCCACTACGAGTTTCTCGAGTTAGCAAATGTACTTCGCCGGATAACGAGCCATTTGGCTACCTTAAGAGAGTCATAGTTACTGCGGCCAGCTTCTCCCCCTTCTTTGAATCTTTCCTCTCTTTAATTCGTTCTGTGTTCATTCCAGCAGAGGCAATATGCCACAACATGTCCAGCTTAACGTTGTCTGAGTTATTACAACGATGAGTTCCTAGAGTTTTCAATAATTTTCACGGCGTGACGAGGCATTAGGGTACCTTAAGAGGGTCAAAGTTACTGCTGTCGGCTGCTTCCCCTTCTTTGAAATTTTCCTTTCTTTAATTCGTACTGTGGCAGTCCTTCAGAAGGGATATGCCACTACATGTCCACCTTAACGTTGTCTCAATTATTCCAACGACAAGCTCCACGAGATTTCAAATAAATTTCGCGGGGCGACGAGGCATTTGATCACTTTAAGCGAGACATAGTTACTCCTGCAGCTGCTCCCACTTTTTTAAGCCCTTTCTCTATATCCTTCTTGCTATGGCCACTCGTGCAGAAGCGAAATGCTACAACATGTCCACGTTAACGTTGTCTGAGTTACTGCAACGACGATATCCTCGAGTTTTCAAATAAATTTCGCAGAGTGACGAGGCATTTGAATACCTTAAGAGAGTCATAGTTACTCGTGTCGGCTGCTCCCACATCTTTAGGCCTTTATCATTCTTACTATGGCTAGGCCTTTATCATTCTTGCTATGGCCAGTCCTACAGACCCGATATGCCACTATATGTCCACCTGAACGTCGTCACAGTTACTCCCACTACGAGTTTCTCGAGTTAGCAAATGTACTTCGCCGGATAACGAGGCATTTGGCTACCTTAAGAGAGTCATAGTTACTGCGGCCAGCTTCTCCCCCTTCTTTGAATCTTTCCTCTCTTTAATTCGTTCTGTGTTCATTCCAGCAGAGGCAATATGCCACAACATGTCCAGCTTAACGTGGTCTGAGTTATTACAACGATGAGTTCCTAGAGTTTTCAATAAATTTCACGGCGTGACGAGGCATTAGGGTACCTTAAGAGGGTCAAAGTTACTGCTGTCGGCTGCTTCCCCTTCTTTGAAATTTTCCTTTCTTTAATTCGTACGGTGGCAGTCCTTCAGAAGGGATATGCCACTACATGTCCACCTTAACGTTGTCTCAATTATTCCAACGACAAGCTCCACGAGATTTCAAATAAATTTCGCGGAGCGACGAGGCATTTGATCACTTTAAGCGAGACATAGTTACTCCTGCAGCTGCTCCCACTTTTTTAAGCCCTTTCTCTATATCCTTCTTGCTATGGCCACTCGTGCAGAAGCGAAATGCTACAACATGTCCACGTTAACGTTGTCTGAGTTACTGCAACGACGATATCCTCGAGTTTTCAAATAAATTTCGCAGAGTGACGAGGCATTTGGCTACCTTAAGAGAGTCATAGTTACTCGTGTCGGCTGCTCCCACATCTTTAGGCCTTTATCATTCTTACTATGGCTAGGCCTTTATCATTCTTGCTATGGCCAGTCCTACAGACCCGATATGCCACTATATGTCCACCTGAACGTCGTCACAGTTACTCCCACTACGAGTTTCTCGAGTTAGCAAATGTACTTCGCCGGATAACGAGCCATTTGGCTACCTTAAGAGAGTCATAGTTACTGCGGCCAGCTTCTCCCCCTTCTTTGAATCTTTCCTCTCTTTAATTCGTTCTGTGTTCATTCCAGCAGAGGCAATATGCCACAACATGTCCAGCTTAACGTTGTCTGAGTTATTACAACGATGAGTTCCTAGAGTTTTCAATAATTTTCACGGCGTGACGAGGCATTAGGGTACCTTAAGAGGGTCAAAGTTACTGCTGTCGGCTGCTTCCCCTTCTTTGAAATTTTCCTTTCTTTAATTCGTACTGTGGCAGTCCTTCAGAAGGGATATGCCACTACATGTCCACCTTAACGTTGTCTCAATTATTCCAACGACAAGCTCCACGAGATTTCAAATAAATTTCGCGGGGCGACGAGGCATTTGATCACTTTAAGCGAGACATAGTTACTCCTGCAGCTGCTCCCACTTTTTTAAGCCCTTTCTCTATATCCTTCTTGCTATGGCCACTCGTGCAGAAGCGAAATGCTACAACATGTCCACGTTAACGTTGTCTGAGTTACTGCAACGACGATATCCTCGAGTTTTCAAATAAATTTCGCAGAGTGACGAGGCATTTGAATACCTTAAGAGAGTCATAGTTACTCGTGTCGGCTGCTCCCACATCTTTAGGCCTTTATCATTCTTACTATGGCTAGGCCTTTATCATTCTTGCTATGGCCAGTCCTACAGACCCGATATGCCACTATATGTCCACCTGAACGTCGTCACAGTTACTCCCACTACGAGTTTCTCGAGTTAGCAAATGTACTTCGCCGGATAACGAGGCATTTGGCTACCTTAAGAGAGTCATAGTTACTGCGGCCAGCTTCTCCCCCTTCTTTGAATCTTTCCTCTCTTTAATTCGTTCTGTGTTCATTCCAGCAGAGGCAATATGCCACAACATGTCCAGCTTAACGTGGTCTGAGTTATTACAACGATGAGTTCCTAGAGTTTTCAATAAATTTCACGGCGTGACGAGGCATTAGGGTACCTTAAGAGGGTCAAAGTTACTGCTGTCGGCTGCTTCCCCTTCTTTGAAATTTTCCTTTCTTTAATTCGTACGGTGGCAGTCCTTCAGAAGGGATATGCCACTACATGTCCACCTTAACGTTGTCTCAATTATTCCAACGACAAGCTCCACGAGATTTCAAATAAATTTCGCGGAGCGACGAGGCATTTGATCACTTTAAGCGAGACATAGTTACTCCTGCAGCTGCTCCCACTTTTTTAAGCCCTTTCTCTATATCCTTCTTGCTATGGCCACTCGTGCAGAAGCGAAATGCTACAACATGTCCACGTTAACGTTGTCTGAGTTACTGCAACGACGATATCCTCGTGTTTTCAAATAAATTTCGCAGAGTGACGAGGCATTTGGCTACCTTAAGAGAGTCATAGTTACTCGTGTCGGCTGCTCCCACATCTTTAGGCCTTTATCATTCTTACTATGGCTAGGCCTTTATCATTCTTGCTATGGCCAGTCCTACAGACCCGATATGCCACTATATGTCCACCTGAACGTCGTCACAGTTACTCCCACTACGAGTTTCTCGAGTTAGCAAATGTACTTCGCCGGATAACGAGCCATTTGGCTACCTTAAGAGAGTCATAGTTACTGCGGCCAGCTTCTCCCCCTTCTTTGAATCTTTCCTCTCTTTAATTCGTTCTGTGTTCATTCCAGCAGAGGCAATATGCCACAACATGTCCAGCTTAACGTTGTCTGAGTTATTACAACGATGAGTTCCTAGAGTTTTCAATAATTTTCACGGCGTGACGAGGCATTAGGGTACCTTAAGAGGGTCAAAGTTACTGCTGTCGGCTGCTTCCCCTTCTTTGAAATTTTCCTTTCTTTAATTCGTACTGTGGCAGTCCTTCAGAAGGGATATGCCACTACATGTCCACCTTAACGTTGTCTCAATTATTCCAACGACAAGCTCCACGAGATTTCAAATAAATTTCGCGGGGCGACGAGGCATTTGATCACTTTAAGCGAGACATAGTTACTCCTGCAGCTGCTCCCACTTTTTTAAGCCCTTTCTCTATATCCTTCTTGCTATGGCCACTCGTGCAGAAGCGAAATGCTACAACATGTCCACGTTAACGTTGTCTGAGTTACTGCAACGACGATATCCTCGAGTTTTCAAATAAATTTCGCAGAGTGACGAGGCATTTGAATACCTTAAGAGAGTCATAGTTACTCGTGTCGGCTGCTCCCACATCTTTAGGCCTTTATCATTCTTACTATGGCTAGGCCTTTATCATTCTTGCTATGGCCAGTCCTACAGACCCGATATGCCACTATATGTCCACCTGAACGTCGTCACAGTTACTCCCACTACGAGTTTCTCGAGTTAGCAAATGTACTTCGCCGGATAACGAGGCATTTGGCTACCTTAAGAGAGTCATAGTTACTGCGGCCAGCTTCTCCCCCTTCTTTGAATCTTTCCTCTCTTTAATTCGTTCTGTGTTCATTCCAGCAGAGGCAATATGCCACAACATGTCCAGCTTAACGTGGTCTGAGTTATTACAACGATGAGTTCCTAGAGTTTTCAATAAATTTCACGGCGTGACGAGGCATTAGGGTACCTTAAGAGGGTCAAAGTTACTGCTGTCGGCTGCTTCCCCTTCTTTGAAATTTTCCTTTCTTTAATTCGTACGGTGGCAGTCCTTCAGAAGGGATATGCCACTACATGTCCACCTTAACGTTGTCTCAATTATTCCAACGACAAGCTCCACGAGATTTCAAATAAATTTCGCGGAGCGACGAGGCATTTGATCACTTTAAGCGAGACATAGTTACTCCTGCAGCTGCTCCCACTTTTTTAAGCCCTTTCTCTATATCCTTCTTGCTATGGCCACTCGTGCAGAAGCGAAATGCTACAACATGTCCACGTTAACGTTGTCTGAGTTACTGCAACGACGATATCCTCGTGTTTTCAAATAAATTTCGCAGAGTGACGAGGCATTTGGCTACCTTAAGAGAGTCATAGTTACTCGTGTCGGCTGCTCCCACATCTTTAGGCCTTTATCATTCTTACTATGGCTAGGCCTTTATCATTCTTGCTATGGCCAGTCCTACAGACCCGATATGCCACTATATGTCCACCTGAACGTCGTCACAGTTACTCCCACTACGAGTTTCTCGAGTTAGCAAATGTACTTCGCCGGATAACGAGGCATTTGGCTACCTTAAGAGAGTCATAGTTACTGCGGCCAGCTTCTCCCCCTTCTTTGAATCTTTCCTCTCTTTAATTCGTTCTGTGTTCATTCCAGCAGAGGCAATATGCCACAACATGTCCAGCTTAACGTTGTCTGAGTTATTACAACGATGAGTTCCTAGAGTTTTCAATAAATTTCACGTCGTGACGAGGCATTAGGGTACCTTAAGAGTGTCAAAGTTACTGCTGTCGGCTGCTTCCCCTTCTTTGAAATTTTCCTTTCTTTAATTCGTACTGTGGCAGTCCTTCAGAAGGGATATGCCACTACATGTCCACCTTAACGTTGTCTCAATTATTCCAACGACAAGCTCCACGAGATTTCAAATAAATTTCGCGGAGCGACGAGGCATTTGATCACTTTAAGCGAGACATAGTTACTCCTGCAGCTGCTCCCACTTTTTTAAGCCCTTTCTCTATATCCTTCTTGCTATGGCCACTCGTGCAGAAGCGAAATGCTACAACATGTCCACGTTAACGTTGTCTGAGTTACTGCAACGACGATATCCCAGAGTTTTCAAATAAATTTCGCAGAGTGACGAGGCATTTGGCTACCTTAAGAGAGTCATAGTTACTCGTGTCGGCTGCTCCCACATCTTTAGGCCTTTATCATTCTTACTATGGCTAGGCCTTTATCATTCTTGCTATGGCCAGTCCTACAGACCCGATATGCCACTATATGTCCACCTGAACGTCGTCACAGTTACTCCCACTACGAGTTTCTCGAGTTAGCAAATGTACTTCGCCGGATAACGAGGCATTTGGCTACCTTAAGAGAGTCATAGTTACTGCGGCCAGCTTCTCCCCCTTCTTTGAATCTTTCCTCTCTTTAATTCGTTCTGTGTTCATTCCAGCAGAGGCAATATGCCACAACATGTCCAGCTTAACGTTGTCTGAGTTATTACAACGATGAGTTCCTAGAGTTTTCAATAAATTTCACGGCGTGACGAGGCATTAGGGTACCTTAAGAGGGTCAAAGTTACTGCTGTCGGCTGCTTCCCCTTCTTTGAAATTTTCCTTTCTTTAATTCGTACTGTGTCAGTCCTTCAGAAGGGATATGCCACTACATGTCCACCTTAACGTTGTCTCAATTATTCCAACGACAAGCTCCACGAGATTTCAAATAAATTTCGCGGAGCGACGAGGCATTTGATCACTTTAAGCGAGACATAGTTACTCCTGCAGCTGCTCCCACTTTTTTAAGCCCTTTCTCTATATCCTTCTTGCTATGGCCACTCGTGCAGAAGCGAAATGCTACAACATGTCCACGTTAACGTTGTCTGAGTTACTGCAACGACGATATCCTCGTGTTTTCAAATAAATTTCGCAGAGTGACGAGGCATTTGGCTACCTTAAGAGAGTCATAGTTACTCGTGTCGGCTGCTCCCACATCTTTAGGCCTTTATCATTCTTACTATGGCTAGGCCTTTATCATTCTTGCTATGGCCAGTCCTACAGACCCGATATGCCACTATATGTCCACCTGAACGTCGTCACAGTTACTCCCACTACGAGTTTCTCGAGTTAGCAAATGTACTTCGCCGGATAACGAGCCATTTGGCTACCTTAAGAGAGTCATAGTTACTGCGGCCAGCTTCTCCCCCTTCTTTGAATCTTTCCTCTCTTTAATTCGTTCTGTGTTCATTCCAGCAGAGGCAATATGCCACAACATGTCCAGCTTAACGTTGTCTGAGTTATTACAACGATGAGTTCCTAGAGTTTTCAATAAATTTCACGGCGTGACGAGGCATTAGGGTACCTTAACAGGGTCAAAGTTACTGCTGTCGGCTGCTTCCCCTTCTTTGAAATTTTCCTTTCTTTAATTCGTACTGTGGCAGTCCTTCAGAAGGGATATGCCACTACATGTCCACCTTAACGTTGTCTCAATTATTCCAACGACAAGCTCCACGAGATTTCAAATAAATTTCGCGGAGCGACGAGGCATTTGATCACTTTAAGCGAGACATAGTTACTCCTGCAGCTGCTCCCACTTTTTTAAGCCCTTTCTCTATATCCTTCTTGCTATGGCCACTCGTGCAGAAGCGAAATGCTACAACATGTCCACGTTAACGTTGTCTGAGTTACTGCAACGACGATATCCCAGAGTTTTCAAATAAATTTCGCAGAGTGACGAGGCATTTGGCTACCTTAAGAGAGTCATAGTTACTCGTGTCGGCTGCTCCCACATCTTTAGGCCTTTATCATTCTTACTATGGCTAGGCCTTTATCATTCTTGCTATGGCCAGTCCTACAGACCCGATATGCCACTATATGTCCACCTGAACGTCGTCACAGTTACTCCCACTACGAGTTTCTCGAGTTAGCAAATGTACTTCGCCGGATAACGAGGCATTTGGCTACCTTAAGAGAGTCATAGTTACTGCGGCCAGCTTCTCCCCCTTCTTTGAATCTTTCCTCTCTTTAATTCGTTCTGTGTTCATTCCAGCAGAGGCAATATGCCACAACATGTCCAGCTTAACGTTGTCTGAGTTATTACAACGATGAGTTCCTAGAGTTTTCAATAAATTTCACGGCGTGACGAGGCATTAGGGTACCTTAAGAGGGTCAAAGTTACTGCTGTCGGCTGCTTCCCCTTCTTTGAAATTTTCCTTTCTTTAATTCGTACTGTGGCAGTCCTTCAGAAGGGATATGCCACTACATGTCCACCTTAACGTTGTCTCAATTATTCCAACGACAAGCTCCACGAGATTTCAAATAAATTTCGCGGAGCGACGAGGCATTTGATCACTTTAAGCGAGACATAGTTACTCCTGCAGCTGCTCCCACTTTTTTAAGCCCTTTCTCTATATCCTTCTTGCTATGGCCACTCGTGCAGAAGCGAAATGCTACAACATGTCCACGTTAACGTTGTCTGAGTTACTGCAACGACGATATCCTCGAGTTTTCAAATAAATTTCGCAGAGTGACGAGGCATTTGGCTACCTTAAGAGAGTCATAGTTACTCGTGTCGGCTGCTCCCACATCTTTAGGCCTTTATCATTCTTACTATGGCTAGGCCTTTATCATTCTTGCTATGGCCAGTCCTACAGGCCCGATATGCCACTATATATCCACCTGAACGTCGTCACAGTTACTCCCACTACGAGTTTCTCGAGTTAGCAAATGTACTTCGCCGGATAACGAGGCATTTGGCTACCTTAAGAGAGTCATAGTTACTGCGGCCAGCTTCTCCCCCTTCTTTGAATCTTTCCTCTCTTTAATTCGTTCTGTGTTCATTCCAGCAGAGGCAATATGCCACAACATGTCCAGCTTAACGTTGTCTGAGTTATTACAACGATGAGTTCCTAGAGTTTTCAAATAAATTTCACGGCGTGACGAGGCATTAGGGTACCTTAAGAGGGTCAAAGTTACTGCTGTCGGCTGCTTCCCCTTCTTTGAAATTTTCCTTTCTTTAATTCGTACTGTGGCAGTCCTTCAGAAGGGATATGCCACTACATGTCCACCTTAACGTTGTCTCAATTATTCCAACGACAAGCTCCACGAGATTTCAAATAAATTTCGCGGAGCGACGAGGCATTTGATCACTTTAAGCGAGACATAGTTACTCCTGCAGCTGCTCCCACTTTTTTAAGCCCTTTCTCTATATCCTTCTTGCTATGGCCACTCGTGCAGAAGCGAAATGCTACAACATGTCCACGTTAACGTTGTCTGAGTTACTGCAACGACGATATCCTCGAGTTTTCAAATAAATTTCGCAGAGTGACGAGGCATTTGGCTACCTTAAGAGAGTCATTGTTACTCGTGTCGGCTGCTCCCACATCTTTAGGCCTTTATCATTCTTACTATGGCTAGGCCTTTATCATTCTTGCTATGGCCAGTCCTACAGACCCGATATGCCACTATATGTCCACCTGAACGTCGTCACAGTTACTCCCACTACGAGTTTCTCGAGTTAGCAAATGTACTTCGCCGGATAACGAGGCATTTGGCTACCTTAAGAGAGTCATAGTTACTGCGGCCAGCTTCTCCCCCTTCTTTGAATCTTTCCTCTCTTTAATTCGTTCTGTGTTCATTCCAGCAGAGGCAATATGCCACAACATGTCCAGCTTAACGTTGTCTGAGTTATTACAACGATGAGTTCCTAGAGTTTTCAATAAATTTCACGGCGTGACGAGGCATTAGGGTACCTTAAGAGGGTCAAAGTTACTGCTGTCGGCTGCTTCCCCTTCTTTGAAATTTTCCTTTCTTTAATTCGTACTGTGGCAGTCCTTCAGAAGGGATATGCCACTACATGTCCACCTTAACGTTGTCTCAATTATTCCAACGACAAGCTCCACGAGATTTCAAATAAATTTCGCGGAGCGACGAGGCATTTGATCACTTTAAGCGAGACATAGTTACTCCTGCAGCTGCTCCCACTTTTTTAAGCCCTTTCTCTATATCCTTCTTTCTATGGCCACTCGTGCAGAAGCGAAATGCTACAACATGTCCACGTTAACGTTGTCTGAGTTACTGCAACGACGATATCCTCGAGTTTTCAAATAAATTTCGCAGAGTGACGAGGCATTTGGCTACCTTAAGAGAGTCATAGTTACTCGTGTCTGCTGCTCCCACATCTTTAGGTCTTTATCATTCTTACTATGGCTAGGCCTTTATCATTCTTGCTATGGCCAGTCCTACAGACCCGATATGCCACTATATGTCCACCTGAACGTCGTCACAGTTACTCCCACTACGAGTTTCTCGAGTTAGCAAATGTACTTCGCCGGATAACGAGGCATTTGGCTACCTTAAGAGAGTCATAGTTACTGCGGCCAGCTTCTCCCCCTTCTTTGCATCTTTCCTCTCTTTAATTCGTTCTGTGTTCATTCCAGCAGAGGCAATATGCCACAACATGTCCAGCTTAACGTTGTCTGAGTTATTACAACGATGAGTTCCTAGAGTTTTCAATAAATTTCACGGCGTGACGAGGCATTAGGGTACCTTAAGAGGGTCAAAGTTACTGCTGTCGGCTGCTTCCCCTTCTTTGAAATTTTCCTTTCTTTAATTCGTACTGTGGCAGTCCTTCAGAAGGGATATGCCACTACATGTCCACCTTAACGTTGTCTCAATTATTCCAACGACAAGCTCCACGAGATTTCAAATAAATTTCGCGGAGCGACGAGGCATTTGATCACTTTAAGCGAGACATAGTTACTCCTGCAGCTGCTCCCACTTTTTTAAGCCCTTTCTCTATATCCTTCTTGCTATGGCCACTCGTGCAGAAGCGAAATGCTACAACATGTCCACGTTAACGTTGTCTGAGTTACTGCAACGACGATATCCCAGAGTTTTCAAATAAATTTCGCAGAGTGACGAGGCATTTGGCTACCTTAAGAGAGTCATAGTTACTCGTGTCGGCTGCTCCCACATCTTTAGGCCTTTATCATTCTTACTATGGCTAGGCCTTTATCATTCTTGCTATGGCCAGTCCTACAGACCCGATATGCCACTATATGTCCACCTGAACGTCGTCACAGTTACTCCCACTACGAGTTTCTCGAGTTAGCAAATGTACTTCGCCGGATAACGAGGCATTTGGCTACCTTAAGAGAGTCATAGTTACTGCGGCCAGCTTCTCCCCCTTCTTTGAATCTTTCCTCTCTTTAATTCGTTCTGTGTTCATTCCAGCAGAGGCAATATGCCACAACATGTCCAGCTTAACGTTGTCTGAGTTATTACAACGATGAGTTCCTAGAGTTTTCAATAAATTTCACGGCGTGACGAGGCATTAGGGTACCTTAAGAGGGTCAAAGTTACTGCTGTCGGCTGCTTCCCCTTCTTTGAAATTTTCCTTTCTTTAATTCGTACTGTGGCAGTCCTTCAGAAGGGATATGCCACTACATGTCCACCTTAACGTTGTCTCAATTATTCCAACGACAAGCTCCACGAGATTTCAAATAAATTTCGCGGAGCGACGAGGCATTTGATCACTTTAAGCGAGACATAGTTACTCCTGCAGCTGCTCCCACTTTTTTAAGCCCTTTCTCTATATCCTTCTTGCTATGGCCACTCGTGCAGAAGCGAAATGCTACAACATGTCCACGTTAACGTTGTCTGAGTTACTGCAACGACGATATCCTCGTGTTTTCAAATAAATTTCGCAGAGTGACGAGGCATTTGGCTACCTTAAGAGAGTCATAGTTACTCGTGTCGGCTGCTCCCACATCTTTAGGCCTTTATCATTCTTACTATGGCTAGGCCTTTATCATTCTTGCTATGGCCAGTCCTACAGACCCGATATGCCACTATATGTCCACCTGAACGTCGTCACAGTTACTCCCACTACGAGTTTCTCGAGTTAGCAAATGTACTTCGCCGGATAACGAGCCATTTGGCTACCTTAAGAGAGTCATAGTTACTGCGGCCAGCTTCTCCCCCTTCTTTGAATCTTTCCTCTCTTTAATTCGTTCTGTGTTCATTCCAGCAGAGGCAATATGCCACAACATGTCCAGCTTAACGTTGTCTGAGTTATTACAACGATGAGTTCCTAGAGTTTTCAATAAATTTCACGGCGTGACGAGGCATTAGGGTACCTTAACAGGGTCAAAGTTACTGCTGTCGGCTGCTTCCCCTTCTTTGAAATTTTCCTTTCTTTAATTCGTACTGTGGCAGTCCTTCAGAAGGGATATGCCACTACATGTCCACCTTAACGTTGTCTCAATTATTCCAACGACAAGCTCCACGAGATTTCAAATAAATTTCGCGGAGCGACGAGGCATTTGATCACTTTAAGCGAGACATAGTTACTCCTGCAGCTGCTCCCACTTTTTTAAGCCCTTTCTCTATATCCTTCTTTCTATGGCCACTCGTGCAGAAGCGAAATGCTACAACATGTCCACGTTAACGTTGTCTGAGTTACTGCAACGACGATATCCTCGAGTTTTCAAATAAATTTCGCAGAGTGACGAGGCATTTGGCTACCTTAAGAGAGTCATAGTTACTCGTGTCTGCTGCTCCCACATCTTTAGGTCTTTATCATTCTTACTATGGCTAGGCCTTTATCATTCTTGCTATGGCCAGTCCTACAGACCCGATATGCCACTATATGTACACCTGAACGTCGTCACAGTTACTCCCACTACGAGTTTCTCGAGTTAGCAAATGTACTTCGCCGGATAACGAGGCATTTGGCTACCTTAAGAGAGTCATAGTTACTGCGGCCAGCTTCTCCCCCTTCTTTGAATCTTTCCTCTCTTTAATTCGTTCTGTGTTCATTCCAGCAGAGGCAATATGCCACAACATGTCCAGCTTAACGTTGTCTGAGTTATTACAACGATGAGTTCCTAGAGTTTTCAATAAATTTCACGGCGTGACGAGGCATTAGGGTACCTTAAGAGGGTCAAAGTTACTGCTGTCGGCTGCTTCCCCTTCTTTGAAATTTTCCTTTCTTTAATTCGTACTGTGGCAGTCCTTCAGAAGGGATATGCCACTACATGTCCACCTTAACGTTGTCTCAATTATTCCAACGACAAGCTCCACGAGATTTCAAATAATTTTCGCGGAGCGACGAGGCATTTGATCACTTTAAGCGAGACATAGTTACTCCTGCAGCTGCTCCCACTTTTTTAAGCCCTTTCTCTATATCCTTCTTGCTATGGCCACTCGTGCAGAAGCGAAATGCTACAACATGTCCACGTTAACGTTGTCTGAGTTACTGCAACGACGATATCCTCGAGTTTTCAAATAAATTTCGCAGAGTGACGAGGCATTTGGCTACCTTAAGAGAGTCATAGTTACTCGTGTCGGCTGCTCCCACATCTTTAGGCCTTTATCATTCTTACTATGGCTAGGCCTTTATCATTCTTGCTATGGCCAGTCCTACAGACCCGATATGCCACTATATGTCCACCTGAACGTCGTCACAGTTACTCCCACTACGAGTTTCTCGAGTTAGCAAATGTACTTCGCCGGATAACGAGCCATTTGGCTACCTTAAGAGAGTCATAGTTACTGCGGCCAGCTTCTCCCCCTTCTTTGAATCTTTCCTCTCTTTAATTCGTTCTGTGTTCATTCCAGCAGAGGCAATATGCCACAACATGTCCAGCTTAACGTTGTCTGAGTTATTACAACGATGAGTTCCTAGAGTTTTCAATAAATTTCACGGCGTGACGAGGCATTAGGGTACCTTAAGAGGGTCAAAGTTACTGCTGTCGGCTGCTTCCCCTTCTTTGAAATTTTCCTTTCTTTAATTCGTACTGTGGCAGTCCTTCAGAAGGGATATGCCACTACATGTCCACCTTAACGTTGTCTCAATTATTCCAACGACAAGCTCCACGAGATTTCAAATAAATTTCGCGGAGCGACGAGGCATTTGATCACTTTAAGCGAGACATAGTTACTCCTGCAGCTGCTCCCACTTTTTTAAGCCCTTTCTCTATATCCTTCTTGCTATGGCCACTCGTGCAGAAGCGAAATGCTACAACATGTCCACGTTAACGTTGTCTGAGTTACTGCAACGACGATATCCTCGAGTTTTCAAATAAATTTCGCAGAGTGACGAGGCATTTGGCTACCTTAAGAGAGTCATAGTTACTCGTGTCGGCTGCTCCCACATCTTTAGGCCTTTATCATTCTTACTATGGCTAGACCTTTATCATTCTTGCTATGGCCAGTCCTACAGACCCGATATGCCACTATATGTCCACCTGAACGTCGTCACAGTTACTCCCACTACGAGTTTCTCGAGTTAGCAAATGTACTTCGCCGGATAACGAGGCATTTGGCTACCTTAAGAGAGTCATAGTTACTGCGGCCAGCTTCTCCCCCTTCTTAGAATCTTTCCTCTCTTTAATTCGTTCTGTGTTCATTCCAGCAGAGGCAATATGCCACAACATGTCCAGCTTAACGTTGTCTGAGTTATTACAACGATGAGTTCCTAGAGTTTTCAATAAATTTCACGGCGTGACGAGGCATTAGGGTACCTTAAGAGGGTCAAAGTTACTTCTGTCGGCTGCTTCCCCTTCTTTGAAATTTTCCTTTCTTTAATTCGTACTGTGGCAGTCCTTCAGAAGGGATATGCCACTACATGTCCACCTTAACGTTGTCTCAATTATTCCAACGACAAGCTCCACGAGATTTCAAATAAATTTCGCGGAGCGACGAGGCATTTGATCACTTTAAGCGAGACATAGTTACTCCTGCAGCTGCTCCCACTTTTTTAAGCCCTTTCTCTATATCCTTCTTGCTATGGCCACTCGTGCAGAAGCGAAATGCTACAACATGTCCACGTTAACGTTGTCTGAGTTACTGCAACGACGATATCCTCGAGTTTTCAAATAAATTTCGCAGAGTGACGAGGCATTTGGCTACCTTAAGAGTGTCATAGTTACTCGTGTCGGCTGCTCCCACATCTTTAGGCCTTTATCATTCTTACTATGGCTAGGCCTTTATCATTCTTGCTATGGCCAGTCCTACAGACCCGATATGCCACTATATGTCCACCTGAACGTCGTCACAGTTACTCCCATTACGAGTTTCTCGAGTTAGCAAATGTACTTCGCCGGATAACGAGCCATTTGGCTACCTTAAGAGAGTCATAGTTACTGCGGCCAGCTTCTCCCCCTTCTTTGAATCTTTCCTCTCTTTAATTCGTTCTGTGTTTATTCCAGCAGAAGCAATATGCCACAACATGTCCAGCTTAACGTTGTCTGAGTTATTACAACGATGAGTTCCTAGAGTTTTCAATAAATTTCACGGCGTGACGAGGCATTAGGGTACCTTAAGAGGGTCAAAGTTACTGCTGTCGGCTGCTTCCCCTTCTTTGAAATTTTCCTTTCTTTAATTCGTACTGTGGCAGTCCTTCAGAAGGGATATGCCACTACATGTCCACCTTAACGTTGTCTCAATTATTCCAACGACAAGCTCCACGAGATTTCAAATAAATTTCGCGGAGCGACGAGGCATTTGATCACTTTAAGCGAGACATAGTTACTCCTGCAGCTGCTCCCACTTTTTTAAGCCCTTTCTCTATATCCTTCTTGCTATGGCCACTCTTGCGGAAGCGAAATGCTACAACATGTCCACGTTAACGTTGTCTGAGTTACTGCAACGACGATATCCTCGAGTTTTCAAATAAATTTCGCAGAGTGACGAGGCATTTGGCTACCTTAAGAGAGTCATAGTTACTCGTGTCGGCTGCTCCCACATCTTTAGGCCTTTATCATTCTTACTATGGCTAGGCCTTTATCATTCTTGCTATGGCCAGTCCTACAGACCCGATATGCCACTATATGTCCACCTGAACGTCGTCACAGTTACTCCCACTACGAGTTTCTCGAGTTAGCAAATGTTCTTCGCCGGATAACGAGGCATTTGGCTACCTTAAGAGAGTCATAGTTACTGCGGCCAGCTTCTCCCCCTTCTTTGAATCTTTCCTCTCTTTAATTCGTTCTGTGTTCATTCCAGCAGAAGCAATATGCCACAACATGTCCAGCTTAACGTTGTCTGAGTTATTACAACGATGAGTTCCTAGAGTTTTCAAATAAATTTCACGGCGTGACGAGTCATTAGGGTACCTTAAGAGGGTCAAAGTTACTGCTGTCGGCTGCTTCCCCTTCTTTGAAATTTTCCTTTCTTTAATTCGTACTGTGGCAGTCCTTCAGAAGGGATATGCCACTACATGTCCACCTTAACGTTGTCTCAATTATTCCAACGACAAGCTCCACGAGATTTCAAATAAATTTCGCGGAGCGAAGAGGCATTTGATCACTTTAAGCGAGACATAGTTACTCCTGCAGCTGCTCCCACTTTTTTAAGCCCTTTCTCTATATCCTTCTTGCTATGGCCACTCGTGCGGAAGCGAAATGCTACAACATGTCCACGTTAACGTTGTCTGAGTTACTGCAACGACGATATCCTCGAGTTTTCAAATAAATTTCGCAGAGTGAAGAGGCATTTGGCTACCTTAAGAGAGTCATAGTTACTCGTGTCTGCTGCTCCCACATCTTTAGGCCTTTATCATTCTTACTATGGCTAGGCCTTTATCATTCTTGCTATGGCCAGTCCTACAGACCCGATATGCCACTATATGTCCACCTGAACGTCGTCACAGTTACTCCCACTACGAGTTTCTCGAGTTAGCAAATGTACTTCGCCGGATAACGAGCCATTTGGCTACCTTAAGAGAGTCATAGTTACTGCGGCCAGCTTCTCCCCCTTCTTTGAATCTTTCCTCTCTTTAATTCGTTCTGTGTTCATTCCAGCAGAGGCAAAATGCCACAACATGTCCAGCTTAACGTTGTCTGAGTTATTACAACGATGAGTTCCTAGAGTTCTCAAATAAATTTCACGGCGTGACGAGGCATTAGGGTACCTTAAGAGGGTCAAAGTTACTGCTGTCGGCTGCTTCCCCTTCTTTGAAATTTTCCTTTCTTTAATTCGTACTGTGGCAGTCCTTCAGAAGGGATATGCCACTACATGTCCACCTTAACGTTGTCTCAATTATTCCAACGACAAGCTCCACGAGATTTCAAATAAATTTCGCGGAGCGACGAGGCATTTGATCACTTTAAGCGAGACATAGTTACTCCTGCAGCTGCTCCCACTTTTTTAAGCCCTTTCTCTATATCCTTCTTGCTATGGCCACTCTTGCGGAAGCGAAATGCTACAACATGTCCACGTTAACGTTGTCTGAGTTACTGCAACGACGATATCCTCGAGTTTTCAAATAAATTTCGCAGAGTGACGAGGCATTTGGCTACCTTAAGAGAGTCATAGTTACTCGTGTCGGCTGCTCCCACATCTTTAGGCCTTTATCATTCTTACTATGGCTAGGCCTTTATCATTCTTGCTATGGCCAGTCCTACAGACCCGATATGCCACTATATGTCCACCTGAACGTCGTCACAGTTACTCCCACTACGAGTTTCTCGAGTTAGCAAATGTTCTTCGCCGGATAACGAGGCATTTGGCTACCTTAAGAGAGTCATAGTTACTGCGGCCAGCTTCTCCCCCTTCTTTGAATCTTTCCTTTCTTTAATTCGTTCTGTGTTCATTCCAGCAGAAGCAATATGCCACAACATGTCCAGCTTAACGTTGTCTGAGTTATTACAACGATGAGTTCCTAGAGTTTTCAAATAAATTTCACGGCGTGACGAGGCATTAGGGTACCTTAAGAGGGTCAAAGTTACTGCTGTCGGTTCCTTCCCCTTCTTTGAAATTTTCCTTTCTTTAATTCGTACTGTGGCAGTCCTTCAGAAGGGATATGCCACTACATGTCCACCTTAACGTTGTCTCAATTATTCCAACGACAAGCTCCACGAGATTTCAAATAAATTTCGCGGAGCGACGAGGCATTTGATCACTTTAAGCGAGACATAGTTACTCCTGCAGCTGCTCCCACTTTTTTAAGCCCTTTCTCTATATCCTTCTTGCTATGGCCACTCGTGCAGAAGCGAAATGCTACAACATGTCCACGTTAACGTTGTCTGAGTTACTGCAACGACGATATCCTCGAGTTTTCAAATAAATTTCGCAGAGTGACGAGGCATTTGGCTACCTTAAGAGAGTCATAGTTACTCGTGTCGGCTGCTCCCACATCTTTAGGCCTTTATCATTCTTACTATGGCTAGGCCTTTATCATTCTTGCTATGGCCAGTCCTACAGACCCGATATGCCACTATATGTCCACCTGAACGTCGTCACAGTTACTCCCACTACGAGTTTCTCGAGTTAGCAAATGTACTTCGCCGGATAACGAGGCATTTGGCTACCTTAAGAGAGTCATAGTTACTGCGGCCAGCTTCTCCCCCTTCTTTGAATCTTTCCTCTCTTTAATTCGTTCTGTGTTCATTCCAGCAGAAGCAATATGCCACAACATGTCCAGCTTAACGTTGTCTGAGTTATTACAACGATGAGTTCCTAGAGTTTTCAATAAATTTCACGGCGTGACGAGGCATTAGGGTACCTTAAGAGGGTCAAAGTTACTGCTGTCGGCTGCTTCCCCTTCTTTGAAATTTTCCTTTCTTTGATTCGTACTGTGGCAGTCCTTCAGAAGGGATATGCCACTACATGTCCACCTTAACGTTGTCTCAATTATTCCAACGACAAGCTCCACGAGATTTCAAATAAATTTCGCGGAGCGACGAGGCATTTGATCACTTTAAGCGAGACATAGTTACTCCTGCAGCTGCTCCCACTTTTTTAAGCCCTTTCTCTATATCCTTCTTGCTATGGCCACTCGTGCAGAAGCGAAATGCTACAACATGTCCACGTTAACGTTGTCTGAGTTACTGCAACGACGATATCCTCGAGTTTTCAAATAAATTTCGCAGAGTGACGAGGCATTTGGCTACCTTAAGAGAGTCATAGTTACTCGTGTCGGCTGCTCCCACATCTTTAGGCCTTTATCATTCTTACTATGGCTAGGCCTTTATCATTCTTGCTACGGCCAGTCCTACAGACCCGATATGCCACTATATGTCCACCTGAACGTCGACACAGTTACTCCCACTACGAGTTTCTCGAGTTAGCAAATGTACTTCGCCGGATAACGAGGCATTTGTCTACTTTAAGAGAGTCATAGTTACTGCGGCCAGCTTCTCCCCCTTCTTTGAATCTTTCCTCTCTTTAATTCGTTCTGTGTTCATTCCAGCAGAGGCAATATGCCACAACATGTCCAGCTTAACGTTGTCTGAGTTATTACAACGATGAGTTCCTAGAGTTTTCAATAAATTTCACGGCGTGACGAGGCATTAGGGTACCTTAAGACGGTCAAAGTTACTGCTGTCGGCTGCTTCCCCTTCTTTGAAATTTTCCTTTCTTTAATTCGTACTGTGGCAGTC
The DNA here is from genome assembly GCF_023898315.1 of Schistocerca nitens. NCBI lineage: Eukaryota > Metazoa > Arthropoda > Insecta > Orthoptera > Acrididae > Schistocerca > Schistocerca nitens. The sequence goes on along the minus strand of NC_064622.1, from coordinate 482,917,345 downwards.
CTTCAGAAGGGATATGCCACTACATGTCCACCTTAACGTTGTCTCAATTATTCCAACGACAAGCTCCACGAGATTTCAAATAAATTTCGCGGAGCGACGAGGCATTTGATCACTTTAAGTCAGACATAGTTACTCCTGCAGCTGCTCCCACTTTTTTAAGCCCTTTCTCTATATCCTTCTTGCTATGGCCACTCGTGCAGAAGCGAAATGCTACAACATGTCCACGTTAACGTTGTCTGAGTTACTGCAACGACGATATCCTCGAGTTTTCAAATAAATTTCGCAGAGTGACGAGGCATTTGGCTACCTTAAGAGAGTCATTGTTACTCGTGTCGGCTGCTCCCACATCTTTAGGCCTTTATCATTCTTACTATGGCTAGGCCTTTATCATTCTTGCTATGGCCAGTCCTACAGACCCGATTTGCCACTATATGTCCACCTGAACGTCGTCACAGTTACTCCCACTACGAGTTTCTCGAGTTAGCAAATGTACTTCGCCGGATAACGAGCCATTTGGCTACCTTAAGAGAGTCATAGTTACTGCGGCCAGCTTCTCCCCCTTCTTTGAATCTTTCCTCTCTTTAATTCGTTCTGTGTTCATTCCAGCAGAGGCAATATGCCACAACATGTCCAGCTTAACGTTGTCTGAGTTATTACAACGATGAGTTCCTAGAGTTTTCAAATAAATTTCACGGCGTGACGAGGCATTAGGGTACCTTAAGAGGGTCAAAGTTACTGCTGTCGGTTCCTTCCCCTTCTTTGAAATTTTCCTTTCTTTAATTCGTACTGTGGCAGTCCTTCAGAAGGGATATGCCACTACATGTCCACCTTAACGTTGTCTCAATTATTCCAACGACAAGCTCCACGAGATTTCAAATAAATTTCGCGGAGCGACGAGGCATTTGATCACTTTAAGCGAGACATAGTTACTCCTGCAGCTGCTCCCACTTTTTTAAGCCCTTTCTCTATATCCTTCTTGCTATGGCCACTCGTGCAGAAGCGAAATGCTACAACATGTCCACGTTAACGTTGTCTGAGTTACTGCAACGACGATATCCTCGAGTTTTCAAATAAATTTCGCAGAGTGACGAGGCATTTGGCTACCTTAAGAGAGTCATAGTTACTCGGGTCGGCTGCTCCCACATCTTTAGGCCTTTATCATTCTTACTATGGCTAGGCCTTTATCATTCTTGCTATGGCCAGTCCTACAGACCCGATATGCCACTATATGTCCACCTGAACGTCGTCACAGTTACTCCCACTACGAGTTTCTCGAGTTAGCAAATGTTCTTCGCCGGATAACGAGGCATTTGGCTACCTTAAGAGAGTCATAGTTACTGCGGCCAGCTTCTCCCCCTTCTTTGAATCTTTCCTCTCTTTAATTCGTTCTGTGTTCATTCCAGCAGAAGCAATATGCCACAACATGTCCAGCTTAACGTTGTCTGAGTTATTACAACGATGAGTTCCTAGAGTTTTCAAATAAATTTCACGGCGTGACGAGGCATTAGGGTACCTTAAGAGGGTCAAAGTTACTGCTGTCGGCTGCTTCCCCTTCTTTGAAATTTTCCTTTCTTTAATTCGTACTGTGGCAGTCCTTCAGAAGGGATATGCCACTACATGTCCACCTTAACGTTGTCTCAATTATTCCAACGACAAGCTCCACGAGATTTCAAATAAATTTCGCGGAGCGACGAGGCATTTGATCACTTTAAGCGAGACATAGTTACTCCTGCAGCTGCTCCCACTTTTTTAAGCCCTTTCTCTATATCCTTCTTGCTATGGCCACTCGTGCAGAAGCGAAATGCTACAACATGTCCACGTTAACGTTGTCTGAGTTACTGCAACGACGATATCCTCGAGTTTTCAAATAAATTTCGCAGAGTGACGAGGCATTTGGCTACCTTAAGAGAGTCATAGTTACTCGTGTCGGCTGCTCCCACATCTTTAGGCCTTTATCATTCTTACTATGGCTAGGCCTTTATCATTCTTGCTATGGCCAGTCCTACAGACCCGATATGCCACTATATGTCCACCTGAACGTCGTCACAGTTACTCCCACTACGAGTTTCTCGAGTTAGCAAATGTACTTCGCCGGATAACGAGGCATTTGGCTACCTTAAGAGAGTCATAGTTACTGCGGCCAGCTTCTCCCCCTTCTTTGAATCTTTCCTCTCTTTAATTCGTTCTGTGTTCATTCCAGCAGAAGCAATATGCCACAACATGTCCAGCTTAACGTTGTCTGAGTTATTACAACGATGAGTTCCTAGAGTTTTCAATAAATTTCACGGCGTGACGAGGCATTAGGGTACCTTAAGAGGGTCAAAGTTACTGCTGTCGGCTGCTTCCCCTTCTTTGAAATTTTCCTTTCTTTGATTCGTACTGTGGCAGTCCTTCAGAAGGGATATGCCACTACATGTCCACCTTAACGTTGTCTCAATTATTCCAACGACAAGCTCCACGAGATTTCAAATAAATTTCGCGGAGCGACGAGGCATTTGATCACTTTAAGCGAGACATAGTTACTCCTGCAGCTGCTCCCACTTTTTTAAGCCCTTTCTCTATATCCTTCTTGCTATGGCCACTCGTGCAGAAGCGAAATGCTACAACATGTCCACGTTAACGTTGTCTGAGTTACTGCAACGACGATATCCTCGAGTTTTCAAATAAATTTCGCAGAGTGACGAGGCATTTGGCTACCTTAAGAGAGTCATAGTTACTCGTGTCGGCTGCTCCCACATCTTTAGGCCTTTATCATTCTTACTATGGCTAGGCCTTTATCATTCTTGCTATGGCCAGTCCTACAGACCCGATATGCCACTATATGTCCACCTGAACGTCGTCACAGTTACTCCCACTACGAGTTTCTCGAGTTAGCAAATGTACTTCGCCGGATAACGAGGCATTTGGCTACTTTAAGAGAGTCATAGTTACTGCGGCCAGCTTCTCTCCCTTCTTTGAATCTTTCCTCTCTTTAATTCGTTCTGTGTTCATTCCAGCAGAGGCAATATGCCACAACATGTCCAGCTTAACGTTGTCTGAGTTATTACAACGATGAGTTCCTAGAGTTTTCAATAAATTTCACGGCGTGACGAGGCATTAGGGTACCTTAAGACGGTCAAAGTTACTGCTGTCGGCTGCTTCCCCTTCTTTGAAATTTTCCTTTCTTTAATTCGTACTGTGGCAGTCCTTCAGAAGGGATATGCCACTACATGTCCACCTTAACGTTGTCTCAATTATTCCAACGACAAGCTCCACGAGATTTCAAATAAATTTCGCGGAGCGACGAGGCATTTGATCACTTTAAGTCAGACATAGTTACTCCTGCAGCTGCTCCCACTTTTTTGAGCCCTTTCTCTATATCCTTCTTGCTATGGCCACTCGTGCAGAAGCGAAATGCTACAACATGTCCACGTTAACGTTGTCTGAGTTACTGCAACGACGATATCCTCGAGTTTTCAAATAAATTTCGCAGAGTGACGAGGCATTTGGCTACCTTAAGAGAGTCATTGTTACTCGTGTCGGCTGCTCCCACATCTTTAGGCCTTTATCATTCTTACTATGGCTAGGCCTTTATCATTCTTGCTATGGCCAGTCCTACAGACCCGATATGCCACTATATGTCCACCTGAACGTCGTCACAGTTACTCCCACTACGAGTTTCTCGAGTTAGCAAATGTACTTCGCCGGATAACGAGGCATTTGGCTACCTTAAGAGAGTCATAGTTACTGCGGCCAGCTTCTCCCCCTTCTTTGAATCTTTCCTCTCTTTAATTCGTTCTGTGTTCATTCCAGCAGAGGCAATATGCCACAACATGTCCAGCTTAACGTTGTCTGAGTTATTACAACGATGAGTTCCTAGAGTTTTCAAATAAATTTCACGGCGTGACGAGGCATTAGGGTACCTTAAGAGGGTCAAAGTTACTGCTGTCGGTTCCTTCCCCTTCTTTGAAATTTTCCTTTCTTTAATTCGTACTGTGGCAGTCCTTCAGAAGGGATATGCCACTACATGTCCACCTTAACGTTGTCTCAATTATTCCAACGACAAGCTCCACGAGATTTCAAATAAATTTCGCGGAGCGACGAGGCATTTGATCACTTTAAGCGAGACATAGTTACTCCTGCAGCTGCTCCCACTTTTTTAAGCCCTTTCTCTATATCCTTCTTGCTATGGCCACTCGTGCAGAAGCGAAATGCTACAACATGTCCACGTTAACGTTGTCTGAGTTACTGCAACGACGATATCCTCGAGTTTTCAAATAAATTTCGCAGAGTGACGAGGCATTTGGCTACCTTAAGAGAGTCATAGTTACTCGTGTCGGCTGCTCCCACATCTTTAGGCCTTTATCATTCTTACTATGGCTAGGCCTTTATCATTCTTGCTATGGCCAGTCCTACAGACCCGATATGCCACTATATGTCCACCTGAACGTCGTCACAGTTACTCCCACTACGAGTTTCTCGAGTTAGCAAATGTACTTCGCCGGATAACGAGGCATTTGGCTACCTTAAGAGAGTCATAGTTACTGCGGCCAGCTTCTCCCCCTTCTTTGAATCTTTCCTCTCTTTAATTCGTTCTGTGTTCATTCCAGCAGAAGCAATATGCCACAACATGTCCAGCTTAACGTTGTCTGAGTTATTACAACGATGAGTTCCTAGAGTTTTCAATAAATTTCACGGCGTGACGAGGCATTAGGGTACCTTAAGAGGGTCAAAGTTACTGCTGTCGGCTGCTTCCCCTTCTTTGAAATTTTCCTTTCTTTGATTCGTACTGTGGCAGTCCTTCAGAAGGGATATGCCACTACATGTCCACCTTAACGTTGTCTCAATTATTCCAACGACAAGCTCCACGAGATTTCAAATAAATTTCGCGGAGCGACGAGGCATTTGATCACTTTAAGCGAGACATAGTTACTCCTGCAGCTGCTCCCACTTTTTTAAGCCCTTTCTCTATATCCTTCTTGCTATGGCCACTCGTGCAGAAGCGAAATGCTACAACATGTCCACGTTAACGTTGTCTGAGTTACTGCAACGACGATATCCTCGAGTTTTCAAATAAATTTCGCAGAGTGACGAGGCATTTGGCTACCTTAAGAGAGTCATAGTTACTCGTGTCGGCTGCTCCCACATCTTTAGGCCTTTATCATTCTTATTATGGCTAGGCCTTTATCATTCTTGCTATGGCCAGTCCTACAGACCCGATATGCCACTATATGTCCACCTGAACGTCGTCACAGTTACTCCCACTACGAGTTTCTCGAGTTAGCAAATGTACTTCGCCGGATAACGAGGCATTTGGCTACTTTAAGAGAGTCATAGTTACTGCGGCCAGCTTCTCCCCCTTCTTTGAATCTTTCCTCTCTTTAATTCGTTCTGTGTTCATTCCAGCAGAGGCAATATGCCACAACATGTCCAGCTTAACGTTGTCTGAGTTATTACAACGATGAGTTCCTAGAGTTTTCAATAAATTTCACGGCGTGACGAGGCATTAGGGTACCTTAAGAGGGTCAAAGTTACTGCTGTCGGCTGCTTCCCCTTCTTTGAAATTTTCCTTTCTTTAATTCGTACTGTGGCAGTCCTTCAGAAGGGATATGCCACTACATGTCCACCTTAACGTTGTCTCAATTATTCCAACGACAAGCTCCACGAGATTTCAAATAAATTTCGCGGAGCGACGAGGCATTTGATCACTTTAAGTCAGACATAGTTACTCCTGCAGCTGCTCCCACTTTTTTAAGCCCTTTCTCTATATCCTTCTTGCTATGGCCACTCGTGCAGAAGCGAAATGCTACAACATGTCCACGTTAACGTTGTCTGAGTTACTGCAACGACGATATCCTCGAGTTTTCAAATAAATTTCGCAGAGTGACGAGGCATTTGGCTACCTTAAGAGAGTCATAGTTACTCGTGTCGGCTGCTCCCACATCTTTAGGCCTTTATCATTCTTACTATGGCTAGGCCTTTATCATTCTTGCTATGGCCAGTCCTACAGACCCGATATGCCACTATATGTCCACCTGAACGTCGTCACAGTTACTCCCACTACGAGTTTCTCGAGTTAGCAAATGTACTTCGCCGGATAACGAGGCATTTGGCTACCTTAAGAGAGTCATAGTTACTGCGGCCAGCTTCTCCCCCTTCTTTGAATCTTTCCTCTCTTTAATTCGTTCTGTGTTCATTCCAGCAGAGGCAATATGCCACAACATGTCCAGCTTAACGTTGTCTGAGTTATTACAACGATGAGTTCCTAGAGTTTTCAATAAATTTCACGGCGTGACGAGGCATTAGGGTACCTTAAGAGGGTCAAAGTTACTGCTGTCGGCTGCTTCCCCTTCTTTGAAATTTTCCTTTCTTTAATTCGTACTGTGTCAGTCCTTCAGAAGGGATATGCCACTACATGTCCACCTTAACGTTGTCTCAATTATTCCAACGACAAGCTCCACGAGATTTCAAATAAATTTCGCAGAGCGACGAGGCATTTGATCACTTTAAGCGAGACATAGTTACTCCTGCAGCTGCTCCCATTTTTTAAGCCCTTTCTCTATATCCTTCTTGCTATGGCCACTCGTGCAGAAGCGAAATGCTACAACATGTCCACGTTAACGTTGTCTGAGTTACTGCAACGACGATATCCTCGAGTTTCCAAATAAATTTCGCAGAGTGACGAGGCATTTGGCTACCTTAAGAGAGTCATAGTTACTCGTGTCTGCTGCTCCCACATCTTTAGGCCTTTATCATTCTTACTATGGCTAGGCCTTTATCATTCTTGCTATGGCCAGTCCTACAGACCCGATATGCCACTATATGTCCACCTGAACGTCGTCACAGTTACTCCCACTACGAGTTTCTCGAGTTAGCAAATGTACTTCGCCGGATAACGAGGCATTTGGCTACCTTAAGAGAGTCATAGTTACTGCGGCCAGCTTCTCCCCCTTCTTTGAATCTTTCCTCTCTTTAATTCGTTCTGTGTTCATTCCAGCAGAGGCAATATGCCACAACATGTCCAGCTTAACGTTGTCTGAGTTATTACAACGATGAGTTCCTAGAGTTTTCAATAAATTTCACGGCGTGACGAGGCATTAGGGTACCTTAAGAGGGTCAAAGTTACTGCTGTCGGCTGCTTCCCCTTCTTTGAAATTTTCCTTTCTTTAATTCGTACTGTGGCAGTCCTTCAGAAGGGATATGCCACTACATGTCCACCTTAACGTTGTCTCAATTATTCCAACGACAAGCTCCACGAGATTTCAAATTATTTTCGCGGAGCGACGAGGCATTTGATCACTTTAAGCGAGACATAGTTACTCCTGCAGCTGCTCCCACTTTTTTAAGCCCTTTCTCTATATCCTTCTTGCTATGGCCACTCGTGCAGAAGCGAAATGCTACAACATGTCCACGTTAACGTTGTCTGAGTTACTGCAACGACGATATCCTCGAGTTTTCAAATAAATTTCGAAGAGTGACGAGGCATTTGACTACCTTAAGAGAGTCATAGTTACTCGTGTCGGCTGCTCCCACATCTTTAGGCCTTTATCATTCTTACTATGGCTAGGCCTTTATCATTCTTGCTATGGCCAGTCCTACAGACCCGATATGCCACTATATGTCCACCTGAACGTCGTCACAGTTACTCCCACTACGAGTTTCTCGAGTTAGCAAATGTACTTCGCCGGATAACGAGGCATTTGGCTACCTTAAGAGAGTCATAGTTACTGCGGCCAGCTTCTCCCCCTTCTTTGAATCTTTCCTCTCTTTAATTCGTTCTGTGTTCATTCCAGCAGAGGCAATATGCCACAACATGTCCAGCTTAACGTTGTCTGAGTTATTACAACGATGAGTTCCTAGAGTTTTCAATAAATTTCACGGCGTGACGAGGCATTAGGGTACCTTAAGAGGGTCAAAGTTACTGCTGTCGGCTGCTTCCCCTTCTTTGAAATTTTCCTTTCTTTAATTCGTACTGTGGCAGTCCTTCAGAAGGGATATGCCACTACATGTCCACCTTAACGTTGTCTCAATTATTCCAAAGACAAGCTCCACGAGATTTCAAATAAATTTCGCGGAGCGACGAGGCATTTGATCACTTTAAGCGAGACATAGTTACTCCTGCAGCTGCTCCCACTTTTTTAAGCCCTTTCTCTATATCCTTCTTTCTATGGCCACTCGTGCAGAAGCGAAATGCTACAACATGTCCACGTTAACGTTGTCTGAGTTACTGCAACGACGATATCCTCGAGTTTTCAAATAAATTTCGCAGAGTGACGAGGCATTTGGCTACCTTAAGAGAGTCATAGTTACTCGTGTCGGCTGCTCCCACATCTTTAGGCCTTTATCATTCTTACTATGGCTAGGCCTTTATCATTCTTGCTATGGCCAGTCCTACAGACCCGATATGCCACTATATGTCCACCTGAACGTCGTCACAGTTACTCCCACTACGAGTTTCTCGAGTTAGCAAATGTACTTCGCCGGATAACGAGGCATTTGGCTACCTTAAGAGAGTCATAGTTACTGCGGCCAGCTTCTCCCCCTTCTTTGAATCTTTCCTCTCTTTAATTCGTTCTGTGTTCATTCCAGCAGAAGCAATATGCCACAACATGTCCAGCTTAACGTTGTCTGAGTCATTACAACGATGAGTTCCTAGAGTTTTAAAATAAATTTCACGGCGTGACGAGGCATTAGGGTACCTTAAGAGGGTCAAAGTTACTGCTGTCGGCTGCTTCCCCTTCTTTGAAATTTTCCTTTCTTTAATTCGTACTGTGGCAGTCCTTCAGAAGGGATATGCCACTACATGTCCACCTTAACGTTGTCTCAATTATTCCAACGACAAGCTCCACGAGATTTCAAATAAATTTCGCGGAGCGACGAGGCATTTGATCACTTTAAGTCAGACATAGTTACTCCTGCAGCTGCTCCCATTTTTTAAGCCCTTTCTCTATATCCTTCTTGCTATGGCCACTCGTGCAGAAGCGAAATGCTACAACATGTCCACGTTAACGTTGTCTGAGTTACTGCAACGACGATATCCTCGAGTTTTCAAATAAATTTCGCAGAGTGACGAGGCATTTGGCTACCTTAAGAGAGTCATTGTTACTCGTGTCGGCTGCTCCCACATCTTTAGGCCTTTATCATTCTTACTATGGCTAGGCCTTTATCATTCTTGCTATGGCCAGTCCTACAGACCCGATATGCCACTATATGTCCACCTGAACGTCGTCACAGTTACTCCCACTACGAGTTTCTCGAGTTAGCAAATGTACTTCGCCGGATAACGAGGCATTTGGCTACCTTAAGAGAGTCATAGTTACTGCGGCCAGCTTCTCCCCCTTCTTTGAATCTTTCCTCTCTTTAATTCGTTCTGTGTTCATTCCAGCAGAGGCAATATGCCACAACATGTCCAGCTTAACGTTGTCTGAGTTATTACAACGATGAGTTCCTAGAGTTTTCAAATAAATTTCACGGCGTGACGAGGCATTAGGGTACCTTAAGAGGGTCAAAGTTACTGCTGTCGGCTGCTTCCCCTTCTTTGAAATTTTCCTTTCTTTAATTCGTACTGTGGCAGTCCTTCAGAAGGGATATGCCACTACATGTCCACCTTAACGTTGTCTCAATTATTCCAACGACAAGCTCCACGAGATTTCAAATAAATTTCGCGGAGCGACGAGGCATTTGATCACTTTAAGCGAGACATAGTTACTCCTGCAGCTGCTCCCACTTTTTTAAGCCCTTTCTCTATATCCTTCTTGCTATGGCCACTCGTGCAGAAGCGAAATGCTACAACATGTCCACGTTAACGTTGTCTGAGTTACTGCAACGACGATATCCTCGAGTTTTCAAATAAATTTCGCAGAGTGACGAGGCATTTGGCTACCTTAAGAGAGTCATAGTTACTCGTGTCGGCTGCTCCCACATCTTTAGGCCTTTATCATTCTTACTATGGCTAGGCCTTTATCATTCTTGCTATGGCCAGTCCTACAGACCCGATATGCCACTATATGTCCACCTGAACGTCGTCACAGTTACTCCCACTACGAGTTTCTCGAGTTAGCAAATGTACTTCGCCGGATAACGAGGCATTTGGCTACCTTAAGAGAGTCATAGTTACTGCGGCCAGCTTCTCCCCCTTCTTTGAATCTTTCCTCTCTTTAATTCGTTCTGTGTTCATTCCAGCAGAAGCAATATGCCACAACATGTCCAGCTTAACGTTGTCTGAGTTATTACAACGATGAGTTCCTAGAGTTTTCAATAAATTTCACGGCGTGACGAGGCATTAGGGTACCTTAAGAGGGTCAAAGTTACTGCTGTCGGCTGCTTCCCCTTCTTTGAAATTTTCCTTTCTTTGATTCGTACTGTGGCAGTCCTTCAGAAGGGATATGCCACTACATGTCCACCTTAACGTTGTCTCAATTATTCCAACGACAAGCTCCACGAGATTTCAAATAAATTTCGCGGAGCGACGAGGCATTTGATCACTTTAAGCGAGACATAGTTACTCCTGCAGCTGCTCCCACTTTTTTAAGCCCTTTCTCTATATCCTTCTTGCTATGGCCACTCGTGCAGAAGCGAAATGCTACAACATGTCCACGTTAACGTTGTCTGAGTTACTGCAACGACGATATCCTCGAGTTTTCAAATAAATTTCGCAGAGTGACGAGGCATTTGGCTACCTTAAGAGAGTCATAGTTACTCGTGTCGGCTGCTCCCACATCTTTAGGCCTTTATCATTCTTACTATGGCTAGGCCTTTATCATTCTTGCTATGGCCAGTCCTACAGACCCGATATGCCACTATATGTCCACCTGAACGTCGTCACAGTTACTCCCACTACGAGTTTCTCGAGTTACCATATGTACTTCGCCGGATAACGAGGCATTTGGCTACCTTAAGAGAGTCATAGTTACTGCGGCCAGCTTCTCCCCCTTCTTTGAATCTTTCCTCTCTTTAATTCGTTCTGTGTTCATTCCAGCAGAGGCAATATGCCACAACATGTCCAGCTTAACGTTGTCTGAGTTATTACAACGATGAGTTCCTAGAGTTTTCAATAAATTTCACGGCGTGACGAGGCATTAGGGTACCTTAAGAGGGTCAAAGTTACTGCTGTCGGCTGCTTCCCCTTCTTTGAAATTTTCCTTTCTTTAATTCGTACTGTGTCAGTCCTTCAGAAGGGATATGCCACTACATGTCCACCTTAACGTTGTCTCAATTATTCCAACGACAAGCTCCACGAGATTTCAAATTATTTTCGCGGAGCGACGAGGCATTTGATCACTTTAAGCGAGACATAGTTACTCCTGCAGCTGCTCCCACTTTTTTAAGCCCTTTCTCTATATCCTTCTTGCTATGGCCACTCGTGCAGAAGCGAAATGCTACAACATGTCCACGTTAACGTTGTCTGAGTTACTGCAACGACGATATCCTCGAGTTTTCAAATAAATTTCGAAGAGTGACGAGGCATTTGACTACCTTAAGAGAGTCATAGTTACTCGTGTCGGCTGCTCCCACATCTTTAGGCCTTTATCATTCTTACTATGGCTAGGCCTTTATCATTCTTGCTATGGCCAGTCCTACAGACCCGATATGCCACTATATGTCCACCTGAACGTCGTCACAGTTACTCCCACTACGAGTTTCTCGAGTTAGCAAATGTACTTCGCCGGATAACGAGGCATTTGGCTACCTTAAGAGAGTCATAGTTACTGCGGCCAGCTTCTCCCCCTTCTTTGAATCTTTCCTCTCTTTAATTCGTTCTGTGTTCATTCCAGCAGAGGCAAAATGCCACAACATGTCCAGCTTAACGTTGTCTGAGTTATTACAACGATGAGTTCCTAGAGTTTTCAATAAATTTCACGGCGTGACGAGGCATTAGGGTACCTTAAGAGGGTCAAAGTTACTGCTGTCGGCTGCTTCCCCTTCTTTGAAATTTTCCTTTCTTTAATTCGTACTGTGTCAGTCCTTCAGAAGGGATATGCCACTACATGTCCACCTTAACGTTGTCTCAATTATTCCAAAGACAAGCTCCACGAGATTTCAAATAAATTTCGCGGAGCGACGAGGCATTTGATCACTTTAAGCGAGACATAGTTACTCCTGCAGCTGCTCCCACTTTTTTAAGCCCTTTCTCTATATCCTTCTTGCTATGGCCACTCGTGCAGAAGCGAAATGCTACAACATGTCCACGTTAACGTTGTCTGAGTTACTGCAACGACGATATCCTCGAGTTTTCAAATAAATTTCGCAGAGTGACGAGGCATTTGGCTACCTTAAGAGAGTCATAGTTACTCGTGTCTGCTGCTCCCACATCTTTAGGCCTTTATCATTCTTACTATGGCTAGGCCTTTATCATTCTTGCTATGGCCAGTCCTACAGACCCGATATGCCACTATATGTCCACCTGAACGTCGTCACAGTTACTCCCACTACGAGTTTCTCGAGTTAGCAAATGTACTTCGCCGGATAACGAGGCATTTGGCTACCTTAAGAGAGTCATAGTTACTGCGGCCAGCTTCTCCCCCTTCTTTGAATCTTTCCTCTCTTTAATTCGTTCTGTGTTCATTCCAGCAGAAGCAATATGCCACAACATGTCCAGCTTAACGTTGTCTGAGTTATTACAACGATGAGTTCCTAGAGTTTTCAAATAAATTTCACGGCGTGACGAGGCATTAGGGTACCTTAAGAGGGTCAAAGTTACTGCTGTCGGCTGCTTCCCCTTCTTTGAAATTTTCCTTTCTTTAATTCGTACTGTGGCAGTCCTTCAGAAGGGATATGCCACTACATGTCCACCTTAACGTTGTCTCAATTATTCCAACGACAAGCTCCACGAGATTTCAAATAAATTTCGCGGAGCGACGAGGCATTTGATCACTTTAAGTCAGACATAGTTACTCCTGCAACTGCTCCCATTTTTTAAGCCCTTTCTCTATATCCTTCTTGCTATGGCCACTCGTGCAGAAGCGAAATGCTACAACATGTCCACGTTAACGTTGTCTGAGTTACTGCAACGACGATATCCTCGAGTTTTCATATAAATTTCGCAGAGTGACGAGGCATTTGGCTACCTTAAGAGAGTCATAGTTACTCGTGTCGGCTGCTCCCACATCTTTAGGCCTTTATCATTCTTACTATGGCTAGGCCTTTATCATTCTTGCTATGGCCAGTCCTACAGACCCGATATGCCACTATATGTCCACCTGAACGTCGTCACAGTTACTCCCACTACGAGTTTCTCGAGTTAGCAAATGTACTTCGCCGGATAACGAGCCATTTGGCTACCTTAAGAGAGTCATAGTTACTGCGGCCAGCTTCTCCCCCTTCTTTGAATCTTTCCTCTCTTTAATTCGTTCTGTGTTCATTCCAGCAGAGGCAATATGCCACAACATGTCCAGCTTAACGTTGTCTGAGTTATTACAACGATGAGTTCCTAGAGTTTTCAATAAATTTCACGGCGTGACGAGGCATTAGGGTACCTTAAGAGGGTCAAAGTTACTGCTGTCGGCTGCTTCCCCTTCTTTGAAATTTTCCTTTCTTTAATTCGTACTGTGGCAGTCCTTCAGAAGGGATATGCCACTACATGTCCACCTTAACGTTGTCTCAATTATTCCAACGACAAGCTCCACGAGATTTCAAATAAATTTCGCGGAGCGACGAGGCATTTGATCACTTTAAGCGAGACATAGTTACTCCTGCAGCTGCTCCCACTTTTTTAAGCCCTTTCTCTATATCCTTCTTGCTATGGCCACTCGTGCAGAAGCGAAATGCTACAACATGTCCACGTTAACGTTGTCTGAGTTACTGCAACGACGATATCCTCGAGTTTTCAAATAAATTTCGCAGAGTGACGAGGCATTTGGCTACCTTAAGAGAGTCATAGTTACTCGTGTCGGCTGCTCCCACATCTTTAGGCCTTTATCATTCTTACTATGGCTAGGCCTTTATCATCCTTGCTATGGCCAGTCCTACAGACCCGATATGCCACTATATGTCCACCTGAACGTCGTCACAGTTACTCCCACTACGAGTTTCTCGAGTTAGCAAATGTACTTCGCCGGATAACGAGGCATTTGGCTACCTTAAGAGAGTCATAGTTACTGCGGCCAGCTTCTCCCCCTTCTTTGAATCTTTCCTCTCTTTAATTCGTTCTGTGTTCATTCCAGCAGAAGCAATATGCCACAACATGTCCAGCTTAACGTTGTCTGAGTTATTACAACGATGAGTTCGTAGAGTTTTCAATAAATTTCACGGCGTGACGAGGCATTAGGGTACCTTAAGAGGGTCAAAGTTACTGCTGTCGGCTGCTTCCCCTTCTTTGAAATTTTCCTTTCTTTGATTCGTACTGTGGCAGTCCTTCAGAAGGGATATGCCACTACATGTCCACCTTAACGTTGTCTCAATTATTCCAACGACAAGCTCCACGAGATTTCAAATAAATTTCGCGGAGCGACGAGGCATTTGATCACTTTAAGCGAGACATAGTTACTCCTGCAGCTGCTCCCACTTTTTTAAGCCCTTTCTCTATATCCTTCTTGCTATGGCCACTCGTGCAGAAGCGAAATGCTACAACATGTCCACGTTAACGTTGTCTGAGTTACTGCAACGACGATATCCTCGAGTTTTCAAATAAATTTCGCAGAGTGACGAGGCATTTGGCTACCTTAAGAGAGTCATAGTTACTCGTGTCGGCTGCTCCCACATCTTTAGGCCTTTATCATTCTTACTATGGCTAGGCCTTTATCATTCTTGCTATGGCCAGTCCTACAGACCCGATATGCCACTATATGTCCACCTGAACGTCGTCACAGTTACTCCCACTACGAGTTTCTCGAGTTAGCAAATGTACTTCGCCGGATAACGAGGCATTTGGCTACCTTAAGAGAGTCATAGTTACTGCGGCCAGCTTCTCCCCCTTCTTTGAATCTTTCCTCTCTTTAATTCGTTCTGTGTTCATTCCAGCAGAGGCAATATGCCACAACATGTCCAGCTTAACGTTGTCTGAGTTATTACAACGATGAGTTCCTAGAGTTTTCAATAAATTTCACGGCGTGACGAGGCATTAGGGTACCTTAAGAGGGTCAAAGTTACTGCTGTCGGCTGCTTCCCCTTCTTTGAAATTTTCCTTTCTTTAATTCGTACTGTGGCAGTCCTTCAGAAGGGATATGCCACTACATGTCCACCTTAACGTTGTCTCAATTATTCCAACGACAAGCTCCACGAGATTTCAAATAAATTTCGCGGAGCGACGAGGCATTTGATCACTTTAAGTCAGACATAGTTACTCCTGCAGCTGCTCCCACTTTTTTAAGCCCTTTCTCTATATCCTTCTTGCTATGGCCACTCGTGCAGAAGCGAAATGCTACAACATGTCCACGTTAACGTTGTCTGAGTTACTGCAACGACGATATCCTCGAGTTTTCAAATAAATTTCGCAGAGTGACGAGGCATTTGGGTACCTTAAGAGAGTCATAGTTACTCGTGTCGGCTGCTCCCACATCTTTAGGCCTTCATCATTCTTACTATGGCTAGGCCTTTATCATTCTTGCTATGGCCAGTCCTACAGACCCGATATGCCACTATATGTCCACCTGAACGTCGTCACAGTTACTCCCACTACGAGTTTCTCGAGTTAGCAAATGTACTTCGCCGGATAACGAGGCATTTGGCTACCTTAAGAGAGTCATAGTTACTGCGGCCAGCTTCTCCCCCTTCTTTGAATCTTTCCTCTCTTTAATTCGTTCTGTGTTCATTCCAGCAGAGGCAATATGCCACAACATGTCCAGCTTAACGTTGTCTGAGTTATTACAACGATGAGTTCCTAGAGTTTTCAATAAATTTCACGGCGTGACGAGGCATTAGGGTACCTTAAGAGGGTCAAAGTTACTGCTGTCGGCTGCTTCCCCTTCTTTGAAATTTTCCTTTCTTTAATTCGTACTGTGTCAGTCCTTCAGAAGGGATATGCCACTACATGTCCACCTTAACGTTGTCTCAATTATTCCAACGACAAGCTCCACGAGATTTCAAATAAATTTCGCAGAGCGACGAGGCATTTGATCACTTTAAGCGAGACATAGTTACTCCTGCAGCTGCTCCCATTTTTTAAGCCCTTTCTCTATATCCTTCTTGCTATGGCCACTCGTGCAGAAGCGAAATGCTACAACATGTCCACGTTAACGTTGTCTGAGTTACTGCAACGACGATATCCTCGAGTTTCCAAATAAATTTCGCAGAGTGACGAGGCATTTGGCTACCTTAAGAGAGTCATAGTTACTCGTGTCTGCTGCTCCCACATCTTTAGGCCTTTATCATTCTTACTATGGCTAGGCCTTTATCATTCTTGCTATGGCCAGTCCTACAGACCCGATATGCCACTATATGTCCACCTGAACGTCGTCACAGTTACTCCCACTACGAGTTTCTCGAGTTAGCAAATGTACTTCGCCGGATAACGAGGCATTTGGCTACCATAAGAGAGTCATAGTTACTGCGGCCAGCTTCTCCCCCTTCTTTGAATCTTTCCTCTCTTTAATTCGTTCTGTGTTCATTCCAGCAGAGGCAATATGCCACAACATGTCCAGCTTAACGTTGTCTGAGTTATTACAACGATGAGTTCCTAGAGTTTTCAATAAATTTCACGGCGTGACGAGGCATTAGGGTACCTTAAGAGGGTCAAAGTTACTGCTGTCGGCTGCTTCCCCTTCTTTGAAATTTTCCTTTCTTTAATTCGTACTGTGGCAGTCCTTCAGAAGGGATATGCCACTACATGTCCACCTTAACGTTGTCTCAATTATTCCAACGACAAGCTCCACGAGATTTCAAATTATTTTCGCGGAGCGACGAGGCATTTGATCACTTTAAGCGAGACATAGTTACTCCTGCAGCTGCTCCCACTTTTTTAAGCCCTTTCTCTATATCCTTCTTGCTATGGCCACTCGTGCAGAAGCGAAATGCTACAACATGTCCACGTTAACGTTGTCTGAGTTACTGCAACGACGATATCCTCGAGTTTTCAAATAAATTTCGAAGAGTGACGAGGCATTTGACTACCTTAAGAGAGTCATAGTTACTCGTGTCGGCTGCTCCCACATCTTTAGGCCTTTATCATTCTTACTATGGCTAGGCCTTTATCATTCTTGCTATGGCCAGTCCTACAGACCCGATATGCCACTATATGTCCACCTGAACGTCGTCACAGTTACTCCCACTACGAGTTTCTCGAGTTAGCAAATGTACTTCGCCGGATAACGAGGCATTTGGCTACCTTAAGAGAGTCATAGTTACTGCGGCCAGCTTCTCCCCCTTCTTTGAATCTTTCCTCTCTTTAATTCGTTCTGTGTTCATTCCAGCAGAGGCAATATGCCACAACATGTCCAGCTTAACGTTGTCTGAGTTATTACAACGATGAGTTCCTAGAGTTTTCAATAAATTTCACGGCGTGACGAGGCATTAGGGTACCTTAAGAGGGTCAAAGTTACTGCTGTCGGCTGCTTCCCCTTCTTTGAAATTTTCCTTTCTTTAATTCGTACTGTGGCAGTCCTTCAGAAGGGATATGCCACTACATGTCCACCTTAACGTTGTCTCAATTATTCCAAAGACAAGCTCCACGAGATTTCAAATAAATTTCGCGGAGCGACGAGGCATTTGATCACTTTAAGCGAGACATAGTTACTCCTGCAGCTGCTCCCACTTTTTTAAGCCCTTTCTCTATATCCTTCTTGCTATGGCCACTCGTGCAGAAGCGAAATGCTACAACATGTCCACGTTAACGTTGTCTGAGTTACTGCAACGACGATATCCTCGAGTTTTCAAATAAATTTCGCAGAGTGACGAGGCATTTGGCTACCTTAAGAGAGTCATAGTTACTCGTGTCGGCTGCTCCCACATCTTTAGGCCTTTATCATTCTTACTATGGCTAGGCCTTTATCATTCTTGCTATGGCCAGTCCTACAGACCCGATATGCCACTATATGTCCACCTGAACGTCGTCACAGTTACTCCCACTACGAGTTTCTCGAGTTAGCAAATGTACTTCGCCGGATAACGAGGCATTTGGCTACCTTAAGAGAGTCATAGTTACTGCGGCCAGCTTCTCCCCCTTCTTTGAATCTTTCCTCTCTTTAATTCGTTCTGTGTTCATTCCAGCAGAAGCAATATGCCACAACATGTCCAGCTTAACGTTGTCTGAGTTATTACAACGATGAGTTCCTAGAGTTTTCAATAAATTTCACGGCGTGACGAGGCATTAGGGTACCTTAAGAGGGTCAAAGTTACTGCTGTCGGCTGCTTCCCCTTCTTTGAAATTTTCCTTTCTTTGATTCGTACTGTGGCAGTCCTTCAGAAGGGATATGCCACTACATGTCCACCTTAACGTTGTCTCAATTATTCCAACGACAAGCTCCACGAGATTTCAAATAAATTTCGCGGAGCGACGAGGCATTTGATCACTTTAAGCGAGACATAGTTACTCCTGCAGCTGCTCCCACTTTTTTAAGCCCTTTCTCTATATCCTTCTTGCTATGGCCACTCGTGCAGAAGCGAAATGCTACAACATGTCCACGTTAACGTTGTCTGAGTTACTGCAACGACGATATCCTCGAGTTTTCAAATAAATTTCGCAGAGTGACGAGGCATTTGGCTACCTTAAGAGAGTCATAGTTACTCGTGTCGGCTGCTCCCACATCTTTAGGCCTTTATCATTCTTACTATGGCTAGGCCTTTATCATTCTTGCTATGGCCAGTCCTACAGACCCGATATGCCACTATATGTCCACCTGAACGTCGTCACAGTTACTCCCACTACGAGTTTCTCGAGTTAGCAAATGTACTTCGCCGGATAACGAGGCATTTGGCTACTTTAAGAGAGTCATAGTTACTGCGGCCAGCTTCTCCCCCTTCTTTGAATCTTTCCTCTCTTTAATTCGTTCTGTGTTCATTCCAGCAGAGGCAATATGCCACAACATGTCCAGCTTAACGTTGTCTGAGTTATTACAACGATGAGTTCCTAGAGTTTTCAATAAATTTCACGGCGTGACGAGGCATTAGGGTACCTTAAGAGGGTCAAAGTTACTGCTGTCGGCTGCTTCCCCTTCTTTGAAATTTTCCTTTCTTTAATTCGTACTGTGGCAGTCCTTCAGAAGGGATATGCCACTACATGTCCACCTTAACGTTGTCTCAATTATTCCAACGACAAGCTCCACGAGATTTCAAATAAATTTCGCGGAGCGACGAGGCATTTGATCACTTTAAGTCAGACATAGTTACTCCTGCAGCTGCTCCCACTTTTTTAAGCCCTTTCTCTATATCCTTCTTGCTATGGCCACTCGTGCAGAAGCGAAATGCTACAACATGTCCACGTTAACGTTGTCTGAGTTACTGCAACGACGATATCCTCGAGTTTTCAAATAAATTTCGCAGAGTGACGAGGCATTTGGCTACCTTAAGAGAGTCATAGTTACTCGTGTCGGCTGCTCCCACATCTTTAGGCCTTTATCATTCTTACTATGGCTAGGCCTTTATCATTCTTGCTATGGCCAGTCCTACAGACCCGATATGCCACTATATGTCCACCTGAACGTCGTCACAGTTACTCCCACTACGAGTTTCTCGAGTTAGCAAATGTACTTCGCCGGATAACGAGGCATTTGGCTACCTTAAGAGAGTCATAGTTACTGCGGCCAGCTTCTCCCCCTTCTTTGAATCTTTCCTCTCTTTAATTCGTTCTGTGTTCATTCCAGCAGAGGCAATATGCCACAACATGTCCAGCTTAACGTTGTCTGAGTTATTACAACGATGAGTTCCTAGAGTTTTCAATAAATTTCACGGCGTGACGAGGCATTAGGGTACCTTAAGAGGGTCAAAGTTACTGCTGTCGGCTGCTTCCCCTTCTTTGAAATTTTCCTTTCTTTAATTCGTACTGTGTCAGTCCTTCAGAAGGGATATGCCACTACATGTCCACCTTAACGTTGTCTCAATTATTCCAACGACAAGCTCCACGAGATTTCAAATAAATTTCGCAGAGCGACGAGGCATTTGATCACTTTAAGCGAGACATAGTTACTCCTGCAGCTGCTCCCATTTTTTAAGCCCTTTCTCTATATCCTTCTTGCTATGGCCACTCGTGCAGAAGCGAAATGCTACAACATGTCCACGTTAACGTTGTCTGAGTTACTGCAACGACGATATCCTCGAGTTTCCAAATAAATTTCGCAGAGTGACGAGGCATTTGGCTACCTTAAGAGAGTCATAGTTACTCGTGTCTGCTGCTCCCACATCTTTAGGCCTTTATCATTCTTACTATGGCTAGGCCTTTATCATTCTTGCTATGGCCAGTCCTACAGACCCGATATGCCACTATATGTCCTCCTGAACGTCGTCACAGTTACTCCCACTACGAGTTTCTCGAGTTAGCAAATGTACTTCGCCGGATAACGAGGCATTTGGCTACCTTAAGAGAGTCATAGTTACTGCGGCCAGCTTCTCCCCCTTCTTTGAATCTTTCCTCTCTTTAATTCGTTCTGTGTTCATTCCAGCAGAGGCAATATGCCACAACATGTCCAGCTTAACGTTGTCTGAGTTATTACAACGATGAGTTCCTAGAGTTTTCAATAAATTTCACGGCGTGACGAGGCATTAGGGTACCTTAAGAGGGTCAAAGTTACTGCTGTCGGCTGCTTCCCCTTCTTTGAAATTTTCCTTTCTTTAATTCGTACTGTGGCAGTCCTTCAGAAGGGATATGCCACTACATGTCCACCTTAACGTTGTCTCAATTATTCCAACGACAAGCTCCACGAGATTTCAAATTATTTTCGCGGAGCGACGAGGCATTTGATCACTTTAAGCGAGACATAGTTACTCCTGCAGCTGCTCCCACTTTTTTAAGCCCTTTCTCTATATCCTTCTTGCTATGGCCACTCGTGCAGAAGCGAAATGCTACAACATGTCCACGTTAACGTTGTCTGAGTTACTGCAACGACGATATCCTCGAGTTTTCAAATAAATTTCGAAGAGTGACGAGGCATTTGACTACCTTAAGAGAGTCATAGTTACTCGTGTCGGCTGCTCCCACATCTTTAGGCCTTTATCATTCTTACTATGGCTAGGCCTTTATCATTCTTGCTATGGCCAGTCCTACAGACCCGATATGCCACTATATGTCCACCTGAACGTCGTCACAGTTACTCCCACTACGAGTTTCTCGAGTTAGCAAATGTACTTCGCCGGATAACGAGGCATTTGGCTACCTTAAGAGAGTCATAGTTACTGCGGCCAGCTTCTCCCCCTTCTTTGAATCTTTCCTCTCTTTAATTCGTTCTGTGTTCATTCCAGCAGAGGCAATATGCCACAACATGTCCAGCTTAACGTTGTCTGAGTTATTACAACGATGAGTTCCTAGAGTTTTCAATAAATTTCACGGCGTGACGAGGCATTAGGGTACCTTAAGAGGGTCAAAGTTACTGCTGTCGGCTGCTTCCCCTTCTTTGAAATTTTCCTTTCTTTAATTCGTACTGTGGCAGTCCTTCAGAAGGGATATGCCACTACATGTCCACCTTAACGTTGTCTCAATTATTCCAAAGACAAGCTCCACGAGATTTCAAATAAATTTCGCGGAGCGACGAGGCATTTGATCACTTTAAGCGAGACATAGTTACTCCTGCAGCTGCTCCCACTTTTTTAAGCCCTTTCTCTATATCCTTCTTGCTATGGCCACTCGTGCAGAAGCGAAATGCTACAACATGTCCACGTTAACGTTGTCTGAGTTACTGCAACGACGATATCCTCGAGTTTTCAAATAAATTTCGCAGAGTGACGAGGCATTTGGCTACCTTAAGAGAGTCATAGTTACTCGTGTCGGCTGCTCCCACATCTTTAGGCCTTTATCATTCTTACTATGGCTAGGCCTTTATCATTCTTGCTATGGCCAGTCCTACAGACCCGATATGCCACTATATGTCCACCTGAACGTCGTCACAGTTACTCCCACTACGAGTTTCTCGAGTTAGCAAATGTACTTCGCCGGATAACGAGGCATTTGGCTACCTTAAGAGAGTCATAGTTACTGCGGCCAGCTTCTCCCCCTTCTTTGAATCTTTCCTCTCTTTAATTCGTTCTGTGTTCATTCCAGCAGAAGCAATATGCCACAACATGTCCAGCTTAACGTTGTCTGAGTTATTACAACGATGAGTTCCTAGAGTTTTCAAATAAATTTCACGGCGTGACGAGGCATTAGGGTACCTTAAGAGGGTCAAAGTTACTGCTGTCGGCTGCTTCCCCTTCTTTGAAATTTTCCTTTCTTTAATTCGTACTGTGGCAGTCCTTCAGAAGGGATATGCCACTACATGTCCACCTTAACGTTGTCTCAATTATTCCAACGACAAGCTGCACGAGATTTCAAATAAATTTCGCATAGCGACGAGGCATTTGATCACTTTAAGCGAGACATAGTTACTCCTGCAGCTGCTCCCACTTTTTTAAGCCCTTTCTCTATATCCTTCTTGCTATGGCCACTCTTGCGGAAGCGAAATGCTACAACATGTCCACGTTAACGTTGTCTGAGTTACTGCAACGACGATATCCTCGAGTTTTCAAATAAATTTCGCAGAGTGACGAGGCATTTGGCTACCTTAAGAGAGTCATAGTTACTCGTGTCGGCTGCTCCCACATCTTTAGGCCTTTATCATTCTTACTATGGCTAGGCCTTTATCATTCTTGCTATGGCCAGTCCTACAGACCCGATATGCCACTATATGTCCACCTGAACGTCGTCACAGTTACTCCCACTACGAGTTTCTCGAGTTAGCAAATGTTCTTCGCCGGATAACGAGGCATTTGGCTACCTTAAGAGAGTCATAGTTACTGCGGCCAGCTTCTCCCCCTTCTTTGAATCTTTCCTCTCTTTAATTCGTTCTGTGTTCATTCCAGCGGAAGCAATATGCCACAACATGTCCAGCTTAACGTTGTCTGAGTTATTACAACGATGAGTTCCTAGAGTTTTCAAATAAATTTCACGGCGTGACGAGGCATTAGGGTACCTTAAGAGGGTCAAAGTTACTGCTGTCGGCTGCTTCCCCTTCTTTGAAATTTTCCTTTCTTTAATTCGTACTGTGGCAGTCCTTCAGAAGGGATATGCCACTACATGTCCACCTTAACGTTGTCTCAATTATTCCAACGACAAGCTCCACGAGATTTCAAATAAATTTCGCGGAGCGAAGAGGCATTTGATCACTTTAAGCGAGACATAGTTACTCCTGCAGCTGCTCCCACTTTTTTAAGCCCTTTCTCTATATCCTTCTTGCTATGGCCACTCGTGCGGAAGCGAAATGCTACAACATGTCCACGTTAACGTTGTCTGAGTTACTGCAACGACGATATCCTCGAGTTTTCAAATAAATTTCGCAGAGTGAAGAGGCATTTGGCTACCTTAAGAGAGTCATAGTTACTCGTGTCTGCTGCTCCCACATCTTTAGGCCTTTATCATTCTTACTATGGCTAGGCCTTTATCATTCTTGCTATGGCCAGTCCTACAGACCCGATATGCCACTATATGTCCACCTGAACGTCGTCACAGTTACTCCCACTACGAGTTTCTCGAGTTAGCAAATGTACTTCGCCGGATAACGAGGCATTTGGCTACCTTAAGAGAGTCATAGTTACTGCGGCCAGCTTCTCCCCCTTCTTTGAATCTTTCCTCTCTTTAATTCGTTCTGTGTTCATTCCAGCAGAGGCAAAATGCCACAACATGTCCAGCTTAACGTTGTCTGAGTTATTACAACGATGAGTTCCTAGAGTTTTCAAATAAATTTCACGGCGTGACGAGGCATTAGGGTACCTTAAGAGGGTCAAAGTTACTGCTGTCGGCTGCTTCCCCTTCTTTGAAATTTTCCTTTCTTTAATTCGTACTGTGGCAGTCCTTCAGAAGGGATATGCCACTACATGTCCACCTTAACGTTGTCTCAATTATTCCAACGACAAGCTCCACGAGATTTCAAATAAATTTCGCGGAGCGACGAGGCATTTGATCACTTTAAGCGAGACATAGTTACTCCTGCAGCTGCTCCCACTTTTTTAAGCCCTTTCTCTATATCCTTCTTGCTATGGCCACTCTTGCGGAAGCGAAATGCTACAACATGTCCACGTTAACGTTGTCTGAGTTACTGCAACGACGATATCCTCGAGTTTTCAAATAAATTTCGCAGAGTGACGAGGCATTTGGCTACCTTAAGAGAGTCATAGTTACTCGTGTCGGCTGCTCCCACATCTTTAGGCCTTTATCATTCTTACTATGGCTAGGCCTTTATCATTCTTGCTATGGCCAGTCCTACAGACCCGATATGCCACTATATGTCCACCTGAACGTCGTCACAGTTACTCCCACTACGAGTTTCTCGAGTTAGCAAATGTTCTTCGCCGGATAACGAGGCATTTGGCTACCTTAAGAGAGTCATAGTTACTGCGGCCAGCTTCTCCCCCTTCTTTGAATCTTTCCTCTCTTTAATTCGTTCTGTGTTCATTCCAGCAGAAGCAATATGCCACAACATGTCCAGCCTAACGTTGTCTGAGTTATTACAACGATGAGTTCCTAGAGTTTTCAAATAAATTTCACGGCGTGACGAGGCATTAGGGTACCTTAAGAGGGTCAAAGTTACTGCTGTCGGTTCCTTCCCCTTCTTTGAAATTTTCCTTTCTTTAATTCGTACTGTGGCAGTCCTTCAGAAGGGATATGCCACTACATGTCCACCTTAACGTTGTCTCAATTATTCCAACGACAAGCTGCACGAGATTTCAAATAAATTTCGCGGAGCGACGAGGCATTTGATCACTTTAAGCGAGACATAGTTACTCCTGCAGCTGCTCCCACTTTTTTAAGCCCTTTCTCTATATCCTTCTTGCTATGGCCACTCGTGCGGAAGCGAAATGCTACAACATGTCCACGT
Source organism: Schistocerca nitens (assembly GCF_023898315.1). NCBI lineage: Eukaryota > Metazoa > Arthropoda > Insecta > Orthoptera > Acrididae > Schistocerca > Schistocerca nitens. The sequence goes on along the minus strand of NC_064622.1, from coordinate 482,892,437 downwards.
TAACGTTGTCTGAGTTACTGCAACGACGATATCCTCGAGTTTTCAAATAAATTTCGCAGAGTGAAGAGGCATTTGGCTACCTTAAGAGAGTCATAGTTACTCGTGTCTGCTGCTCCCACATCTTTAGGCCTTTATCATTCTTACTATGGCTAGGCCTTTATCATTCTTGCTATGGCCAGTCCTACAGACCCGATATGCCACTATATGTCCACCTGAACGTCGTCACAGTTACTCCCACTACGAGTTTCTCGAGTTAGCAAATGTACTTCGCCGGATAACGAGGCATTTGGCTACCTTAAGGGAGTCATAGTTACTGCGGCCAGCTTCTCCCCCTTCTTTGAATCTTTCCTCTCTTTAATTCGTTCTGTGTTCATTCCAGCAGAGGCAAAATGCCACAACATGTCCAGCTTAATGTTGTCTGAGTTATTACAACGATGAGTTCCTAGAGTTTTCAAATAAATTTCACGGCGTGACGAGGCATTAGGGTACCTTAAGAGGGTCAAAGTTACTGCTGTCGGTTCCTTCCCCTTCTTTGAAATTTTCCTTTCTTTAATTCGTACTGTGGCAGTCCTTCAGAAGGGATATGCCACTACATGTCCACCTTAACGTTGTCTCAATTATTCCAACGACAAGCTCCACGAGATTTCAAATAAATTTCGCGGAGCGACGAGGCATTTGATCACTTTAAGCGAGACATAGTTACTCCTGCAGCTGCTCCCACTTTTTTAAGCCCTTTCTCTATATCCTTCTTGCTATGGCCACTCGTGCGGAAGCGAAATGCTACAACATGTCCACGTTAACGTTGTCTGAGTTACTGCAACGACGATATCCTCGAGTTTTCAAATAAATTTCGCAGAGTGAAGAGGCATTTGGCTACCTTAAGAGAGTCATAGTTACTCGTGTCTGCTGCTCCCACATCTTTAGGCCTTTATCATTCTTACTATGGCTAGGCCTTTATCATTCTTGCTATGGCCAGTCCTACAGACCCGATATGCCACTATATGTCCACCTGAACGTCGTCACAGTTACTCCCACTACGAGTTTCTCGAGTTAGCAAATGTACTTCGCCGGATAACGAGCCATTTGGCTACCTTAAGAGAGTCATAGTTACTGCGGCCAGCTTCTCCCCCTTCTTTGAATCTTTCCTCTCTTTAATTCGTTCTGTGTTCATTCCAGCAGAGGCAAAATGCCACAACATGTCCAGCTTAACGTTGTCTGAGTTATTACAACGATGAGTTCCTAGAGTTTTCAAATAAATTTCACGGCGTGACGAGGCATTAGGGTACCTTAAGAGGGTCAAAGTTACTGCTGTCGGCTGCTTCCCCTTCTTTGAAATTTTCCTTTCTTTAATTCGTACTGTGGCAGTCCTTCAGAAGGGATATGCCACTACATGTCCACCTTAACGTTGTCTCAATTATTCCAACGACAAGCTGCACGAGATTTCAAATAAATTTCGCGGAGCGACGAGGCATTTGATCACTTTAAGCGAGACATAGTTACTCCTGCAGCTGCTCCCACTTTTTTAAGCCCTTTCTCTATATCCTTCTTGCTATGGCCACTCTTGCGGAAGCGAAATGCTACAACATGTCCACGTTAACGTTGTCTGAGTTACTGCAACGACGATATCCTCGAGTTTTCAAATAAATATCGCAGAGTGACGAGGCATTTGGCTACCTTAAGAGAGTCATAGTTACTCGTGTCGGCTGCTCCCACATCTTTAGGCCTTTATCATTCTTACTATGGCTAGGCCTTTATCATTCTTGCTATGGCCAGTCCTACAGACCCGATATGCCACTATATGTCCACCTGAACGTCGTCACAGTTACTCCCACTACGAGTTTCTCGAGTTAGCAAATGTTCTTCGCCGGATAACGAGGCATTTGGCTACCTTAAGAGAGTCATAGTTACTGCGGCCAGCTTCTCCCCCTTCTTTGAATCTTTCCTCTCTTTAATTCGTTCTGTGTTCATTCCAGCAGAAGCAATATGCCACAACATGTCCAGCTTAACGTTGTCTGAGTTATTACAACGATGAGTTCCTAGAGTTTTCAAATAAATTTCACGGCGTGACGAGGCATTAGGGTACCTTAAGAGGGTCAAAGTTACTGCTGTCGGCTGCTTCCCCTTCTTTGAAATTTTCCTTTCTTTAATTCGTACTGTGGCAGTCCTTCAGAAGGGATATGCCACTACATGTCCACCTTAACGTTGTCTCAATTATTCCAACGACAAGCTCCACGAGATTTCAAATAAATTTCGCGGAGCGACGAGGCATTTGATCACTTTAAGCGAGACATAGTTACTCCTGCAGCTGCTCCCACTTTTTTAAGCCCTTTCTCTATATCCTTCTTGCTATGGCCACTCGTGCGGAAGCGAAATGCTACAACATGTCCACGTTAACGTTGTCTGAGTTACTGCAACGACGATATCCTCGAGTTTTCAAATAAATTTCGCAGAGTGAAGAGGCATTTGGCTACCTTAAGAGAGTCATAGTTACTCGTGTCTGCTGCTCCCACATCTTTAGGCCTTTATCATTCTTACTATGGCTAGGCCTTTATCATTCTTGCTATGGCCAGTCCTACAGACCCGATATGCCACTATATGTCCACCTGAACGTCGTCACAGTTACTCCCACTACGAGTTTCTCGAGTTAGCAAATGTACTTCGCCGGATAACGAGGCATTTGGCTACCTTAAGAGAGTCATAGTTACTGCGGCCAGCTTCTCCCCCTTCTTTGAATCTTTCCTCTCTTTAATTCGTTCTGTGTTCATTCCAGCAGAGGCAAAATGCCACAACATGTCCAGCTTAACGTTGTCTGAGTTATTACAACGATGAGTTCCTAGAGTTTTCAAATAAATTTCACGGCGTGACGAGGCATTAGGGTACCTTAAGAGGGTCAAAGTTACTGCTGTCGGCTGCTTCCCCTTCTTTGAAATTTTCCTTTCTTTAATTCGTACTGTGGCAGTCCTTCAGAAGGGATATGCCACTACATGTCCACCTTAACGTTGTCTCAATTATTCCAACGACAAGCTGCACGAGATTTCAAATAAATTTCGCATAGCGACGAGGCATTTGATCACTTTAAGCGAGACATAGTTACTCCTGCAGCTGCTCCCACTTTTTTAAGCCCTTTCTCTATATCCTTCTTGCTATGGCCACTCTTGCGGAAGCGAAATGCTACAACATGTCCACGTTAACGTTGTCTGAGTTACTGCAACGACGATATCCTCGAGTTTTCAAATAAATTTCGCAGAGTGACGAGGCATTTGGTTACCTTAAGAGAGTCATAGTTACTCGTGTCGGCTGCTCCCACATCTTTAGGCCTTTATCATTCTTACTATGGCTAGGCCTTTATCATTCTTGCTATGGCCAGTCCTACAGACCCGATATGCCACTATATGTCCACCTGAACGTCGTCACAGTTACTCCCACTACGAGTTTCTCGAGTTAGCAAATGTTCTTCGCCGGATAACGAGGCATTTGGCTACCTTAAGAGAGTCATAGTTACTGCGGCCAGCTTCTCCCCCTTCTTTGAATCTTTCCTCTCTTTAATTCGTTCTGTGTTCATTCCAGCAGAGGCAAAATGCCACAACATGTCCAGCTTAACGTTGTCTGAGTTATTACAACGATGAGTTCCTAGAGTTTTCAAATAAATTTCACGGCGTGACGAGGCATTAGGGTACCTTAAGAGGGTCAAAGTTACTGCTGTCGGTTCCTTCCCCTTCTTTGAAATTTTCCTTTCTTTAATTCGTACTGTGGCAGTCCTTCAGAAGGGATATGCCACTACATGTCCACCTTAACGTTGTCTCAATTATTCCAACGACAAGCTCCACGAGATTTCAAATAAATTTCGCGGAGCGACGAGGCATTTGATCACTTTAAGCGAGACATAGTTACTCCTGCAGCTGCTCCCACTTTTTTAAGCCCTTTCTCTATATCCTTCTTGCTATGGCCACTCGTGCGGAAGCGAAATGCTACAACATGTCCACGTTAACGTTGTCTGAGTTACTGCAACGACGATATCCTCGAGTTTTCAAATAAATTTCGCAGAGTGACGAGGCATTTGGCTACCTTAAGAGAGTCATAGTTACTCGTGTCGGCTGCTCCCACATCTTTAGGCCTTTATCATTCTTACTATGGCTAGGCCTTTATCATTCTTGCTATGGCCAGTCCTACAGACCCGATATGCCACTATATGTCCACCTGAACGTCGTCACAGTTACTCCCACTACGAGTTTCTCGAGTTAGCAAATGTTCTTCGCCGGATAACGAGGCATTTGGCTACCTTAAGAGAGTCATAGTTACTGCGGCCAGCTTCTCCCCCTTCTTTGAATCTTTCCTCTCTTTAATTCGTTCTGTGTTCATTCCAGCAGAGGCAAAATGCCACAACATGTCCAGCTTAACGTTGTCTGAGTTATTACAACGATGAGTTCCTAGAGTTTTCAAATAAATTTCACGGCGTGACGAGGCATTAGGGTACCTTAAGAGGGTCAAAGTTACTGCTGTCGGCTGCTTCCCCTTCTTTGAAATTTTCCTTTCTTTAATTCGTACTGTGGCAGTCCTTCAGAAGGGATATGCCACTACATGTCCACCTTAACGTTGTCTCAATTATTCCAACGACAAGCTCCACGAGATTTCAAATAAATTTCGCGGAGCGACGAGGCATTTGATCACTTTAAGCGAGACATAGTTACTCCTGCAGCTGCTCCCACTTTTTTAAGCCCTTTCTCTATATCCTTCTTGCTATGGCCACTCGTGCGGAAGCGAAATGCTACAACATGTCCACGTTAACGTTGTCTGAGTTACTGCAACGACGATATCCTCGAGTTTTCAAATAAATTTCGCAGAGTGAAGAGGCATTTGGCTACCTTAAGAGAGTCATAGTTACTCGTGTCTGCTGCTCCCACATCTTTAGGCCTTTATCATTCTTACTATGGCTAGGCCTTTATCATTCTTGCTATGGCCAGTCCTACAGACCCGATATGCCACTATATGTCCACCTGAACGTCGTCACAGTTACTCCCACTACGAGTTTCTCGAGTTAGCAAATGTACTTCGCCGGATAACGAGGCATTTGGCTACCTTAAGAGAGTCATAGTTACTGCGGCCAGCTTCTCCCCCTTCTTTGAATCTTTCCTCTCTTTAATTCGTTCTGTGTTCATTCCAGCAGAGGCAAAATGCCACAACATGTCCAGCTTAACGTTGTCTGAGTTATTACAACGATGAGTTCCTAGAGTTTTCAAATAAATTTCACGGCGTGACGAGGCATTAGGGTACCTTAAGAGGGTCAAAGTTACTGCTGTCGGCTGCTTCCCCTTCTTTGAAATTTTCCTTTCTTTAATTCGTACTGTGGCAGTCCTTCAGAAGGGATATGCCACTACATGTCCACCTTAACGTTGTCTCAATTATTCCAACGACAAGCTGCACGAGATTTCAAATAAATTTCGCATAGCGACGAGGCATTTGATCACTTTAAGCGAGACATAGTTACTCCTGCAGCTGCTCCCACTTTTTTAAGCCCTTTCTCTATATCCTTCTTGCTATGGCCACTCTTGCGGAAGCGAAATGCTACAACATGTCCACGTTAACGTTGTCTGAGTTACTGCAACGACGATATCCTCGAGTTTTCAAATAAATTTCGCAGAGTGACGAGGCATTTGGCTACCTTAAGAGAGTCATAGTTACTCGTGTCGGCTGCTCCCACATCTTTAGGCCTTTATCATTCTTACTATGGCTAGGCCTTTATCATTCTTGCTATGGCCAGTCCTACAGACCCGATATGCCACTATATGTCCACCTGAACGTCGTCACAGTTACTCCCACTACGAGTTTCTCGAGTTAGCAAATGTTCTTCGCCGGATAACGAGGCATTTGGCTACCTTAAGAGAGTCATAGTTACTGCGGCCAGCTTCTCCCCCTTCTTTGAATCTTTCCTCTCTTTAATTCGTTCTGTGTTCATTCCAGCGGAAGCAATATGCCACAACATGTCCAGCTTAACGTTGTCTGAGTTATTACAACGATGAGTTCCTAGAGTTTTCAAATAAATTTCACGGCGTGACGAGGCATTAGGGTACCTTAAGAGGGTCAAAGTTACTGCTGTCGGCTGCTTCCCCTTCTTTGAAATTTTCCTTTCTTTAATTCGTACTGTGGCAGTCCTTCAGAAGGGATATGCCACTACATGTCCACCTTAACGTTGTCTCAATTATTCCAACGACAAGCTCCACGAGATTTCAAATAAATTTCGCGGAGCGAAGAGGCATTTGATCACTTTAAGCGAGACATAGTTACTCCTGCAGCTGCTCCCACTTTTTTAAGCCCTTTCTCTATATCCTTCTTGCTATGGCCACTCGTGCGGAAGCGAAATGCTACAACATGTCCACGTTAACGTTGTCTGAGTTACTGCAACGACGATATCCTCGAGTTTTCAAATAAATTTCGCAGAGTGAAGAGGCATTTGGCTACCTTAAGAGAGTCATAGTTACTCGTGTCTGCTGCTCCCACATCTTTAGGCCTTTATCATTCTTACTATGGCTAGGCCTTTATCATTCTTGCTATGGCCAGTCCTACAGACCCGATATGCCACTATATGTCCACCTGAACGTCGTCACAGTTACTCCCACTACGAGTTTCTCGAGTTAGCAAATGTACTTCGCCGGATAACGAGGCATTTGGCTACCTTAAGAGAGTCATAGTTACTGCGGCCAGCTTCTCCCCCTTCTTTGAATCTTTCCTCTCTTTAATTCGTTCTGTGTTCATTCCAGCAGAGGCAAAATGCCACAACATGTCCAGCTTAACGTTGTCTGAGTTATTACAACGATGAGTTCCTAGAGTTTTCAAATAAATTTCACGGCGTGACGAGGCATTAGGGTACCTTAAGAGGGTCAAAGTTACTGCTGTCGGCTGCTTCCCCTTCTTTGAAATTTTCCTTTCTTTAATTCGTACTGTGGCAGTCCTTCAGAAGGGATATGCCACTACATGTCCACCTTAACGTTGTCTCAATTATTCCAACGACAAGCTCCACGAGATTTCAAATAAATTTCGCGGAGCGACGAGGCATTTGATCACTTTAAGCGAGACATAGTTACTCCTGCAGCTGCTCCCACTTTTTTAAGCCCTTTCTCTATATCCTTCTTGCTATGGCCACTCTTGCGGAAGCGAAATGCTACAACATGTCCACGTTAACGTTGTCTGAGTTACTGCAACGACGATATCCTCGAGTTTTCAAATAAATTTCGCAGAGTGACGAGGCATTTGGCTACCTTAAGAGAGTCATAGTTACTCGTGTCGGCTGCTCCCACATCTTTAGGCCTTTATCATTCTTACTATGGCTAGGCCTTTATCATTCTTGCTATGGCCAGTCCTACAGACCCGATATGCCACTATATGTCCACCTGAACGTCGTCACAGTTACTCCCACTACGAGTTTCTCGAGTTAGCAAATGTTCTTCGCCGGATAACGAGGCATTTGGCTACCTTAAGAGAGTCATAGTTACTGCGGCCAGCTTCTCCCCCTTCTTTGAATCTTTCCTCTCTTTAATTCGTTCTGTGTTCATTCCAGCAGAAGCAATATGCCACAACATGTCCAGCTTAACGTTGTCTGAGTTATTACAACGATGAGTTCCTAGAGTTTTCAAATAAATTTCACGGCGTGACGAGGCATTAGGGTACCTTAAGAGGGTCAAAGTTACTGCTGTCGGTTCCTTCCCCTTCTTTGAAATTTTCCTTTCTTTAATTCGTACTGTGGCAGTCCTTCAGAAGGGATATGCCACTACATGTCCACCTTAACGTTGTCTCAATTATTCCAACGACAAGCTGCACGAGATTTCAAATAAATTTCGCGGAGCGACGAGGCATTTGATCACTTTAAGCGAGACATAGTTACTCCTGCAGCTGCTCCCACTTTTTTAAGCCCTTTCTCTATATCCTTCTTGCTATGGCCACTCTTGCGGAAGCGAAATGCTACAACATGTCCACGTTAACGTTGTCTGAGTTACTGCAACGACGATATCCTCGAGTTTTCAAATAAATTTCGCAGAGTGACGAGGCATTTGGCTACCTTAAGAGAGTCATAGTTACTCGTGTCGGCTGCTCCCACATCTTTAGGCCTTTATCATTCTTACTATGGCTAGGCCTTTATCATTCTTGCTATGGCCAGTCCTACAGACCCGATATGCCACTATATGTCCACCTGAACGTCGTCACAGTTACTCCCACTACGAGTTTCTCGAGTTAGCAAATGTTCTTCGCCGGATAACGAGGCATTTGGCTACCTTAAGAGAGTCATAGTTACTGCGGCCAGCTTCTCCCCCTTCTTTGAATCTTTCCTCTCTTTAATTCGTTCTGTGTTCATTCCAGCAGAAGCAATATGCCACAACATGTCCAGCTTAACGTTGTCTGAGTTATTACAACGATGAGTTCCTAGAGTTTTCAAATAAATTTCACGGCGTGACGAGGCATTAGGGTACCTTAAGAGGGTCAAAGTTACTGCTGTCGGCTGCTTCCCCTTCTTTGAAATTTTCCTTTCTTTAATTCGTACTGTGGCAGTCCTTCAGAAGGGATATGCCACTACATGTCCACCTTAACGTTGTCTCAATTATTCCAACGACAAGCTCCACGAGATTTCAAATAAATTTCGCGGAGCGACGAGGCATTTGATCACTTTAAGCGAGACATAGTTACTCCTGCAGCTGCTCCCACTTTTTTAAGCCCTTTCTCTATATCCTTCTTGCTATGGCCACTCGTGCGGAAGCGAAATGCTACAACATGTCCACGTTAACGTTGTCTGAGTTACTGCAACGACGATATCCTCGAGTTTTCAAATAAATTTCGCAGAGTGAAGAGGCATTTGGCTACCTTAAGAGAGTCATAGTTACTCGTGTCTGCTGCTCCCACATCTTTAGGCCTTTATCATTCTTACTATGGCTAGGCCTTTATCATTCTTGCTATGGCCAGTCCTACAGACCCGATATGCCACTATATGTCCACCTGAACGTCGTCACAGTTACTCCCACTACGAGTTTCTCGAGTTAGCAAATGTACTTCGCCGGATAACGAGGCATTTGGCTACCTTAAGAGAGTCATAGTTACTGCGGCCAGCTTCTCCCCCTTCTTTGAATCTTTCCTCTCTTTAATTCGTTCTGTGTTCATTCCAGCAGAGGCAAAATGCCACAACATGTCCAGCTTAACGTTGTCTGAGTTATTACAACGATGAGTTCCTAGAGTTTTCAAATAAATTTCACGGCGTGACGAGGCATTAGGGTACCTTAAGAGGGTCAAAGTTACTGCTGTCGGCTGCTTCCCCTTCTTTGAAATTTTCCTTTCTTTAATTCGTACTGTGGCAGTCCTTCAGAAGGGATATGCCACTACATGTCCACCTTAACGTTGTCTCAATTATTCCAACGACAAGCTGCACGAGATTTCAAATAAATTTCGCATAGCGACGAGGCATTTGATCACTTTAAGCGAGACATAGTTACTCCTGCAGCTGCTCCCACTTTTTTAAGCCCTTTCTCTATATCCTTCTTGCTATGGCCACTCTTGCGGAAGCGAAATGCTACAACATGTCCACGTTAACGTTGTCTGAGTTACTGCAACGACGATATCCTCGAGTTTTCAAATAAATTTCGCAGAGTGACGAGGCATTTGGCTACCTTAAGAGAGTCATAGTTACTCGTGTCGGCTGCTCCCACATCTTTAGGCCTTTATCATTCTTACTATGGCTAGGCCTTTATCATTCTTGCTATGGCCAGTCCTACAGACCCGATATGCCACTATATGTCCACCTGAACGTCGTCACAGTTACTCCCACTACGAGTTTCTCGAGTTAGCAAATGTTCTTCGCCGGATAACGAGGCATTTGGCTACCTTAAGAGAGTCATAGTTACTGCGGCCAGCTTCTCCCCCTTCTTTGAATCTTTCCTCTCTTTAATTCGTTCTGTGTTCATTCCAGCGGAAGCAATATGCCACAACATGTCCAGCTTAACGTTGTCTGAGTTATTACAACGATGAGTTCCTAGAGTTTTCAAATAAATTTCACGGCGTGACGAGGCATTAGGGTACCTTAAGAGGGTCAAAGTTACTGCTGTCGGCTGCTTCCCCTTCTTTGAAATTTTCCTTTCTTTAATTCGTACTGTGGCAGTCCTTCAGAAGGGATATGCCACTACATGTCCACCTTAACGTTGTCTCAATTATTCCAACGACAAGCTCCACGAGATTTCAAATAAATTTCGCGGAGCGAAGAGGCATTTGATCACTTTAAGCGAGACATAGTTACTCCTGCAGCTGCTCCCACTTTTTTAAGCCCTTTCTCTATATCCTTCTTGCTATGGCCACTCGTGCGGAAGCGAAATGCTACAACATGTCCACGTTAACGTTGTCTGAGTTACTGCAACGACGATATCCTCGAGTTTTCAAATAAATTTCGCAGAGTGAAGAGGCATTTGGCTACCTTAAGAGAGTCATAGTTACTCGTGTCTGCTGCTCCCACATCTTTAGGCCTTTATCATTCTTACTATGGCTAGGCCTTTATCATTCTTGCTATGGCCAGTCCTACAGACCCGATATGCCACTATATGTCCACCTGAACGTCGTCACAGTTACTCCCACTACGAGTTTCTCGAGTTAGCAAATGTACTTCGCCGGATAACGAGGCATTTGGCTACCTTAAGAGAGTCATAGTTACTGCGGCCAGCTTCTCCCCCTTCTTTGAATCTTTCCTCTCTTTAATTCGTTCTGTGTTCATTCCAGCAGAGGCAAAATGCCACAACATGTCCAGCTTAACGTTGTCTGAGTTATTACAACGATGAGTTCCTAGAGTTTTCAAATAAATTTCACGGCGTGACGAGGCATTAGGGTACCTTAAGAGGGTCAAAGTTACTGCTGTCGGCTGCTTCCCCTTCTTTGAAATTTTCCTTTCTTTAATTCGTACTGTGGCAGTCCTTCAGAAGGGATATGCCACTACATGTCCACCTTAACGTTGTCTCAATTATTCCAACGACAAGCTCCACGAGATTTCAAATAAATTTCGCGGAGCGACGAGGCATTTGATCACTTTAAGCGAGACATAGTTACTCCTGCAGCTGCTCCCACTTTTTTAAGCCCTTTCTCTATATCCTTCTTGCTATGGCCACTCTTGCGGAAGCGAAATGCTACAACATGTCCACGTTAACGTTGTCTGAGTTACTGCAACGACGATATCCTCGAGTTTTCAAATAAATTTCGCAGAGTGACGAGGCATTTGGCTACCTTAAGAGAGTCATAGTTACTCGTGTCGGCTGCTCCCACATCTTTAGGCCTTTATCATTCTTACTATGGCTAGGCCTTTATCATTCTTGCTATGGCCAGTCCTACAGACCCGATATGCCACTATATGTCCACCTGAACGTCGTCACAGTTACTCCCACTACGAGTTTCTCGAGTTAGCAAATGTTCTTCGCCGGATAACGAGGCATTTGGCTACCTTAAGAGAGTCATAGTTACTGCGGCCAGCTTCTCCCCCTTCTTTGAATCTTTCCTCTCTTTAATTCGTTCTGTGTTCATTCCAGCAGAAGCAATATGCCACAACATGTCCAGCTTAACGTTGTCTGAGTTATTACAACGATGAGTTCCTAGAGTTTTCAAATAAATTTCACGGCGTGACGAGGCATTAGGGTACCTTAAGAGGGTCAAAGTTACTGCTGTCGGTTCCTTCCCCTTCTTTGAAATTTTCCTTTCTTTAATTCGTACTGTGGCAGTCCTTCAGAAGGGATATGCCACTACATGTCCACCTTAACGTTGTCTCAATTATTCCAACGACAAGCTGCACGAGATTTCAAATAAATTTCGCGGAGCGACGAGGCATTTGATCACTTTAAGCGAGACATAGTTACTCCTGCAGCTGCTCCCACTTTTTTAAGCCCTTTCTCTATATCCTTCTTGCTATGGCCACTCTTGCGGAAGCGAAATGCTACAACATGTCCACGTTAACGTTGTCTGAGTTACTGCAACGACGATATCCTCGAGTTTTCAAATAAATTTCGCAGAGTGACGAGGCATTTGTCTACCTTAAGAGAGTCATAGTTACTCGTGTCGGCTGCTCCCACATCTTTAGGCCTTTATCATTCTTACTATGGCTAGGCCTTTATCATTCTTGCTATGGCCAGTCCTACAGACCCGATATGCCACTATATGTCCACCTGAACGTCGTCACAGTTACTCCCACTACGAGTTTCTCGAGTTAGCAAATGTTCTTCGCCGGATAACGAGGCATTTGGCTACCTTAAGAGAGTCATAGTTACTGCGGCCAGCTTCTCCCCCTTCTTTGAATCTTTCCTCTCCTTAATTCGTTCTGTGTTCATTCCAGCAGAAGCAATATGCCACAACATGTCCAGCTTAACGTTGTCTGAGTTATTACAACGATGAGTTCCTAGAGTTTTCAAATAAATTTCACGGCGTGACGAGGCATTAGGGTACCTTAAGAGGGTCAAAGTTACTGCTGTCGGCTGCTTCCCCTTCTTTGAAATTTTCCTTTCTTTAATTCGTACTGTGGCAGTCCTTCAGAAGGGATATGCCACTACATGTCCACCTTAACGTTGTCTCAATTATTCCAACGACAAGCTCCACGAGATTTCAAATAAATTTCGCGGAGCGAAGAGGCATTTGATCACTTTAAGCGAGACATAGTTACTCCTGCAGCTGCTCCCACTTTTTTAAGCCCTTTCTCTATATCCTTCTTGCTATGGCCACTCGTGCGGAAGCGAAATGCTACAACATGTCCACGTTAACGTTGTCTGAGTTACTGCAACGACGATATCCTCGAGTTTTCAAATAAATTTCGCAGAGTGAAGAGGCATTTGGCTACCTTAAGAGAGTCATAGTTACTCGTGTCTGCTGCTCCCACATCTTTAGGCCTTTATCATTCTTACTATGGCTAGGCCTTTATCATTCTTGCTATGGCCAGTCCTACAGACCCGATATGCCACTATATGTCCACCTGAACGTCGTCACAGTTACTCCCACTACGAGTTTCTCGAGTTAGCAAATGTACTTCGCCGGATAACGAGGCATTTGGCTACCTTAAGGGAGTCATAGTTACTGCGGCCAGCTTCTCCCCCTTCTTTGAATCTTTCCTCTCTTTAATTCGTTCTGTGTTCATTCCAGCAGAGGCAAAATGCCACAACATGTCCAGCTTAACGTTGTCTGAGTTATTACAACGATGAGTTCCTAGAGTTTTCAAATAAATTTCACGGCGTGACGAGGCATTAGGGTACCTTAAGAGGGTCAAAGTTACTGCTGTCGGTTCCTTCCCCTTCTTTGAAATTTTCCTTTCTTTAATTCGTACTGTGGCAGTCCTTCAGAAGGGATATGCCACTACATGTCCACCTTAACGTTGTCTCAATTATTCCAACGACAAGCTCCACGAGATTTCAAATAAATTTCGCGGAGCGACGAGGCATTTGATCACTTTAAGCGAGACATAGTTACTCCTGCAGCTGCTCCCACTTTTTTAAGCCCTTTCTCTATATCCTTCTTGCTATGGCCACTCGTGCGGAAGCGAAATGCTACAACATGTCCACGTTAACGTTGTCTGAGTTACTGCAACGACGATATCCTCGAGTTTTCAAATAAATTTCGCAGAGTGAAGAGGCATTTGGCTACCTTAAGAGAGTCATAGTTACTCGTGTCTGCTGCTCCCACATCTTTAGGCCTTTATCATTCTTACTATGGCTAGGCCTTTATCATTCTTGCTATGGCCAGTCCTACAGACCCGATATGCCACTATATGTCCACCTGAACGTCGTCACAGTTACTCCCACTACGAGTTTCTCGAGTTAGCAAATGTACTTCGCCGGATAACGAGGCATTTGGCTACCTTAAGAGAGTCATAGTTACTGCGGCCAGCTTCTCCCCCTTCTTTGAATCTTTCCTCTCTTTAATTCGTTCTGTGTTCATTCCAGCAGAGGCAAAATGCCACAACATGTCCAGCTTAACGTTGTCTGAGTTATTACAACGATGAGTTCCTAGAGTTTTCAAATAAATTTCACGGCGTGACGAGGCATTAGGGTACCTTAAGAGGGTCAAAGTTACTGCTGTCGGCTGCTTCCCCTTCTTTGAAATTTTCCTTTCTTTAATTCGTACTGTGGCAGTCCTTCAGAAGGGATATGCCACTACATGTCCACCTTAACGTTGTCTCAATTATTCCAACGACAAGCTGCACGAGATTTCAAATAAATTTCGCGGAGCGACGAGGCATTTGATCACTTTAAGCGAGACATAGTTACTCCTGCAGCTGCTCCCACTTTTTTAAGCCCTTTCTCTATATCCTTCTTGCTATGGCCACTCTTGCGGAAGCGAAATGCTACAACATGTCCACGTTAACGTTGTCTGAGTTACTGCAACGACGATATCCTCGAGTTTTCAAATAAATTTCGCAGAGTGACGAGGCATTTGGCTACCTTAAGAGAGTCATAGTTACTCGTGTCGGCTGCTCCCACATCTTTAGGCCTTTATCATTCTTACTATGGCTAGGCCTTTATCATTCTTGCTATGGCCAGTCCTACAGACCCGATATGCCACTATATGTCCACCTGAACGTCGTCACAGTTACTCCCACTACGAGTTTCTCGAGTTAGCAAATGTTCTTCGCCGGATAACGAGGCATTTGGCTACCTTAAGAGAGTCATAGTTACTGCGGCCAGCTTCTCCCCCTTCTTTGAATCTTTCCTCTCTTTAATTCGTTCTGTGTTCATTCCAGCAGAAGCAATATGCCACAACATGTCCAGCTTAACGTTGTCTGAGTTATTACAACGATGAGTTCCTAGAGTTTTCAAATAAATTTCACGGCGTGACGAGGCATTAGGGTACCTTAAGAGGGTCAAAGTTACTGCTGTCGGCTGCTTCCCCTTCTTTGAAATTTTCCTTTCTTTAATTCGTACTGTGGCAGTCCTTCAGAAGGGATATGCCACTACATGTCCACCTTAACGTTGTCTCAATTATTCCAACGACAAGCTCCACGAGATTTCAAATAAATTTCGCGGAGCGAAGAGGCATTTGATCACTTTAAGCGAGACATAGTTACTCCTGCAGCTGCTCCCACTTTTTTAAGCCCTTTCTCTATATCCTTCTTGCTATGGCCACTCGTGCGGAAGCGAAATGCTACAACATGTCCACGTTAACGTTGTCTGAGTTACTGCAACGACGATATCCTCGAGTTTTCAAATAAATTTCGCAGAGTGAAGAGGCATTTGGCTACCTTAAGAGAGTCATAGTTACTCGTGTCTGCTGCTCCCACATCTTTAGGCCTTTATCATTCTTACTATGGCTAGGCCTTTATCATTCTTGCTATGGCCAGTCCTACAGACCCGATATGCCACTATATGTCCACCTGAACGTCGTCACAGTTACTCCCACTACGAGTTTCTCGAGTTAGCAAATGTACTTCGCCGGATAACGAGGCATTTGGCTACCTTAAGAGAGTCATAGTTACTGCGGCCAGCTTCTCCCCCTTCTTTGAATCTTTCCTCTCTTTAATTCGTTCTGTGTTCATTCCAGCAGAGGCAAAATGCCACAACATGTCCAGCTTAACGTTGTCTGAGTTATTACAACGATGAGTTCCTAGAGTTTTCAAATAAATTTCACGGCGTGACGAGGCATTAGGGTACCTTAAGAGGGTCAAAGTTACTGCTGTCGGCTGCTTCCCCTTCTTTGAAATTTTCCTTTCTTTAATTCGTACTGTGGCAGTCCTTCAGAAGGGATATGCCACTACATGTCCACCTTAACGTTGTCTCAATTATTCCAACGACAAGCTGCACGAGATTTCAAATAAATTTCGCATAGCGACGAGGCATTTGATCACTTTAAGCGAGACATAGTTACTCCTGCAGCTGCTCCCACTTTTTTAAGCCCTTTCTCTATATCCTTCTTGCTATGGCCACTCTTACGGAAGCGAAATGCTACAACATGTCCACGTTAACGTTGTCTGAGTTACTGCAACGACGATATCCTCGAGTTTTCAAATAAATTTCGCAGAGTGACGAGGCATTTGGCTACCTTAAGAGAGTCATAGTTACTCGTGTCGGCTGCTCCCACATCTTTAGGCCTTTATCATTCTTACTATGGCTAGGCCTTTATCATTCTTGCTATGGCCAGTCCTACAGACCCGATATGCCACTATATGTCCACCTGCACGTCGTCACAGTTACTCCCACTACGAGTTTCTCGAGTTAGCAAATGTTCTTCGCCGGATAACGAGGCATTTGGCTACCTTAAGAGAGTCATAGTTACTGCGGCCAGCTTCTCCCCCTTCTTTGAATCTTTCCTCTCTTTAATTCGTTCTGTGTTCATTCCAGCGGAAGCAATATGCCACAACATGTCCAGCTTAACGTTGTCTGAGTTATTACAACGATGAGTTCCTAGAGTTTTCAAATAAATTTCACGGCGTGACGAGGCATTAGGGTACCTTAAGAGGGTCAAAGTTACTGCTGTCGGCTGCTTCCCCTTCTTTGAAATTTTCCTTTCTTTAATTCGTACTGTGGCAGTCCTTCAGAAGGGATATGCCACTACATGTCCACCTTAACGTTGTCTCAATTATTCCAACGACAAGCTCCACGAGATTTCAAATAAATTTCGCGGAGCGAAGAGGCATTTGATCACTTTAAGCGAGACATAGTTACTCCTGCAGCTGCTCCCACTTTTTTAAGCCCTTTCTCTATATCCTTCTTGCTATGGCCACTCGTGCGGAAGCGAAATGCTACAACATGTCCACGTTAACGTTGTCTGAGTTACTGCAACGACGATATCCTCGAGTTTTCAAATAAATTTCGCAGAGTGAAGAGGCATTTGGCTACCTTAAGAGAGTCATAGTTACTCGTGTCTGCTGCTCCCACATCTTTAGGCCTTTATCATTCTTACTATGGCTAGGCCTTTATCATTCTTGCTATGGCCAGTCCTACAGACCCGATATGCCACTATATGTCCACCTGAACGTCGTCACAGTTACTCCCACTACGAGTTTCTCGAGTTAGCAAATGTACTTCGCCGGATAACGAGGCATTTGGCTACCTTAAGAGAGTCATAGTTACTGCGGCCAGCTTCTCCCCCTTCTTTGAATCTTTCCTCTCTTTAATTCGTTCTGTGTTCATTCCAGCAGAGGCAAAATGCCACAACATGTCCAGCTTAACGTTGTCTGAGTTATTACAACGATGAGTTCCTAGAGTTTTCAAATAAATTTCACGGCGTGACGAGGCATTAGGGTACCTTAAGAGGGTCAAAGTTACTGCTGTCGGCTGCTTCCCCTTCTTTGAAATTTTCCTTTCTTTAATTCGTACTGTGGCAGTCCTTCAGAAGGGATATGCCACTACATGTCCACCTTAACGTTGTCTCAATTATTCCAACGACAAGCTGCACGAGATTTCAAATAAATTTCGCATAGCGACGAGGCATTTGATCACTTTAAGCGAGACATAGTTACTCCTGCAGCTGCTCCCACTTTTTTAAGCCCTTTCTCTATATCCTTCTTGCTATGGCCACTCTTGCGGAAGCGAAATGCTACAACATGTCCACGTTAACGTTGTCTGAGTTACTGCAACGACGATATCCTCGAGTTTTCAAATAAATTTCGCAGAGTGACGAGGCATTTGGCTACCTTAAGAGAGTCATAGTTACTCGTGTCGGCTGCTCCCACATCTTTAGGCCTTTATCATTCTTACTATGGCTAGGCCTTTATCATTCTTGCTATGGCCAGTCCTACAGACCCGATATGCCACTATATGTCCACCTGAACGTCGTCACAGTTACTCCCACTACGAGTTTCTCGAGTTAGCAAATGTTCTTCGCCGGATAACGAGGCATTTGGCTACCTTAAGAGAGTCATAGTTACTGCGGCCAGCTTCTCCCCCTTCTTTGAATCTTTCCTCTCTTTAATTCGTTCTGTGTTCATTCCAGCGGAAGCAATATGCCACAACATGTCCAGCTTAACGTTGTCTGAGTTATTACAACGATGAGTTCCTAGAGTTTTCAAATAAATTTCACGGCGTGACGAGGCATTAGGGTACCTTAAGAGGGTCAAAGTTACTGCTGTCGGCTGCTTCCCCTTCTTTGAAATTTTCCTTTCTTTAATTCGTACTGTGGCAGTCCTTCAGAAGGGATATGCCACTACATGTCCACCTTAACGTTGTCTCAATTATTCCAACGACAAGCTCCACGAGATTTCAAATAAATTTCGCGGAGCGAAGAGGCATTTGATCACTTTAAGCGAGACATAGTTACTCCTGCAGCTGCTCCCACTTTTTTAAGCCCTTTCTCTATATCCTTCTTGCTATGGCCACTCGTGCGGAAGCGAAATGCTACAACATGTCCACGTTAACGTTGTCTGAGTTACTGCAACGACGATATCCTCGAGTTTTCAAATAAATTTCGCAGAGTGAAGAGGCATTTGGCTACCTTAAGAGAGTCATAGTTACTCGTGTCTGCTGCTCCCACATCTTTAGGCCTTTATCATTCTTACTATGGCTAGGCCTTTATCATTCTTGCTATGGCCAGTCCTACAGACCCGATATGCCACTATATGTCCACCTGAACGTCGTCACAGTTACTCCCACTACGAGTTTCTCGAGTTAGCAAATGTACTTCGCCGGATAACGAGGCATTTGGCTACCTTAAGAGAGTCATAGTTACTGCGGCCAGCTTCTCCCCCTTCTTTGAATCTTTCCTCTCTTTAATTCGTTCTGTGTTCATTCCAGCAGAGGCAAAATGCCACAACATGTCCAGCTTAACGTTGTCTGAGTTATTACAACGATGAGTTCCTAGAGTTTTCAAATAAATTTCACGGCGTGACGAGGCATTAGGGTACCTTAAGAGGGTCAAAGTTACTGCTGTCGGCTGCTTCCCCTTCTTTGAAATTTTCCTTTCTTTAATTCGTACTGTGGCAGTCCTTCAGAAGGGATATGCCACTACATGTCCACCTTAACGTTGTCTCAATTATTCCAACGACAAGCTCCACGAGATTTCAAATAAATTTCGCGGAGCGACGAGGCATTTGATCACTTTAAGCGAGACATAGTTACTCCTGCAGCTGCTCCCACTTTTTTAAGCCCTTTCTCTATATCCTTCTTGCTATGGCCACTCTTGCGGAAGCGAAATGCTACAACATGTCCACGTTAACGTTGTCTGAGTTACTGCAACGACGATATCCTCGAGTTTTCAAATAAATTTCGCAGAGTGACGAGGCATTTGGCTACCTTAAGAGAGTCATAGTTACTCGTGTCGGCTGCTCCCACATCTTTAGGCCTTTATCATTCTTACTATGGCTAGGCCTTTATCATTCTTGCTATGGCCAGTCCTACAGACCCGATATGCCACTATATGTCCACCTGAACGTCGTCACAGTTACTCCCACTACGAGTTTCTCGAGTTAGCAAATGTTCTTCGCCGGATAACGAGGCATTTGGCTACCTTAAGAGAGTCATAGTTACTGCGGCCAGCTTCTCCCCCTTCTTTGAATCTTTCCTCTCTTTAATTCGTTCTGTGTTCATTCCAGCAGAAGCAATATGCCACAACATGTCCAGCTTAACGTTGTCTGAGTTATTACAACGATGAGTTCCTAGAGTTTTCAAATAAATTTCACGGCGTGACGAGGCATTAGGGTACCTTAAGAGGGTCAAAGTTACTGCTGTCGGTTCCTTCCCCTTCTTTGAAATTTTCCTTTCTTTAATTCGTACTGTGGCAGTCCTTCAGAAGGGATATGCCACTACATGTCCACCTTAACGTTGTCTCAATTATTCCAACGACAAGCTGCACGAGATTTCAAATAAATTTCGCGGAGCGACGAGGCATTTGATCACTTTAAGCGAGACATAGTTACTCCTGCAGCTGCTCCCACTTTTTTAAGCCCTTTCTCTATATCCTTCTTGCTATGGCCACTCTTGCGGAAGCGAAATGCTACAACATGTCCACGTTAACGTTGTCTGAGTTACTGCAACGACGATATCCTCGAGTTTTCAAATAAATTTCGCAGAGTGACGAGGCATTTGTCTACCTTAAGAGAGTCATAGTTACTCGTGTCGGCTGCTCCCACATCTTTAGGCCTTTATCATTCTTACTATGGCTAGGCCTTTATCATTCTTGCTATGGCCAGTCCTACAGACCCGATATGCCACTATATGTCCACCTGAACGTCGTCACAGTTACTCCCACTACGAGTTTCTCGAGTTAGCAAATGTTCTTCGCCGGATAACGAGGCATTTGGCTACCTTAAGAGAGTCATAGTTACTGCGGCCAGCTTCTCCCCCTTCTTTGAATCTTTCCTCTCCTTAATTCGTTCTGTGTTCATTCCAGCAGAAGCAATATGCCACAACATGTCCAGCTTAACGTTGTCTGAGTTATTACAACGATGAGTTCCTAGAGTTTTCAAATAAATTTCACGGCGTGACGAGGCATTAGGGTACCTTAAGAGGGTCAAAGTTACTGCTGTCGGCTGCTTCCCCTTCTTTGAAATTTTCCTTTCTTTAATTCGTACTGTGGCAGTCCTTCAGAAGGGATATGCCACTACATGTCCACCTTAACGTTGTCTCAATTATTCCAACGACAAGCTCCACGAGATTTCAAATAAATTTCGCGGAGCGAAGAGGCATTTGATCACTTTAAGCGAGACATAGTTACTCCTGCAGCTGCTCCCACTTTTTTAAGCCCTTTCTCTATATCCTTCTTGCTATGGCCACTCGTGCGGAAGCGAAATGCTACAACATGTCCACGTTAACGTTGTCTGAGTTACTGCAACGACGATATCCTCGAGTTTTCAAATAAATTTCGCAGAGTGAAGAGGCATTTGGCTACCTTAAGAGAGTCATAGTTACTCGTGTCTGCTGCTCCCACATCTTTAGGCCTTTATCATTCTTACTATGGCTAGGCCTTTATCATTCTTGCTATGGCCAGTCCTACAGACCCGATATGCCACTATATGTCCACCTGAACGTCGTCACAGTTACTCCCACTACGAGTTTCTCGAGTTAGCAAATGTACTTCGCCGGATAACGAGGCATTTGGCTACCTTAAGGGAGTCATAGTTACTGCGGCCAGCTTCTCCCCCTTCTTTGAATCTTTCCTCTCTTTAATTCGTTCTGTGTTCATTCCAGCAGAGGCAAAATGCCACAACATGTCCAGCTTAACGTTGTCTGAGTTATTACAACGATGAGTTCCTAGAGTTTTCAAATAAATTTCACGGCGTGACGAGGCATTAGGGTACCTTAAGAGGGTCAAAGTTACTGCTGTCGGTTCCTTCCCCTTCTTTGAAATTTTCCTTTCTTTAATTCGTACTGTGGCAGTCCTTCAGAAGGGATATGCCACTACATGTCCACCTTAACGTTGTCTCAATTATTCCAACGACAAGCTCCACGAGATTTCAAATAAATTTCGCGGAGCGACGAGGCATTTGATCACTTTAAGCGAGACATAGTTACTCCTGCAGCTGCTCCCACTTTTTTAAGCCCTTTCTCTATATCCTTCTTGCTATGGCCACTCGTGCGGAAGCGAAATGCTACAACATGTCCACGTTAACGTTGTCTGAGTTACTGCAACGACGATATCCTCGAGTTTTCAAATAAATTTCGCAGAGTGAAGAGGCATTTGGCTACCTTAAGAGAGTCATAGTTACTCGTGTCTGCTGCTCCCACATCTTTAGGCCTTTATCATTCTTACTATGGCTAGGCCTTTATCATTCTTGCTATGGCCAGTCCTACAGACCCGATATGCCACTATATGTCCACCTGAACGTCGTCACAGTTACTCCCACTACGAGTTTCTCGAGTTAGCAAATGTACTTCGCCGGATAACGAGGCATTTGGCTACCTTAAGAGAGTCATAGTTACTGCGGCCAGCTTCTCCCCCTTCTTTGAATCTTTCCTCTCTTTAATTCGTTCTGTGTTCATTCCAGCAGAGGCAAAATGCCACAACATGTCCAGCTTAACGTTGTCTGAGTTATTACAACGATGAGTTCCTAGAGTTTTCAAATAAATTTCACGGCGTGACGAGGCATTAGGGTACCTTAAGAGGGTCAAAGTTACTGCTGTCGGCTGCTTCCCCTTCTTTGAAATTTTCCTTTCTTTAATTCGTACTGTGGCAGTCCTTCAGAAGGGATATGCCACTACATGTCCACCTTAACGTTGTCTCAATTATTCCAACGACAAGCTGCACGAGATTTCAAATAAATTTCGCGGAGCGACGAGGCATTTGATCACTTTAAGCGAGACATAGTTACTCCTGCAGCTGCTCCCACTTTTTTAAGCCCTTTCTCTATATCCTTCTTGCTATGGCCACTCTTGCGGAAGCGAAATGCTACAACATGTCCACGTTAACGTTGTCTGAGTTACTGCAACGACGATATCCTCGAGTTTTCAAATAAATTTCGCAGAGTGACGAGGCATTTGGCTACCTTAAGAGAGTCATAGTTACTCGTGTCGGCTGCTCCCACATCTTTAGGCCTTTATCATTCTTACTATGGCTAGGCCTTTATCATTCTTGCTATGGCCAGTCCTACAGACCCGATATGCCACTATATGTCCACCTGAACGTCGTCACAGTTACTCCCACTACGAGTTTCTCGAGTTAGCAAATGTTCTTCGCCGGATAACGAGGCATTTGGCTACCTTAAGAGAGTCATAGTTACTGCGGCCAGCTTCTCCCCCTTCTTTGAATCTTTCCTCTCTTTAATTCGTTCTGTGTTCATTCCAGCAGAAGCAATATGCCACAACATGTCCAGCTTAACGTTGTCTGAGTTATTACAACGATGAGTTCCTAGAGTTTTCAAATAAATTTCACGGCGTGACGAGGCATTAGGGTACCTTAAGAGGGTCAAAGTTACTGCTGTCGGCTGCTTCCCCTTCTTTGAAATTTTCCTTTCTTTAATTCGTACTGTGGCAGTCCTTCAGAAGGGATATGCCACTACATGTCCACCTTAACGTTGTCTCAATTATTCCAACGACAAGCTCCACGAGATTTCAAATAAATTTCGCGGAGCGAAGAGGCATTTGATCACTTTAAGCGAGACATAGTTACTCCTGCAGCTGCTCCCACTTTTTTAAGCCCTTTCTCTATATCCTTCTTGCTATGGCCACTCGTGCGGAAGCGAAATGCTACAACATGTCCACGTTAACGTTGTCTGAGTTACTGCAACGACGATATCCTCGAGTTTTCAAATAAATTTCGCAGAGTGAAGAGGCATTTGGCTACCTTAAGAGAGTCATAGTTACTCGTGTCTGCTGCTCCCACATCTTTAGGCCTTTATCATTCTTACTATGGCTAGGCCTTTATCATTCTTGCTATGGCCAGTCCTACAGACCCGATATGCCACTATATGTCCACCTGAACGTCGTCACAGTTACTCCCACTACGAGTTTCTCGAGTTAGCAAATGTACTTCGCCGGATAACGAGGCATTTGGCTACCTTAAGAGAGTCATAGTTACTGCGGCCAGCTTCTCCCCCTTCTTTGAATCTTTCCTCTCTTTAATTCGTTCTGTGTTCATTCCAGCAGAGGCAAAATGCCACAACATGTCCAGCTTAACGTTGTCTGAGTTATTACAACGATGAGTTCCTAGAGTTTTCAAATAAATTTCACGGCGTGACGAGGCATTAGGGTACCTTAAGAGGGTCAAAGTTACTGCTGTCGGCTGCTTCCCCTTCTTTGAAATTTTCCTTTCTTTAATTCGTACTGTGGCAGTCCTTCAGAAGGGATATGCCACTACATGTCCACCTTAACGTTGTCTCAATTATTCCAACGACAAGCTCCACGAGATTTCAAATAAATTTCGCGGAGCGACGAGGCATTTGATCACTTTAAGCGAGACATAGTTACTCCTGCAGCTGCTCCCACTTTTTTAAGCCCTTTCTCTATATCCTTCTTGCTATGGCCACTCTTGCGGAAGCGAAATGCTACAACATGTCCACGTTAACGTTGTCTGAGTTACTGCAACGACGATATCCTCGAGTTTTCAAATAAATTTCGCAGAGTGACGAGGCATTTGGCTACCTTAAGAGAGTCATAGTTACTCGTGTCGGCTGCTCCCACATCTTTAGGCCTTTATCATTCTTACTATGGCTAGGCCTTTATCATTCTTGCTATGGCCAGTCCTACAGACCCGATATGCCACTATATGTCCACCTGAACGTCGTCACAGTTACTCCCACTACGAGTTTCTCGAGTTAGCAAATGTTCTTCGCCGGATAACGAGGCATTTGGCTACCTTAAGAGAGTCATAGTTACTGCGGCCAGCTTCTCCCCCTTCTTTGAATCTTTCCTCTCTTTAATTCGTTCTGTGTTCATTCCAGCAGAAGCAATATGCCACAACATGTCCAGCTTAACGTTGTCTGAGTTATTACAACGATGAGTTCCTAGAGTTTTCAAATAAATTTCACGGCGTGACGAGGCATTAGGGTACCTTAAGAGGGTCAAAGTTACTGCTGTCGGTTCCTTCCCCTTCTTTGAAATTTTCCTTTCTTTAATTCGTACTGTGGCAGTCCTTCAGAAGGGATATGCCACTACATGTCCACCTTAACGTTGTCTCAATTATTCCAACGACAAGCTCCACGAGATTTCAAATAAATTTCGCGGAGCGACGAGGCATTTGATCACTTTAAGCGAGACATAGTTACTCCTGCAGCTGCTCCCACTTTTTTAAGCCCTTTCTCTATATCCTTCTTGCTATGGCCACTCTTGCGGAAGCGAAATGCTACAACATGTCCACGTTAACGTTGTCTGAGTTACTGCAACGACGATATCCTCGAGTTTTCAAATAAATTTCGCAGAGTGACGAGGCATTTGTCTACCTTAAGAGAGTCATAGTTACTCGTGTCGGCTGCTCCCACATCTTTAGGCCTTTATCATTCTTACTATGGCTAGGCCTTTATCATTCTTGCTATGGTCAGTCCTACAGACCCGATATGCCACTATATGTCCACCTGAACGTCGTCACAGTTACTCCCACTACGAGTTTCTCGAGTTAGAAAATGTTCTTCGCCGGATAACGAGGCATTTGGCTACCTTAAGAGAGTCATAGTTACTGCGGCCAGCTTCTCCCCCTTCTTTGAATCTTTCCTCTCCTTAATTCGTTCTGTGTTCATTCCAGCAGGGCAATATGCCACAACATGTCCAGCTTAACGTTGTCTGAGTTATTACAACGATGAGTTCCTAGAGTTTTCAAATAAATTTCACGGCGTGACGAGGCATTAGGGTACCTTAAGAGGGTCAAAGTTACTGCTGTCGGCTGCTTCCCCTTCTTTGAAATTTTCCTTTCTTTAATTCGTACTGTGGCAGTCCTTCAGAAGGGATATGCCACTACATGTCCACCTTAACGTTGTCTCAATTATTCCAACGACAAGCTCCACGAGATTTCAAATAAATTTCGCGGAGCGAAGAGGCATTTGATCACTTTAAGCGAGACATAGTTACTCCTGCAGCTGCTCCCACTTTTTTAAGCCCTTTCTCTATATCCTTCTTGCTATGGCCACTCGTGCGGAAGCGAAATGCTACAACATGTCCACGTTAACGTTGTCTGAGTTACTGCAACGACGATATCCTCGAGTTTTCAAATAAATTTCGCAGAGTGAAGAGGCATTTGGCTACCTTAAGAGAGTCATAGTTACTCGTGTCTGCTGCTCCCACATCTTTAGGCCTTTATCATTCTTACTATGGCTAGGCCTTTATCATTCTTGCTATGGCCAGTCCTACAGACCCGATATGCCACTATATGTCCACCTGAACGTCGTCACAGTTACTCCCACTACGAGTTTCTCGAGTTAGCAAATGTACTTCGCCGGATAACGAGGCATTTGGCTACCTTAAGGGAGTCATAGTTACTGCGGCCAGCTTCTCCCCCTTCTTTGAATCTTTCCTCTCTTTAATTCGTTCTGTGTTCATTCCAGCAGAGGCAAAATGCCACAACATGTCCAGCTTAACGTTGTCTGAGTTATTACAACGATGAGTTCCTAGAGTTTTCAAATAAATTTCACGGCGTGACGAGGCATTAGGGTACCTTAAGAGGGTCAAAGTTACTGCTGTCGGTTCCTTCCCCTTCTTTGAAATTTTCCTTTCTTTAATTCGTACTGTGGCAGTCCTTCAGAAGGGATATGCCACTACATGTCCACCTTAACGTTGTCTCAATTATTCCAACGACAAGCTCCACGAGATTTCAAATAAATTTCGCGGAGCGACGAGGCATTTGATCACTTTAAGCGAGACATAGTTACTCCTGCAGCTGCTCCCACTTTTTTAAGCCCTTTCTCTATATCCTTCTTGCTATGGCCACTCGTGCAGAAGCGAAATGCTACAACATGTCCACGTTAACGTTGTCTGAGTTACTGCAACGACGATATCCTCGAGTTTTCAAATAAATTTCGCAGAGTGACGAGGCATTTGGCTACCTTAAGAGAGTCATAGTTACTCGTGTCGGCTGCTCCCACATCTTTAGGCCTTTATCATTCTTACTATGGCTAGGCCTTTATCATTCTTGCTATGGCCAGTCCTACAGACCCGATATGCCACTATATGTCCACCTGAACGTCGTCACAGTTACTCCCACTACGAGTTTCTCGAGTTAGCAAATGTTCTTCGCCGGATAACGAGGCATTTGGCTACCTTAAGAGAGTCATAGTTACTGCGGCCAGCTTCTCCCCCTTCTTTGAATCTTTCCTCTCTTTAATTCGTTCTGTGTTCATTCCAGCAGAGGCAATATGCCACAACATGTCCAGCTTAACGTTGTCTGAGTTATTACAACGATGAGTTCCTAGAGTTTTCAAATAAATTTCACGGCGTGACGAGGCATTAGGGTACCTTAAGAGGGTCAAAGTTACTGCTGTCGGCTGCTTCCCCTTCTTTGAAATTTTCCTTTCTTTAATTCGTACTGTGGCAGTCCTTCAGAAGGGATATGCCACTACATGTCCACCTTAACGTTGTCTCAATTATTCCAACGACAAGCTCCACGAGATTTCAAATAAATTTCGCGGAGCGACGAGGCATTTGATCACTTTAAGCGAGACATAGTTACTCCTGCAGCTGCTCCCACTTTTTTAAGCCCTTTCTCTATATCCTTCTTGCTATGGCCACTCGTGCGGAAGCGAAATGCTACAACATGTCCACGTTAACGTTGTCTGAGTTACTGCAACGACGATATCCTCGAGTTTTCAAATAAATTTCGCAGAGTGAAGAGGCATTTGGCTACCTTAAGAGAGTCATAGTTACTCGTGTCTGCTGCTCCCACATCTTTAGGCCTTTATCATTCTTACTATGGCTAGGCCTTTATCATTCTTGCTATGGCCAGTCCTACAGACCCGATATGCCACTATATGTCCACCTGAACGTCGTCACAGTTACTCCCACTACGAGTTTCTCGAGTTAGCAAATGTACTTCGCCGGATAACGAGGCATTTGGCTACCTTAAGAGAGTCATAGTTACTGCGGCCAGCTTCTCCCCCTTCTTTGAATCTTTCCTCTCTTTAATTCGTTCTGTGTTCATTCCAGCAGAGGCAAAATGCCACAACATGTCCAGCTTAACGTTGTCTGAGTTATTACAACGATGAGTTCCTAGAGTTTTCAAATAAATTTCACGGCGTGACGAGGCATTAGGGTACCTTAAGAGGGTCAAAGTTACTGCTGTCGGCTGCTTCCCCTTCTTTGAAATTTTCCTTTCTTTAATTCGTACTGTGGCAGTCCTTCAGAAGGGATATGCCACTACATGTCCACCTTAACGTTGTCTCAATTATTCCAACGACAAGCTGCACGAGATTTCAAATAAATTTCGCGGAGCGACGAGGCATTTGATCACTTTAAGCGAGACATAGTTACTCCTGCAGCTGCTCCCACTTTTTTAAGCCCTTTCTCTATATCCTTCTTGCTATGGCCACTCGTGCAGAAGCGAAATGCTACAACATGTCCACGTTAACGTTGTCTGAGTTACTGCAACTACGATATCCTCGAGTTTTCAAATAAATTCCGCAGAGTGACGAGGCATTTGGCTACCTTAAGAGAGTCATAGTTACTCGTGTCTGCTGCTCCCAATTCTTTAGGCCTTTATCATTCTTACTATGGCTAGGCCTTTATCATTCTTGCTATGGCCAGTCCTACAGACCCGATATGCCACTATATGTCCACCTGAACGTCGTCACAGTTACTCCCACTACGAGTTTCTCGAGTTAGCAAATGTACTTCGCCGGATAACGAGGCATTTGGCTACCTTAAGAGAGTCATAGTTACTGCGGCCAGCTTCTCCCCCTTCTTTGAATCTTTCCTCTCTTTAATTCGTTCTGTGTTCATTCCAGCAGAGGCAAAATGCCACAACATGTCCAGCTTAACGTTGTCTGAGTTATTACAACGATGAGTTCCTAGAGTTTTCAAATAAATTTCACGGCGTGACGAGGCATTAGGGTACCTTAAGAGGGTCAAAGTTACTGCTGTCGGCTGCTTCCCCTTCTTTGAAATTTTCCTTTCTTTAATTCGTACTGTGGCAGTCCTTCAGAAGGGATATGCCACTACATGTCCACCTTAACGTTGTCTCAATTATTCCAACGACAAGCTGCACGAGATTTCAAATAAATTTCGCGGAGCGACGAGGCATTTGATCACTTTAAGCGAGACATAGTTACTCCTGCAGCTGCTCCCACTTTTTTAAGCCCTTTCTCTATATCCTTCTTGCTATGGCCACTCGTGCAGAAGCGAAATGCTACAACATGTCCACGTTAACGTTGTCTGAGTTACTGCAACTACGATATCCTCGAGTTTTCAAATAAATTCCGCAGAGTGACGAGGCATTTGGCTACCTTAAGAGAGTCATAGTTACTCGTGTCTGCTGCTCCCAATTCTTTAGGCCTTTATCATTCTTACTATGGCTAGGCCTTTATCATTCTTGCTATGGCCAGTCCTACAGACCCGATATGCCACTATATGTCCATCTGAACGTCGTCACAGTTACTCCCACTACGAGTTTCTCGAGTTAGCAAATGTACTTCGCCGGATAACGAGGCATTTGGCTACCTTAAGAGAGTCATAGTTACTGCGGCCAGCTTCTCCCCCTTCTTTGCATCTTTCCTCTCTTTAATTCGTTCTGTGTTCATTCCAGCAGAGGCAATATGCCACAACATGTCCAGCTTAACGTTGTCTGAGTTATTACAACGATGAGTTCCTAGAGTTTTCAAATAAATTTCACGGCGTGACGAGGCATTAGGGTACCTTAAGAGGGTCAAAGTTACTGCTGTCGGTTCCTTCCCCTTCTTTGAAATTTTCCTTTCTTTAATTCGTACTGTGGCAGTCCTTCAGAAGGGATATGCCACTACATGTCCACCTTAACGTTGTCTCAATTATTCCAACGACAAGCTCCACGAGATTTCAAATAAATTTCGCGGAGCAACGAGGCATTTGATCACTTTAAGCGAGACATAGTTACTCCTGCAGCTGCTCCCACTTTTTTAAGCCCTTTCTCTATATCCTTCTTGCTATGGCCACTCGTGCAGAAGCGAAATGCTACAACATGTCCACGTTAACGTTGTCTGAGTTACTGCAACGACGATATCCTCGAGTTTCCAAATAAATTTCGCAGAGTGACGAGGCATTTGGCTACCTTAAGAGAGTCATAGTTACTCGTGTCGGCTGCTCCCACATCTTTAGGCCTTTATCATTCTTACTATGGCTAGGCCTTTATCATTCTTGCTATGGCCAGTCCTACAGACCCGATATGCCACTATATGTCCACCTGAACGTCGTCACAGTTACTCCCACTACGAGTTTCTCGAGTTAGCAAATGTACTTCGCCGGATAACGAGGCATTTGGCTACCTTAAGAGAGTCATAGTTACTGCGGCCAGCTTCTCCCCCTTCTTTGAATCTTTCCTCTCTTTAATTCGTTCTGTGTTCATTCCAGCCGAAGCAATATGCCACAACATGTCCAGCTTAACGTTGTCTAAGTTATTACAACGATGAGTTCCTAGAGTTTTCAAATAAATTTCACGGCGTGACGAGGCATTAGGGTACCTTAAGAGGGTCGAAGTTACTGCTGTCGGCTGCTTCCCCTTCTTTGAAATTTTCCTTTCTTTAATTCGTACTGTGGCAGTCCTTCAGAAGGGATATGCCACTACATGTCCACCTTAACGTTGTCTCAATTATTCCAACGACAAGCTCCACGAGATTTCAAATAAATTTCGCGGAGCGACGAGGCATTTGATCACTTTAAGCGAGACATAGTTACTCCTGCAGCTGCTCCCACTTTTTTAAGCCCTTTCTCTATATCCTTCTTGCTATGGCCACTCGTGCAGAAGCGAAATGCTACAACATGTCCACGTTAACGTTGTCTGAGTTACTGCAACGACGATATCCTCGAGTTTTCAAATAAATTTCGCAGAGTGACGAGGCATTTGGCTACCTTAAGAGAGTCATAGTTACTGCGGCCAGCTTCTCCCCCTTCTTTCCATCTTTCCTCTCTTTAATTCGTTCTGTGTTCATTCCAGCAGAGGCAATATGCCACAACATGTCCAGCTTAACGTTGTCTGAGTTATTACAACGATGAGTCCCTAGAGTTTTCAAATAAATTTCACGGCGTGACGAGGCATTAGGGTACCTTAAGAGGGTCAAAGTTACTGCTGTCGGTTCCTTCCCCTTCTTTGAAATTTTCCTTTCTTTAATTCGTACTGTGGCAGTCCTTCAGAAGGGATATGCCACTACATGTCCACCTTAACGTTGTCTCAATTATTCCAACGACAAGCTCCACGAGATTTCAAATAAATTTCGCGGAGCGACGAGGCATTTGATCACTTTAAGCGAGACATAGTTACTCCTGCAGCTGCTCCCACTTTTTTAAGCCCTTTCTCTATATCCTTCTTGCTATGGCCACTCGTGCAGAAGCGAAATGCTACAACATGTCCACGTTAACGTTGTCTGAGTTACTGCAACGACGATATCCTCGAGTTTTCAAATAAATTTCGCAGAGTGACGAGGCATTTGGCTACCTTAAGAGTGTCATAGTTACTCGTGTCTGCAGCTCCCACATCTTTAGGCCTTTATCATTCTTACTATGGCTAGGCCTTTATCATTCTTGCTATGGCCAGTCCTACAGACCCGATATGCCACTATATGTCCACCTGAACGTCGTCACAGTTACTCCCACTACGAGTTTCTCGAGTTAGCAAATGTACTTCGCCGGATAACGAGGCATTTGGCTACCTTAAGAGAGTCATAGTTACTGCGGCCAGCTTCTCCCCCTTCTTTGAATCTTTCCTCTCTTTAATTCGTTCTGTGTTCATTCCAGCAGAAGCAATATGCCACAACATGTCCAGCTTAACGTTGTCTGAGTTATTACAACGATGAGTTCCTAGAGTTTTCAAATAAATTTCACGGCGTGACGAGGCATTAGGGTACCTTGAGGGTCAAAGTTACTGCTGTCGGCTGCTTCCCCTTCTTTGAAATTTTCCTTTCTTTAATTCGTACTGTGGCAGTCCTTCAGAAGGGATATGCCACTACATGTCCACCTTAACGTTGTCTCAATTATTCCAACGACAAGCTCCACGAGATTTCAAATAAATTTCGCGGAGCGACGAGGCATTTGATCACTTTAAGCGAGACATAGTTACTCCTGCAGCTGCTCCCACTTTTTTAAGCCCTTTCTCTATATCCTTCTTGCTATGGCCACTCGTGCAGAAGCGAAATGCTACAACATGTCCACGTTAACGTTGTCTGAGTTACTGCAACTACGATATCCTCGAGTTTTCAAATAAATTCCGCAGAGTGACGAGGCATTTGGCTACCTTAAGAGAGTCATAGTTACTCGTGTCTGCTGCTCCCACATCTTTAGGCCTTTATCATTCTTACTATGGCTAGGCCTTTATCATTCTTGCTATGGCCAGTCCTACAGACCCGATATGCCACTATATGTCCATCTGAACGTCGTCACAGTTACTCCCACTACGAGTTTCTCGAGTTAGCAAATGTACTTCGCCGGATAACGAGGCATTTGGCTACCTTAAGAGAGTCATAGTTACTGCGGCCAGCTTCTCCCCCTTCTTTGCATCTTTCCTCTCTTTAATTCGTTCTGTGTTCATTCCAGCAGAGGCAATATGCCACAACATGTCCAGCTTAACGTTGTCTGAGTTATTACAACGATGAGTTCCTAGAGTTTTCAAATAAATTTCACGGCGTGACGAGGCATTAGGGTACCTTAAGAGGGTCAAAGTTACTGCTGTCGGTTCCTTCCCCTTCTTTGAAATTTTCCTTTCTTTAATTCGTACTGTGGCAGTCCTTCAGAAGGGATATGCCACTACATGTCCACCTTAACGTTGTCTCAATTATTCCAACGACAAGCTCCACGAGATTTCAAATAAATTTCGCGGAGCAACGAGGCATTTGATCACTTTAAGCGAGACATAGTTACTCCTGCAGCTGCTCCCACTTTTTTAAGCCCTTTCTCTATATCCTTCTTGCTATGGCCACTCGTGCAGAAGCGAAATGCTACAACATGTCCACGTTAACGTTGTCTGAGTTACTGCAACGACGATATCCTCGAGTTTCCAAATAAATTTCGCAGAGTGACGAGGCATTTGGCTACCTTAAGAGAGTCATAGTTACTCGTGTCGGCTGCTCCCACATCTTTAGGCCTTTATCATTCTTACTATGGCTAGGCCTTTATCATTCTTGCTATGGCCAGTCCTACAGACCCGATATGCCACTATATGTCCACCTGAACGTCGTCACAGTTACTCCCACTACGAGTTTCTCGAGTTAGCAAATGTACTTCGCCGGATAACGAGGCATTTGGCTACCTTAAGAGAGTCATAGTTACTGCGGCCAGCTTCTCCCCCTTCTTTGAATCTTTCCTCTCTTTAATTCGTTCTGTGTTCATTCCAGCCGAAGCAATATGCCACAACATGTCCAGCTTAACGTTGTCTGAGTTATTACAACGATGAGTTCCTAGAGTTTTCAAATAAATTTCACGGCGTGACGAGGCATTAGGGTACCTTAAGAGGGTCGAAGTTACTGCTGTCGGCTGCTTCCCCTTCTTTGAAATTTTCCTTTCTTTAATTCGTACTGTGGCAGTCCTTCAGAAGGGATATGCCACTACATGTCCACCTTAACGTTGTCTCAATTATTCCAACGACAAGCTCCACGAGATTTCAAATAAATTTCGCGGAGCGACGAGGCATTTGATCACTTTAAGCGAGACATAGTTACTCCTGCAGCTGCTCCCACTTTTTTAAGCCCTTTCTCTATATCCTTCTTGCTATGGCCACTCGTGCAGAAGCGAAATGCTACAACATGTCCACGTTAACGTTGTCTGAGTTACTGCAACGACGATATCCTCGAGTTTTCAAATAAATTTCGCAGAGTGACGAGGCATTTGGCTACCTTAAGAGAGTCATAGTTACTGCGGCCAGCTTCTCCCCCTTCTTTCCATCTTTCCTCTCTTTAATTCGTTCTGTGT